>NC_135497.1:297360239-297717005 GCF_052857255.1 Amblyomma americanum | reverse complement strand
CGTCTTGTCTGGCCCATTTTGTATTTCGCATAATCACTAGAGTCAAAGTAACGCCCGTTTTGCCGGCGTGCCAGATGCTAAGCGTTCGCCGAGTCTCGCTTCATTCTTGGGTCATTTTTGGGATGCGCGAGCTACAGCTCAGCAGTTACCTCGTTGGCGTTGCTCCGGCAGCCCTCCCTCCCTCCCTTCACCCGGTACGCATCCATATAACGTCTTGCTGTGGCTTTTTAAGATTTGGGCACACCTCTGCGAGACGATTACACCGACTGTCGAGGTTCGGGGGATGCTCTACTTTTGATTCCAAAGCGATTATCATCCCGCCGGCGGTCGCCGGTAGCGCACGCCGCCTCGGAGGTCGACAGCCGGTGTAATCAATTGGCACAGGTGCGTTCCAAGCTTAAAAGTCTTATCAAGAGACTATATCGACGCATATTCGGGTATCAGATCGTGGTACGCGAAGCATGCCGAGCCACGCGCGTTACCGACGACCGTAGCTTGCGCATAGTCTCATTGAAGCTGAAAGCAGAATGGACAGGGCTTTTTCCAGGCTCATTTGCCTGCCAGAGCTTTCGAACAGTTCTTCCAAACATACGTTGCCATCACCAGGAGAGACCAGTGGTGTGTTGACCTGGCATTGATTGGAGATGTTTCTTCTTTTTAATGCACCAAGGAATTTACATGCATGCATCAGTGGCATGTCACTGCTGTACAGTTGGAAGTACCAATTGTTTGTACAAGTGGTGCAGTGTCCTGTCCTTGTGATCATTTTTTTTTTTTGCAGACTGCAATGTGCTTTTTTTATTTCTGATGTGCCCTAGGTTTGGCGAGACTGCATCAATGGGCCGGAGCTCACAGTGCCAGCTCTACTTGCAGTCAAAGTTTTGGCGATGTTCCATTATGAGCTGCTGCTCTCATTGTGTATTAAACTGTGTATACGTGAAACTGTTGCCTAACTCTCCATTCCTGGAACTTCTGAACCCTGGCGGGACAAGGAAAATTGCTGTCCATACCCTCCAGAAATCTGAACCAGTAGACACAAAGAGACCCATACACCATTAAAACTACAAGACAGTTAGGAAACCAGTAGCCTATGAGATTACTGACAGCTATGGGCATGTCAGCGTACTGGCCTTATTGGCGTGTTGGTATATACCAAACACTATTTCAAAGAGTGCACATTTTGCGACGGCCCGCCCTGTGCAGGCACGGTGCTGCCGTGCGCGCATCACCTCGTGTGGACATGCCCTCTGCGCACACAGTTGAAATCGAGATGGTAGCTAGGTTTTTCATACTCAGTTCAACTCGTTACAGCTGGCTTGTGTCCACTGCAGGACAAAAACGTACCCCAGTTCTCTCCCTCCAAGAATCGCTATCCTCCGCGGCCACTGTATTCCAGGCAGCTTTTTGAACTCGTGCTCTTCCAAGTCCGTTTTCTTCTTAATTTCCAAATTTTTGCCCTAATTCACATTGCTCTCTGTCTCAAGGTTACCTCTCCTATTTTCCTTTCTATAGCATGCTGCGTTATTCTATATCATGCAGTGCGTGTACCAGTTGCTCTGAACATTGGGAATAATGTTAGGATGATGAATTTTAATGGCGCATGGGCAGCTTGGCCTAAGAGCACCATAGCACAAGGCATTTTTCTTTCCACAAAACAGGGTCAGACACCCACTTTTAAGCATTTCACCTCTGTGAACCAGAGCACCAGGCCAGGTAAAGCTTTCAAAGTAGTGGAAATTTCATAAATGGGGACACTTGAAGTTAGTTTTTGGACAGGGGCCTCTTGCAAGAGGTACGATCTGGCAGAGTGGACCACTTGACAGAAGGGACCATTTGGAACGTACTGGTTTAAAAAATCATTGGAAATTTCGGTTGGAACCAACTGATTTTTCCAGTCAATTCCAATCGGTTCAGGTTTATGTTTATGGGTTTAGTGTTCCAAAGCGACTCGGGCTATGAGGAATGCCGTGGTGGAGGGCTCCGGAAAATGTTGACCACCTGCGGTTCCTTAACGTGCTCTGACAACGCACAGTGCATGGGCCTCAAGCATTTCGAAAACCTCTATCGAAGTGGGACCACCATGGCCAGGGTCGAATCCGCATCTGTCAGACCAGCAGCCGAGCACCGTAACCAATGAGCCAAGGTTCAAATTTGGTTTTGAAATTGGTTCCAGTCTTTTGATGCCTTTAATCATCTTACATATTATTAAGCTTCAAAGGAAAAACTTATTTGTGAGGACTGCAGGGCAACGCCCAGCTTGGTACCAACATTTTCACAGGAGAATGGAAACAGAATTGTATATGCTCTCATGGAAACGAGGACAGGCTCACAAGAAACATACTGTAGTCGGGCTCTAATAACATACTAGCTGCATGTATGCATCCACAAAGCACACTTCTGTCCCATATACAGGGCGTTTCACCTAGGATTTTACACAATTAAAAAGAAAGGCCTTTTGAGTTAGACGAGCACTTTTCTCTTGATGGCATTGTCAGCTGTGTAGCACATCAGAAAACAGCTCAGATGTGCTAACTAGCAGGTTGGTTAACTATCATAGTTAGGCTCCGTAATTATTGAGAAGCATGTGGCCCACCGTAAGCAATATTCATATCTGTTTTTAGAATTTCGAAGATGCGGTTGCCCTCGGCACTGTGGCCCGACAAAGTTTGGCTACATCGCGCCAAAATGCATGCGCTTTTGAGAAGTTTGCGGACAAAACGATCTCTTCTCTGATCGTAATTCGTCGAAACAGCTGAAATTTGTTGGGCCACAGCGCTGAGGGTAACTGTATTTTCGAAATTGTACAAACTGACATGGATATTGCTTACAGTGGGCTACACGACTCTCAGAGGAGCCTAACAATTGCAGTTACAAAGTTAACTGTTCAATATTAGTTAACCAGCCTTCTAGACAGCATGTCTTAACTGTATTCTAATGATGCCAAAAGCAGCGCTCTTCTAACCCAAACAACCTATTTTAAAAATCGTGTAAAGTCTTGGGTGAAACACCCTATGTATACCCTAGTTGTGAGACTCCTGTACAGAGGTCAGTGGCCAGAGGTCAGAATTTTGATGCCTTTGACCTGTATAATGGAACGGAAGATTTCGTTCACTGCTGTGTGAAGCACCTTGTGGGCCATAGACCATTGTTGCACATTGCTGTTTAAGTAGTAATAGTAGTGCCCTTAGCTATTGCACATCATAAGGAGGAGAGTTATTGCCACCTGCCTGAGATTTGGGGTGCTGGGAGTGATGCAAGTTGCAATATGTGGCCCAGAAGCAAACCCAATGGCATGGAAGCTTTTGAAAAGGACAGCACACCATGGTGTAGATTTCAGAACTCACTATATTTCTCAATAGATGCAATTGGTTTCAACAAACTCTCTGGATGTCTTTAAAAGTTCCTCATGGGACATTCCTTCCTGTAGTTGCACAATGTGCTGCACAGTACTCTCAAACACTGTGGCGGCGTCCGTGCTGCGATCCAAACTCGGCACCAGAGTTCTGAGGGTGTCGCAAGCGTACTTAATCCGGGCTCGACGCTTTCGTTCCACATCGTTATGGCGCGCTCGTCTGTCTTCTGGTACTTCTGAGCTAGACGCGCTGCTTGCTTCCGGTGATGTGCCTTCCTGATCACTTGTGGTCGTCGTAGTATCGCCAGCATCGAAGCCGTCCAGGTTAAGGTAGACCGCATCCGCTTCGTAAACGACTTCAAATGTCGGGTCCGTCGTCGCAGTACCAAGACCTTCGGCACCAGTCTCGCCCAGGGGCTGTATTACGTACGCTGCACCAACTTCACCAACATACTGCAATTGCTGATTACTGTCCATCGTGAAATTTCCTCGCGCACAGAATGAAGCCTCACTTTTGCTGCTGCTGCTACAGCTTCCGGTTCTCACCAAAGTGGTGTGGGTGAAATGTGATTAGTTCCGGTCGGCATCCTGGCGGTCCCTGATCGCAGCTGCTAGGTGAAATCCCCTTTGCAGATCTTGTCATCGTCATGGCACAAATGACTTGTCTGGTACCGACGTGAAACTGCTCAAGCAAAAAAAAAACCATAGGGAATTTTATTAGTCTTATAAAAATTAGTATTGGTGCTATAGTTTCTCCTCTGGTTGTATCTGCTTTTGTACTGGGCCAAAACAGAAACCGATACTATACCGATATGTCTTATAGGCTATGCATGGTACTGGCTGCACTTGTCAATGGGCCCTGCAAAAGCGGTCGGTTGGTGGTTCTAGGCGAAATCCTAGAGGCCTGTGTGCTGTGCGATGTCAGTGCACGTTAAAGAACTCCAGGTGGTCGGAATTTCCGGAGCCCTTCATTACGGCGTTTCTCATAGCCTGAGTGGCTTTGGGGCGTTAAACCCCCATGAACCAAACCAAACCTAGTTGTTATTCATTGCTTCGATCCTCATTCAGCTCAGGCTCTGATCTCAAAATCAACACATGCCGATCCTATGGCGCTTATGAGGCATTGCAGTAACGTAAAATTATTTGCCACATTAAGAATAAAGTACGCTGAGGCATACAGAAAAACTGCCGCCTGAAGTTCCAGAGGATCCGGCGCGCAACTAAGTTTGAGTTTGACGCCACAAGCCGCGGACAACGCGGTGCCGGCCGCGGAGGTAGAGGGACAAGTGACACATTGGGGAAGGAACACATTTTTTCTCTCTCCTCAAGCCAGAAAGAAAGCAAAACAAGAAAGAAGACCACATATTGTGGTTGTCCGCATGCCGCTTCTACAAGGTAGGACTGGGTAGGACCCTATAATTAATCCGAGGAAACCTTTTTTTTCTTCTATTTTTCGGTCTAGTGGCCAAAAGCGCATATTGAGACCACAGTATCACTTTTAGTGTTACTAGCACACTTTTTTTCCAGTTGTCGACTGAGTATTATGTTGATTTAGGGAAGTGTTAGCGAAAGCGTAGACGAAGGAGGGCAACGTTGGGTATTTGTTTTGATTTTTTCACATTGCTTCTGCGTGCGTCAGCTGTGAAGTTTGTCGCGGTGTGCGCTGCCCTGAATTCAAAGTTCTGCAAGACGCTTCTCGTGGATATCAACGTTCGAGTGCTAGTTCGGCTTTTAGTGAGGTCCGTGTGCATGAGTTACAACCGCCGGCAGCGGTTGTTATGCTCTTTGCGCTGCGGCGTTGCGTTGCTAATGGCCGTTGCCACGCGAACATGGATGGATGGATGGATGGATACGGCTGAACCCTTTACATCGGGCGGTGGCTCAAGCCACCTAGCCATGTCTTGTGAAATTTTACTCCTGTCTTGCTTTTAGCCACCAATCAGATAACCTTCGCTTGGTTACTTCTAACCTCTTAAAATCCACTTTCCCCTCACTATCCCTAAACCCCAATGCCTTGGTAAGTCAGCCCCGCTGCCTTCCACTGTAGGGTGAAGCCCTTTACAGAAAAGTATCAAGTGTTCAGCCGTTTCCTCCTCCTCTCCGCACGCAATGCACAAAGTGTCTATCTCCTGGTACCTGACTCTATACGTCTTAGTCCGCAAAACTCCAGTCCTGGCCTCAAACAGCAAAGAACTTCCCCTACAATTGTCATAGATATTTTCTTTGAAAATTTCCTGTTTAAAGGTCCGGTATGTTTCCAGTGCCGATTTCGTCAGCATCCCTGTTTTCCACAACGCTCTCTCTGTTCCTTTAACCTTTTTTCTTAACCGATAAATGCTGACTTGCCCCCTTACTGCTGTCCAGATATTTGCTTGTCAATTTTCTAGTTCGCTTTCTCCATTTCGTGTCAACATTCTTTATATACAGGTATCTGAAAACTTTCCTAGCCACCGCTTTTCCTCCATCCTTCTCAATCGTTCCTCAAATGCTATCTTACTGCTAGCCTCTCTGCTCTCGAAAGACGCCCATCCCATATCCCCCTGTACCCCCTGATTTGGTGTATTGCCATGTGCTCCCAAAGCTAACCTCCCTACTCCCCGTTGCCTAATTTCCAGCCTTGCTTGAACATCTGGCCTCATACACAGGACCGCATTCCCGAAGGTCAGGCTAGGGACCATCACCCCTTTCCAGATCCCTCTTACCACCTCATACCTATTGTAATTCCACAGTGCCCTATTTTTCATGACAGCTGCATTCCTACTAGCTTTATTCATTACATATTTTTCATGCTCTGTCAGATACTCAACACTGTTATTTATCCACACCCCAAGATACTTGTACTCATTCACTACTTTTAGCACGAACTCCTGTATTCTATGCTCGCCGCCCTCTTCATTAAATATCATGACTGCAGATTTTTCCTTACTATACTTGAAGCCTAATCTATCTCCCTCTGTACTGCATATGTCTAACAACTTCTGCAGGTCTTCCTTGTTGTCAGCCATTATCACTATATCGTCCGCGTAAATTAGTCCCGGTAATGTCTGTTTAATCAATTTGAATCGCGCCGTATGATGAAATTAATATGGGGGAGAGTTTTAGTATTTTAGGCACGATTTCTTGATAGGAGTATCTCAGGTTTTTAACCTTAATTTTGCTTTCTACTGTGCTGCTATGTTTCTTCCTCAAGTGGCGAGTCGTGCCCCGGCGGCTCAGCACTGCTGATTGTACTGGTGCAGTCGTTGCTGTTGTTGCCTTAAAGATGATGGCACATACTTACGGTGGGGGATTGGCCAGGATTTGTTGCAGATCCAGGGGTGCAGTCAAAAGCAAATGGAAGGCGCGAGAGAGTGGCAAACAGTGTTGTAGCGCTTTCTAACGCCGGCTCTGGTAACTGATTAAAACTCGGTCGCCAGCAAGCATCGCGCGCTATCAACCGACCCTTATCTGGAGCGTACGGACATCACTTTTGGAAGCTCGAACGGATGCTTGTTGCTTTTCAATTACGGCACCACGGATTTCTTTGGCGCTACTTGCGATGTCTTTGAAGAGCGATTCGCGCCGTTTGATAGTACTCAGCAGCGAGCACTGCCACGACTGTTTAGTTATGCTTTTGCCGTGAACGGCGTGTCGAGGGGCGTTTTTTTTTGTTCTTAGGTTTACATGGTATATCGTGGCTTCCCCAGTGTCCGCTCAAGAAATGATTACCAGCAATGATCAGCCCTCGCTTTTTTGCTCCCTTCATTTTGTTTATTGTAACTTGCGCACATACCCTCGTGTGTATAAGAACGAATACGCACAAAGTAATCAAAAGGGCACGATGCTGGTTTAGTCTGTGTGCTGTGTGTAACAGTTGATGAAGTAAAATACGCGAAATGCATGCATTTCGAACTGGTCAGGTAGTAACGCACGATCAGCACGTCGAACGCAACAACGGGAATCTTTATTTTTCTTAGTAGATAGAATTTCATCGAGTTAGTTCCACAAGAACAAAAAATACAAGGTGCAAAAATCAAACGTGGTTCAGAGGCGCGTGAGACTGCCCTTAACGCGAATGGTTGCTTCCATGCGCCGAAGCAGAGAATCGCACACAGATTGTACAAACTCGCGGTATCCCTTAATGCAGTCCCATTCCACTGCAACAGCGAACCACAATGCTTTTTTGCTTGTTGCACCCAAGCTCGTGTTTGCCAAGTTGGATTTGAGAAATCCCCACACATTTTCTATAACGTTGAAGTCCGCGCCCTTTGGCACCCATTTCAGCTGTCAAACTCCTCACTCTTCATGAAAGTCTTGGACGACTTTAGCTTTGTGGATGGGGCTGTGGTCCTGGTGAAGCCAGTAAAAGCCATCTTTAAAGGGCCGTCCAGGGCGAACGGGGACGAGGTAGCTGTCAAGGACATCGCAGTAGGACGCCGCGTTAATCATCGCTCGAAGCTGCACAAGTGGGGCCAGTCCATCTCTGCAGACGGCTCCCCATTCACAGCCGTGCCACCACTGCTAAGCACAGTGTGCATGTACCCGGGCTGATACCTACGTGCAAACAAAAACAAAATGTTATAGTTAGAAATGTGGGCAAGCGCCCTTCTAGAACTCGTTTTGCTGACGTGCGGACGTGATCTTTAGCTTCCAGACAAAGCTAAAGGCCTCTTGAACAAATTCCCAAATGCCCACTCGAGCATTGCACACAGAAAAACGGCATCCGGATTATCGCCCTTATCGCTCCGCCGTCGCATTGCCAGCCTGTCTTTATTTCACAAATTCTTCGACAGCCCTATCCACATCCCACCTTGTAATCTTCCCCAGAATGCATATCTCATCGCACCAGCCATCACCTACAAGTTTTTGTCCACGGTCACACACCGTCACTTTTTCGAATTCCTTCTTTCTTCGTGCAGCCGCAGGCTGGAACGGCTTTCCAAACAACGTTGCCATCATCACTTGCCCAAGTCTTTTCGCTAAAAATGTAAAAACTTTCTTGCTGTGTGAATTTGTGCTTTTAATTTTTCACCCCTTATGTAAAACGCCCTTTTTAGGGCCTTTAATGTAATAAAATGAAATGGAATGAAAGTATTCACCCACGCTGAAAATATAGCGCTGGCAATTGCAAAGCATGATATCATTGAGAGAATGTAGTTACATCTTACCTGCAGTTGTACGGGCGCCATAGTCGGCGCTGTTTGACCATCTTGAGGTTACAGTAGACTCGTCAATAAATATGACCTCACCCCAATCGACTACCGACCATTCTTCATGGGCTCGCGCGAAGCCCGGTCGGGCGCGCTTCTGCTGATCTGTTAAGTAAAGTAGGGTCTCTGAGCGGACCACGCTTCCGCTCAGTCCTGCTTCATGCAAGCGCCGGCAGATTGTAGCCACACTGATGTTCAGAGATAGGGTCTCTCGAATTTCTCGCGTACTCTCGAATGGATCAGCCACCACCGCTACCACGATGAGTTCGTCGACTTCTGTCGATGTGGATCGTGGTCTCCCTGAACTGGGGGCATCTTCAATGCAGGCATCCTCATCTCGATGTGCCTGCAAATCCTATTCACAGCGCCGATCGATCGGTCAACTCGGCGACTTATAGTGTGCTGAGGAACAGCTTCAATAGAGAGGTGAATTATGTTGCGCCATTTATCTTCAGGTATTCTGGTGCAATCAATCCCTCCCTCTGACCTGAGCACAAGAAATAAAATGAGTGCTCCACAGCACGCCGCTCACGGCAGGAACATAAATAAACAGTCGTGGCAGTGCTCGCTGCTGAGTATTATCAAACGGCGCGAATCTGTCATCAAACAAATCGCATGTAGCGCCAGAGAAATCCTTAGTGTCGCATTTGAAAAGCAACAAGCATCCGTCCGAGCTGTCAAAAGTGATGACCGGAAACGCTCTAGATAATGGTCCGCTCATAGCGCGCGCTGCTTGTTGGAAACCGAGCTAGTCAATTACCAGAGCCGGCGTTAGAAAGTGGTGCCGCACGGTTTGCCACGCTCTCGCACCTTCTGTTTACTTTTGACTTCACGTGTACGTCTTGTCTGGCCCATTTTGTATTTCGCATAATCACTAGAGTCAAAGTAACGCCCGTTTTGCCGGCGTGCCAGATGCTAAGCGTTCGCCGAGTCTCGCTTCATTCTTGGGTCATTTTTGGGATGCGCGAGCTACAGCTCAGCAGTTACCTCGTTGGCGTTGCTCCGCCAGCCCTCCCTCCCTCCCTTCACCCGGTACGCATCCATATAATGTCTTGCTGGGGCTTTTTAAGATTTGGGCACACCTCTGCGAGACGATTACACCGACTGTCGAGGTTCGGGGGATGCTCTACTTTTGATTCCAAAGCGATTATCATCCCGCCGGCGGTCGCCGGTAGCGCACGCCGCCTCGGAGGTCGACAGCCGGTGTAATCAGCTGGCACAGGTGCGTTCCAAGCTTAAAAGTCGTATCAAGAGACTATATCGACGCATATTCGCGTATCAGATCGTGGTACGCGAAGCATGCCGAGCCACGCGCGTTACCGACGACCGTAGCTTGCGCATTGTCTCATTGAAGCTGAAAGCAGAATGGACAGGGCTTTTTCCAGGCTCATTTGCCTGCCAGAGCTTTCGAACAGTTCTTCCAAACATACGTTGCCATCACCAGGAGAGACCAGTGGTGTGTTGACTTGGCATTGATTGGAGATGTTTCTTCTTTTTAATGCACCAAGGAATTTACATGCATGCATCAGTGGCATGTCACTGCTGTACAGTTGGAAGTACCAATTGTTTGTACAAGTGGTGCAGTGTCCTGTCCTTGTGATCATTTTTTTTTTTGCAGACTGCAATGTGCTTTTTTTATTTCTGATGTGCCCTAGGTTTGGCAAGACTGCATCAATGGGCCGGAGCTCACAGTCCCAGCTCTACTTGCAGTCAAAGTTTTGGCGATGTTCCATTATGAGCTGCTGCTCTCATTGTGTATTAAACTGTGTATACGTGAAACTGTTGCCTAACTCTCCATTCCTGGAACTTCTGAACCCTGGCGGGACTAGAAAAATTGCTGTCCATACCCTCCAGAAATCTGAACCAGTAGACACAAAGAGACCCATACACCATTAAAACTACAAGACAGTTAGGAAACCAGTAGCCTATGAGATTACTGACAGCTATGGGCATGTCAGCGTACTGGCCTTATTGGCGTGTTGGTATATACCAAACACTATTTCAAAGAGTGCACATTTTGCGACGGCCCGCCCTGTGCAGGCACGGTGCTGCCGTGCGCGCATCACCTCGTGTGGACATGTCCTCTGCGCACACAGTTGAAATCGAGATGGTAGCTAGGTTTTTCATACTCAGTTCAACTCGTAACAGCTGGCTTGTGTCCACTGCAGGACAAAAACGTACCCCAGTTCTCTCCCTCCAAGAATCGCTATCCTCCGCGGCCACTGTATTCCAGGCAGCTTTTTGAACTCGTGCTCTTCCAAGTCCATTTTCTTCTTAATTTCCAAATTTTTGCCCTAATTCACATTGCTCTCTGTCTCAAGGTTACCTCTCCTATTTTCCTTTCTATAGCATGCTGCGTTATTCTATATCATGCAGTGCGTGTACCAGTTGCTCTGAACATTGGAATAATGTTAGGATGATGAATTTTAATGGCGCATGGGCAGCTTTGGCCTAAGAGCACCATAGCACAAGGCATTTTTCTTTCCACAAAACAGGGTCAGACACCCACTTTTTAAGCATTTCACCTCTGTGAACCAGAGCACCAGGCCAGGGTAAAGCTTTCAAAGTAGTGGAAATTTCATAAATGGGGACACTTGAAGTTAGTTTTTGGACAGGGGCCTCTTGCAAGAGGTACGATCTGGCAGAGTGGGACCACTTGACAGAAGGGACCATTTGGAACGTACTGGTTTAAAAAATCATTGGAAATTTCGGTTGGAACCAACTGATTTTTCCAGTCAATTCCAATCGGTTCAGGTTTATGTTTATGGGTTTAGTGTTCCAAAGCGACTCGGGCTATGAGGAATGCCGTGGTGGAGGGCTCCGGAAAATGTTGACCACCTGCGGTTCCTTAACGTGCTCTGACAACGCACAGTGCATGGGCCTCAAGCATTTCGAAAACCTCTATCGAAGTGGGACCACCATGGCCAGGGTCGAATCCGCATCTGTCAGACCAGCAGCCGAGCACCGTAACCAATGAGCCAAGGTTCAAATTGGGTGTTGAAATTGGTTCCAGTCTTTTGATGCCTTTAATCATCTTACATATTATTAAGCTTCAAAGGGAAAACTTATTTGTGAGGACTGCAGGGCAACGCCCAGCTTGGTACCAACATTTTCACAGGAGAATGGAAACAGAATTGTATATGCTCTCATGGAAACGAGGACAGGCTCACAAGAAACATACTGTAGTCGGGCTCTAATAACATACTAGCTGCATGTATACATCCACAAAGCACACTTCTGTCCCTTATACAGGGCGTTTCACCTAGGATTTTACACAATTAAAAAAGAAAGGCCTTTTGAGTTAGACGAGCACTTTTCTCTTGATGGCATTGTCAGCTGTGTAGCACATCAGAAAACAGCTCAGATGTGCTAACTAGCAGGTTGGTTAACTATCATAGTTAGGCTCCGTAATTATTGAGAAGCATGTGGCCCACCGTAAGCAATATTCATATCTGTTTTTAGAATTTCGAAGATGCGGTTGCCCTCGGCACTGTGGCCCGACAAAGTTTGGCTACATCGCGCCAAAATGCATGCGCTTTTGAGAAGTTTGCGGACAAAACGATCTCTTCTCTGATCGTAATTCGTCGAAACAGCTGAAATTTGTTGGGCCACAGCGCTGAGGGTAACTGTATTTTCGAAATTGTACAAACTGACATGGATATTGCTTACAGTGGGCTACACGCCTCTCAGAGGAGCCTAACAATTGCAGTTACAAAGTTAACTGTTCAATATTAGTTAACCAGCCTTCTAGACAGCATGTCTTAACTGTATTCTAATGATGCCAAAAGCAGCGCTCTTCTAACCCAAACAACCTATTTTAAAAATCGTGTAAAGTCTTGGGTGAAACACCCTATGTATACCCTAGTTGTGAGACTCCTGTACAGAGGTCAGTGGCCAGAGGTCAGAATTTTGATGCCTTTGACCTGTATAATGGAACGGAAGATTTCGTTCACTGCTGTGTGAAGCACCTTGTGGGCCATAGACCATTGTTGCACATTGCTGTTTAAGTAGTAATAGTAGTGCCCTTAGCTATTGTACATCATAAGGAGGAGAGTTATTGCCACCTGCCTGGGATTTGGGGTGCTGGGAGTGATGCAAGTTGCAATATGTGGCCCAGAAGCAAACCCAATGGCATGGAAGCTTTTGAAAAGGACAGCACACCATGGTGTAGATTTCAGAACTCACTATATTTCTCAATAGATGCAATTGGTTTCAACAAACTCTCTGGATGTCTTTAAAAGTTCCTCATGGGACATTCCTTCCTGTAGTTGCACAATGTGCTGCACAGTACTCTCAAACACTGTGGCGGCGTCCGTGCTGCGATCCAAACTCGGCACCAGAGTTCTGAGGGTGTCGCAAGCGTACTTAATCCGGGCTCGACGCTTTCGTTCCACATCGTTATGGCGCGCTCGTCTGTCTTCTGGTACTTCTGAGCTAGACGCGCTGCTTGCTTCCGGTGATGTGCCTTCCTGATCACTTGTGGTCGTCGTAGTATCGCCAGCATCGAAGCCGTCCAGGTTAAGGTAGACCGCATCCGCTTCGTAAACGACTTCAAATGTCGGGTCCGTCGTCGCAGTACCAAGACCTTCGGCACCAGTCTCGCCCAGGGGCTGTATTACGTACGCTGCACCAACTTCACCAACATACTGCAATTGCTGATTACTGTCCATCGTGAAATTTCCTCGCGCACAGAATGAAGCCTCACTTTTGCTGCTGCCGTTGGGGTGTGCTGCTGCTGCTACAGCTTCCGGTTCTCACCAAAGTGGTGTGGGTGAAATGTGATTAGTTCCGGTCGGCATCCTGGCGGTCCCTGATCGCAGCTGCTAGGTGAAATCCCCTTTGCAGATCTTGTCATCGTCATGGCACAAATGACTTGTCTGGTACCGACGTGAAACTGCTCAAGCAAAAAAAAAAACCATAGGGAATTTTATTAGTCTTATAAAAATTAGTATTGGTGCTATAGTTTCTCCTCTGGTTGTATCTGCTTTTGTACTGGGCCAAAACAGAAACCGATACTATACCGATATGTCTTATAGGCTATGCATGGTACTGGCTGCACTTGTCAATGGGCCCTGCAAAAGCGGTCGGTTGGTGGTTCTAGGCGAAATCCTAGAGGCCTGTGTGCTGTGCGATGTCAGTGCACGTTAAAGAACTCCAGGTGGTCGGAATTTCCGGAGCCCTTCATTACGGCGTTTCTCATAGCCTGAGTGGCTTTGGGGCGTTAAAACCCCCATGAACCAAACCAAACCTAGTTGTTATTCATTGCTTCGATCCTCATTCAGCTCAGGCTCTGATCTCAAAATCAACACATGCCGATCCTATGGCGCTTATGAGGCATTGCAGTAACGTAAAATTATTTGCCACATTAAGAATAAAGTACGCTGAGGCATACAGAAAAACTGCCGCTGAAGTTCCAGAGGATCCGGCGCGCAACTAAGTTTGAGTTTGACGCCACAAGCCGCGGACAACGCGGTGCCGGCCGCGGAGGTAGAGGGACAAGTGACACATTGGGGAAGGAACACATTTTTTCTCTCTCCTCAAGCCAGAAAGAAAGCAAAACAAGAAAGAAAATTGACCACATATTGTGGTTGTCCGCATGCCGCTTCTACAAGGTAGGGACTGGGTAGGACCCTATAATTAATCCGAGGAAACCTTTTTTTTCTTCTATTTTTCGGTCTAGTGGCCAAAAGCGCATATTGAGACCACAGTATCACTTTTAGTGTTACTAGCACACTTCTTTTTCAGTTGTCGACTGAGTATTATGTTGATTTAGGGAAGTGTTAGCGAAAGCGTAGACGAAGGAGGGCAACGTTGGTATTTGTTTTGATTTTTTCACATTGCTTCTGCGTGCGTCAGCTGTGAAGTTTGTCGCGGTGTGCGCTGCCCTGAATTCAAAGTTCTGCAAGACGCTTCTCGTGGATATCAACGTTCGAGTGCTAGTTCGGCTTTTAGTGAGGTCCGTGTGTCCGTGTGCATGAGTTACAACCGCCGGCAGCGGTTGTTATGCTCTTTGCGCTGCGGCGTTGCGTTGCTAATGGCCGTTGCCACGCGAACAAATGAATTTGAATCGCGCCGTATGATGAAATTAATATGGGGGAGAGTTTTAGTATTTTAGGCACGATTTCTTGATAGGAGTATCTCAGGTTTTTAACCTTAATTTTGCTTTCTACTGTGCTGCTATGTTTCTTCCTCAAGTGGCGAGTCGTGCCCCGGCGGCTCAGCACTGCTGATTGTACTGGTGCAGTCGTTGCTGTTGTTGCCTTAAAGATGATGGCACATACTTACGGTGGGGGATTGGCCAGGATTTGTTGCAGATCCAGGGGTGCAGTCAAAAGCAAATGGAAGGCGCGAGAGAGTGGCAAACAGTGTTGTAGCGCTTTCTAACGCCGGCTCTGGTAACTGATTAAAACTCGGTCGCCAGCAAGCATCGCGCGCTATCAACCGACCCTTATCTGGAGCGTACGGACATCACTTTTGGAAGCTCGAACGGATGCTTGTTGCTTTTCAATTACGGCACCACGGATTTCTTTGGCGCTACTTGCGATGTCTTTGAAGAGCGATTCGCGCCGTTTGATAGTACTCAGCAGCGAGCACTGCCACGACTGTTTAGTTATGCTTTTGCCGTGAACGGCGTGTCGAGGGGCGTTTTTTTTTTTGTTCTTAGGTTTACATGGTATATCGTGGCTTCCCCAGTGTCCGCTCAAGAAATGAGGACCAGCAATGATCAGCCCTCGCTTTTTTTGCTCCCTTCATTTTGTTTATTGTAACTTGCGCACATACCCTCGTGTGTATAAGAACGAATACGCACAAAGTAATCAAAAGGGCACGATGCTGGTTTAGTCTGTGTGCTGTGTGTAACAGTTGATGAAGTAAAATACGCGAAATGCATGCATTTCGAACTGGTCAGGTAGTAACGCACGATCAGCACGTCGAACGCAACAACGGGAATCTTTATTTTTCTTAGTAGATAGAATTTCATCGAGTTAGTTCCACAAGAACAAAAAATACAAGGTGCAAAAATCAAACGTGGTTCAGAGGCGCGTGAGACTGCCCTTAACGCGAATGGTTGCTTCCATGCGCCGGTGCAGAGAATCGCACACAGATTGTACAAACTCGCGGTATCCCTTAATGCAGTCCCATTCCACTGCAACAGCGAACCACAATGCTTTTTTGCTTGTTGCACCCAAGCTCGTGTTTGCCAAGTTGGATTTGAGAAATCCCCACACATTTTCTATAACGTTGAAGTCCGCGCCCTTTGGCACCCATTTCAGCTGTCAAACTCCTCACTCTTCATGAAAGTCTTGGACGACTTTAGCTTTGTGGATGGGGCTGTGGTCCTGGTGAAGCCAGTAAAAGCCATCTTTAAAGGGCCCGTCCAGGGCGAACGGGACGAGGTAGCTGTCAAGGACATTGCAGTAGGACGCCGCGTTAATCTTCGCTCGAAGCTGCACAAGTGGGGCCAGTCCATCTCTGCAGACGGCTCCTCATTCACAGCCGTGCCACCACTGCTAAGCACAGTGTGCATGTACCCGGGCTGATACCTACGTGCAAACAAAAACAAAATGTTATAGTTAGAAATGTGGGCAAGCGCCCTTCTAGAACTCGTTTTGCTGACGTGCGGACGTGATCTTTAGCTTCCAGACAAAGCTAAAGGCCTCTGGAACAAATTCCCAAATGCCCACTCGAGCATTGCACACAGAAAAACGGCATCCGGATTATCGCCCTTATCGCTCCGCCGTCGCATTGCCAGCCTGTCTTTATTTCACAAATTCTTCGACAGCCCTATCCACATCCCACCTTGTAATCTTCCCCCAGAATGCATATCTCATCGCACCAGCCATCACCTACAAGTTTTTGTCCACGGTCACACACCGTCACTTTTTCGAATTCCTTCTTTCTTCGTGCAGCCGCAGGCTGGAACGGCTTTCCAAACAACGTTGCCATCATCACTTGCCCAAGTCTTTTCGCTAAAAATGTAAAAACTTTCTTGCTGTTGTGAATTTGTGCTTTTAATTCTTTCCACCCCTTATGTAAAACGCCCTTTTTAGGGCCTTTAATGTAATAAAATGAAATGGAATGAAAGTATTCACCCACGCTGAAAATATAGCGCTGGCAATTGCAAAGCATGATATCATTGAGAGAATGTAGTTACATCTTACCTGCAGTTGTACGGGCGCCATAGTCGGCGCTGTTGACCCATCTTGAGGTTACAGTAGACTCGTCAATAAATATGACCTCACCCCAATCGACTACCGACCATTCTTCATGGGCTCGCGCGAAGCCCGGTCGGGCGCGCTTCTGCTGATCTGTTAAGTAAAGTAGGGTCTCTGAGCGACCACGCTTCCGCTCAGTCCTGCTTCATGCAAGCGCCGGCAGATTGTAGCCACACTGATGTTCAGAGATAGGGTCTCTCGAATTTCTCGCGTACTCTCGAATGGATCAGCCACCACCGCTACCACGATGAGTTCGTCGACTTCTGTCGATGTGGATCGTGGTCTCCCTGAACTGGGGGCATCTTCAATGCAGGCATCCTCATCTCGATGTGCCTGCAAATCCTATTCACAGCGCCGATCGATCGGTCAACTCGGCGACTTATAGTGTGCTGAGGAACAGCTTCAATAGAGAGGTGAATTATGTTGCGCCATTTATCTTCAGGTATTCTGGTGCAATCAATCCCTCCCTCTGACCTGAGCACAAGAAATAAAATGAGTGCTCCACAGCACGCCGCTCACGGCAGGAACATAAATAAACAGTCGTGGCAGTGCTCGCTGCTGAGTATTATCAAACGGCGCGAATCTGTCATCAAACAAATCGCATGTAGCGCCAGAGAAATCCTTAGTGTCGCATTTGAAAAGCAACAAGCATCCGTCCGAGCTGTCAAAAGTGATGACCGGAAACGCTCTAGATAATGGTCCGCTCATAGCGCGCGCTGCTTGTTGGAAACCGAGCTAGTCAATTACCAGAGCCGGCGTTAGAAAGTGGTGCCGCACGGTTTGCCACGCTCTCGCACCTTCTGTTTACTTTTGACTTCACGTGTACGTCTTGTCTGGCCCATTTTGTATTTCGCATAATCACTAGAGTCAAAGTAACGCCCGTTTTGCCGGCGTGCCAGATGCTAAGCGTTCGCCGAGTCTCGCTTCATTCTTGGGTCATTTTTGGGATGCGCGAGCTACAGCTCAGCAGTTACCTCGTTGGCGTTGCTCCGCCAGCCCTCCCTCCCTCCCTTCACCCGGTACGCATCCATATAATGTCTTGCTGGGGCTTTTTAAGATTTGGGCACACCTCTGCGCGACGATTACACCGACTGTCGAGGTTCGGGGGATGCTCTACTTTTGATTCCAAAGCGATTATCATCCCGCCGGCGGTCGCCGGTAGCGCACGCCGCCTCGGAGGTCGACAGCCGGTGTAATCAGCTGGCACAGGTGCGTTCCAAGCTTAAAAGTCGTATCAAGAGACTATATCGACGCATATTCGCGTATCAGATCGTGGTACGCGAAGCATGCCGAGCCACGCGCGTTACCGACGACCGTAGCTTGCGCATTGTCTCATTGAAGCTGAAAGCAGAATGGACAGGGCTTTTTCCAGGCTCATTTGCCTGCCAGAGCTTTCGAACAGTTCTTCCAAACATACGTTGCCATCACCAGGAGAGACCAGTGGTGTGTTGACCTGGCATTGATTGGAGATGTTTCTTCTTTTTAATGCACCAAGGAATTTACATGCATGCATCAGTGGCATGTCACTGCTGTACAGTTGGAAGTACCAATTGTTTGTACAAGTGGTGCAGTGTCCTGTCCTTGTGATCATTTTTTTTTTGCAGACTGCAATGTGCTTTTTTTATTTCTGATGTGCCCTAGGTTTGGCAAGACTGCATCAATGGGCCGGAGCTCACAGTCCCAGCTCTACTTGCAGTCAAAGTTTTGGCGATGTTCCATTATGAGCTGCTGCTCTCATTGTGTATTAAACTGTGTATACGTGAAACTGTTGCCTAACTCTCCATTCCTGGAACTTCTGAACCCTGGCGGGACTAGAAAAATTGCTGTCCATACCCTCCAGAAATCTGAACCAGTAGACACAAAGAGACCCATACACCATTAAAACTACAAGACAGTTAGGAAACCAGTAGCCTATGAGATTACTGACAGCTATGGGCATGTCAGCGTACTGGCCTTATTGGCGTGTTGGTATATACCAAACACTATTTCAAAGAGTGCACATTTTGCGACGGCCCGCCCTGTGCAGGCACGGTGCTGCCGTGCGCGCATCACCTCGTGTGGACATGTCCTCTGCGCACACAGTTGAAATCGAGATGGTAGCTAGGTTTTTCATACTCAGTTCAACTCGTAACAGCTGGCTTGTGTCCACTGCAGGACAAAAACGTACCCCAGTTCTCTCCCTCCAAGAATCGCTATCCTCCGCGGCCACTGTATTCCAGGCAGCTTTTTGAACTCGTGCTCTTCCAAGTCCATTTTCTTCTTAATTTCCAAATTTTTGCCCTAATTCACATTGCTCTCTGTCTCAAGGTTACCTCTCCTATTTTCCTTTCTATAGCATGCTGCGTTATTCTATATCATGCAGTGCGTGTACCAGTTGCTCTGAACATTGGAATAATGTTAGGATGATGAATTTTAATGGCGCATGGGCAGCTTTGGCCTAAGAGCACCATAGCACAAGGCATTTTTCTTTCCACAAAACAGGGTCAGACACCCACTTTTTAAGCATTTCACCTCTGTGAACCAGAGCACCAGGCCAGGGTAAAGCTTTCAAAGTAGTGGAAATTTCATAAATGGGGACACTTGAAGTTAGTTTTTGGACAGGGGCCTCTTGCAAGAGGTACGATCTGGCAGAGTGGGACCACTTGACAGAAGGGACCATTTGGAACGTACTGGTTTAAAAAATCATTGGAAATTTCGGTTGGAACCAACTGATTTTTCCAGTCAATTCCAATCGGTTCAGGTTTATGTTTATGGGTTTAGTGTTCCAAAGCGACTCGGGCTATGAGGAATGCCGTGGTGGAGGGCTCCGGAAAATGTTGACCACCTGCGGTTCCTTAACGTGCTCTGACAACGCACAGTGCATGGGCCTCAAGCATTTCGAAAACCTCTATCGAAGTGGGACCACCATGGCCAGGGTCGAATCCGCATCTGTCAGACCAGCAGCCGAGCACCGTAACCAATGAGCCAAGGTTCAAATTGGGTGTTGAAATTGGTTCCAGTCTTTTGATGCCTTTAATCATCTTACATATTATTAAGCTTCAAAGGGAAAACTTATTTGTGAGGACTGCAGGGCAACGCCCAGCTTGGTACCAACATTTTCACAGGAGAATGGAAACAGAATTGTATATGCTCTCATGGAAACGAGGACAGGCTCACAAGAAACATACTGTAGTCGGGCTCTAATAACATACTAGCTGCATGTATACATCCACAAAGCACACTTCTGTCCCATATACAGGGCGTTTCACCTAGGATTTTACACAATTAAAAAAGAAAGGCCTTTTGAGTTAGACGAGCACTTTTCTCTTGATGGCATTGTCAGCTGTGTAGCACATCAGAAAACAGCTCAGATGTGCTAACTAGCAGGTTGGTTAACTATCATAGTTAGGCTCCGTAATTATTGAGAAGCATGTGGCCCACCGTAAGCAATATTCATATCTGTTTTTAGAATTTCGAAGATGCGGTTGCCCTCGGCACTGTGGCCCGACAAAGTTTGGCTACATCGCGCCAAAATGCATGCGCTTTTGAGAAGTTTGCGGACAAAACGATCTCTTCTCTGATCGTAATTCGTCGAAACAGCTGAAATTTGTTGGGCCACAGCGCTGAGGGTAACTGTATTTTCGAAATTGTACAAACTGACATGGATATTGCTTACAGTGGGCTACACGCCTCTCAGAGGAGCCTAACAATTGCAGTTACAAAGTTAACTGTTCAATATTAGTTAACCAGCCTTCTAGACAGCATGTCTTAACTGTATTCTAATGATGCCAAAAGCAGCGCTCTTCTAACCCAAACAACCTATTTTAAAAATCGTGTAAAGTCTTGGGTGAAACACCCTATGTATACCCTAGTTGTGAGACTCCTGTACAGAGGTCAGTGGCCAGAGGTCAGAATTTTGATGCCTTTGACCTGTATAATGGAACGGAAGATTTCGTTCACTGCTGTGTGAAGCACCTTGTGGGCCATAGACCATTGTTGCACATTGCTGTTTAAGTAGTAATAGTAGTGCCCTTAGCTATTGTACATCATAAGGAGGAGAGTTATTGCCACCTGCCTGGGATTTGGGGTGCTGGGAGTGATGCAAGTTGCAATATGTGGCCCAGAAGCAAACCCAATGGCATGGAAGCTTTTGAAAAGGACAGCACACCATGGTGTAGATTTCAGAACTCACTATATTTCTCAATAGATGCAATTGGTTTCAACAAACTCTCTGGATGTCTTTAAAAGTTCCTCATGGGACATTCCTTCCTGTAGTTGCACAATGTGCTGCACAGTACTCTCAAACACTGTGGCGGCGTCCGTGCTGCGATCCAAACTCGGCACCAGAGTTCTGAGGGTGTCGCAAGCGTACTTAATCCGGGCTCGACGCTTTCGTTCCACATCGTTATGGCGCGCTCGTCTGTCTTCTGGTACTTCTGAGCTAGACGCGCTGCTTGCTTCCGGTGATGTGCCTTCCTGATCACTTGTGATCGTCGTAGTATCGCCAGCATCGAAGCCGTCCAGGTTAAGGTAGACCGCATCCGCTTCGTAAACGACTTCAAATGTCGGGTCCGTCGTCGCAGTACCAAGACCTTCGGCACCAGTCTCGCCCAGGGGCTGTATTACGTACGCTGCACCAACTTCACCAACATACTGCAATTGCTGATTACTGTCCATCGTGAAATTTCCTCGCGCACAGAATGAAGCCTCACTTTTGCTGCTGCCGTTGGGGTGTGCTGCTGCTGCTACAGCTTCCGGTTCTCACCAAAGTGGTGTGGGTGAAATGTGATTAGTTCCGGTCGGCATCCTGGCGGTCCCTGATCGCAGCTGCTAGGTGAAATCCCCTTTGCAGATCTTGTCATCGTCATGGCACAAATGACTTGTCTGGTACCGACGTGAAACTGCTCAAGCAAAAAAAAAAACCATAGGGAATTTTATTAGTCTTATAAAAATTAGTATTGGTGCTATAGTTTCTCCTCTGGTTGTATCTGCTTTTGTACTGGGCCAAAACAGAAACCGATACTATACCGATATGTCTTATAGGCTATGCATGGTACTGGCTGCACTTGTCAATGGGCCCTGCAAAAGCGGTCGGTTGGTGGTTCTAGGCGAAATCCTAGAGGCCTGTGTGCTGTGCGATGTCAGTGCACGTTAAAGAACTCCAGGTGGTCGGAATTTCCGGAGCCCTTCATTACGGCGTTTCTCATAGCCTGAGTGGCTTTGGGGCGTTAAACCCCCATGAACCAAACCAAACCTAGTTGTTATTCATTGCTTCGATCCTCATTCAGCTCAGGCTCTGATCTCAAAATCAACACATGCCGATCCTATGGCGCTTCTGAGGCATTGCAGTAACGTAAAATTATTTGCCACATTAAGAATAAAGTACGCTGAGGCATACAGAAAAACTGCCGCCTGAAGTTCCAGAGGATCCGGCGCGCAACTAAGTTTGAGTTTGACGCCACAAGCCGCGGACAACGCGGTGCCGGCCGCGGAGGTAGAGGGACAAGTGACACATTGGGGAAGGAACACATTTTTTCTCTCTCCTCAAGCCAGAAAGAAAGCAAAACAAGAAAGAAAATTGACCACATATTGTGGTTGTCCGCATGCCGCTTCTACAAGGTAGGACTGGGTAGGACCCTATAATTAATCCGAGGAAACCTTTTTTTTCTTCTATTTTTCGGTCTAGTGGCCAAAAGCGCATATTGAGACCACAGTATCACTTTTAGTGTTACTAGCACACTTCTTTTTCAGTTGTCGACTGAGTATTATGTTGATTTAGGGAAGTGTTAGCGAAAGCGTAGACGAAGGAGGGCAACGTTGGGTATTTGTTTTGATTTTTTCACATTGCTTCTGCGTGCGTCAGCTGTGAAGTTTGTCGCGGTGTGCGCTGCCCTGAATTCAAAGTTCTGCAAGACGCTTCTCGTGGATATCAACGTTCGAGTGCTAGTTCGGCTTTTAGTGAGGTCCGTGTGCATGAGTTACAACCGCCGGCAGCGGTTGTTATGCTCTTTGCGCTGCGGCGTTGCGTTGCTAATGGCCGTTGCCACGCGAACAAATGAATTTGAATCGCGCCGTATGATGAAATTAATATGGGGGAGAGTTTTAGTATTTTAGGCACGATTTCTTGATAGGAGTATCTCAGGTTTTTAACCTTAATTTTGCTTTCTACTGTGCTGCTATGTTTCTTCCTCAAGTGGCGAGTCGTGCCCCGGCGGCTCAGCACTGCTGATTGTACTGGTGCAGTCGTTGCTGTTGTTGCCTTAAAGATGATGGCACATACTTACGGTGGGGGATTGGCCAGGATTTGTTGCAGATCCAGGGGTGCAGTCAAAAGCAAATGGAAGGCGCGAGAGAGTGGCAAACAGTGTTGTAGCGCTTTCTAACGCCGGCTCTGGTAACTGATTAAAACTCGGTCGCCAGCAAGCATCGCGCGCTATCAACCGACCCTTATCTGGAGCGTACGGACATCACTTTTGGAAGCTCGAACGGATGCTTGTTGCTTTTCAATTACGGCACCACGGATTTCTTTGGCGCTACTTGCGATGTCTTTGAAGAGCGATTCGCGCCGTTTGATAGTACTCAGCAGCGAGCACTGCCACGACTGTTTAGTTATGCTTTTGCCGTGAACGGCGTGTCGAGGGGCGTTTTTTTTTTGTTCTTAGGTTTACATGGTATATCGTGGCTTCCCCAGTGTCCGCTCAAGAAATGAGGACCAGCAATGATCAGCCCTCGCTTTTTTGCTCCCTTCATTTTGTTTATTGTAACTTGCGCACATACCCTCGTGTGTATAAGAACGAATACGCACAAAGTAATCAAAAGGGCACGATGCTGGTTTAGTCTGTGTGCTGTGTGTAACAGTTGAT
The DNA here is from genome assembly GCF_052857255.1 of Amblyomma americanum. Classification (NCBI taxonomy): domain Eukaryota; kingdom Metazoa; phylum Arthropoda; class Arachnida; order Ixodida; family Ixodidae; genus Amblyomma; species Amblyomma americanum. Next base: position 297,693,409 of record NC_135497.1, on the reverse strand, counting down.
GAAGTAAAATACGCGAAATGCATGCATTTCGAACTGGTCAGGTAGTAACGCACGATCAGCACGTCGAACGCAACAACGGGAATCTTTATTTTTCTTAGTAGATAGAATTTCATCGAGTTAGTTCCACAAGAACAAAAAATACAAGGTGCAAAAATCAAACGTGGTTCAGAGGCGCGTGAGACTGCCCTTAACGCGAATGGTTGCTTCCATGCGCCGGTGCAGAGAATCGCACACAGATTGTACAAACTCGCGGTATCCCTTAATGCAGTCCCATTCCACTGCAACAGCGAACCACAATGCTTTTTTGCTTGTTGCACCCAAGCTCGTGTTTGCCAAGTTGGATTTGAGAAATCCCCACACATTTTCTATAACGTTGAAGTCCGCGCCCTTTGGCACCCATTTCAGCTGTCAAACTCCTCACTCTTCATGAAAGTCTTGGACGACTTTAGCTTTGTGGATGGGGCTGTGGTCCTGGTGAAGCCAGTAAAAGCCATCTTTAAAGGGCCCGTCCAGGGCGAACGGGACGAGGTAGCTGTCAAGGACATTGCAGTAGGACGCCGCGTTAATCTTCGCTCGAAGCTGCACAAGTGGGGCCAGTCCATCTCTGCAGACGGCTCCCCATTCACAGCCGTGCCACCACTGCTAAGCACAGTGTGCATGTACCCGGGCTGATACCTACGTGCAAACAAAAACAAAATGTTATAGTTAGAAATGTGGGCAAGCGCCCTTCTAGAACTCGTTTTGCTGACGTGCGGACGTGATCTTTAGCTTCCAGACAAAGCTAAAGGCCTCTGGAACAAATTCCCAAATGCCCACTCGAGCATTGCACACAGAAAAACGGCATCCGGATTATCGCCCTTATCGCTCCGCCGTCGCATTGCCAGCCTGTCTTTATTTCACAAATTCTTCGACAGCCCTATCCACATCCCACCTTGTAATCTTCCCCCAGAATGCATATCTCATCGCACCAGCCATCACCTACAAGTTTTTGTCCACGGTCACACACCGTCACTTTTTCGAATTCCTTCTTTCTTCGTGCAGCCGCAGGCTGGAACGGCTTTCCAAACAACGTTGCCATCATCACTTGCCCAAGTCTTTTCGCTAAAAATGTAAAAACTTTCTTGCTGTTGTGAATTTGTGCTTTTAATTCTTTCCACCCCTTATGTAAAACGCCCTTTTTAGGGCCTTTAATGTAATAAAATGAAATGGAATGAAAGTATTCACCCACGCTGAAAATATAGCGCTGGCAATTGCAAAGCATGATATCATTGAGAGAATGTAGTTACATCTTACCTGCAGTTGTACGGGCGCCATAGTCGGCGCTGTTGACCCATCTTGAGGTTACAGTAGACTCGTCAATAAATATGACCTCACCCCAATCGACTACCGACCATTCTTCATGGGCTCGCGCGAAGCCCGGTCGGGCGCGCTTCTGCTGATCTGTTAAGTAAAGTAGGGTCTCTGAGCGACCACGCTTCCGCTCAGTCCTGCTTCATGCAAGCGCCGGCAGATTGTAGCCACACTGATGTTCAGAGATAGGGTCTCTCGAATTTCTCGCGTACTCTCGAATGGATCAGCCACCACCGCTACCACGATGAGTTCGTCGACTTCTGTCGATGTGGATCGTGGTCTCCCTGAACTGGGGGCATCTTCAATGCAGGCATCCTCATCTCGATGTGCCTGCAAATCCTATTCACAGCGCCGATCGATCGGTCAACTCGGCGACTTATAGTGTGCTGAGGAACAGCTTCAATAGAGAGGTGAATTATGTTGCGCCATTTATCTTCAGGTATTCTGGTGCAATCAATCCCTCCCTCTGACCTGAGCACAAGAAATAAAATGAGTGCTCCACAGCACGCCGCTCACGGCAGGAACATAAATAAACAGTCGTGGCAGTGCTCGCTGCTGAGTATTATCAAACGGCGCGAATCTGTCATCAAACAAATCGCATGTAGCGCCAGAGAAATCCTTAGTGTCGCATTTGAAAAGCAACAAGCATCCGTCCGAGCTGTCAAAAGTGATGACCGGAAACGCTCTAGATAATGGTCCGCTCATAGCGCGCGCTGCTTGTTGGAAACCGAGCTAGTCAATTACCAGAGCCGGCGTTAGAAAGTGGTGCCGCACGGTTTGCCACGCTCTCGCACCTTCTGTTTACTTTTGACTTCACGTGTACGTCTTGTCTGGCCCATTTTGTATTTCGCATAATCACTAGAGTCAAAGTAACGCCCGTTTTGCCGGCGTGCCAGATGCTAAGCGTTCGCCGAGTCTCGCTTCATTCTTGGGTCATTTTTGGGATGCGCGAGCTACAGCTCAGCAGTTACCTCGTTGGCGTTGCTCCGCCAGCCCTCCCTCCCTCCCTTCACCCGGTACGCATCCATATAATGTCTTGCTGGGGCTTTTTAAGATTTGGGCACACCTCTGCGAGACGATTACACCGACTGTCGAGGTTCGGGGGATGCTCTACTTTTGATTCCAAAGCGATTATCATCCCGCCGGCGGTCGCCGGTAGCGCACGCCGCCTCGGAGGTCGACAGCCGGTGTAATCAGCTGGCACAGGTGCGTTCCAAGCTTAAAAGTCGTATCAAGAGACTATATCGACGCATATTCGCGTATCAGATCGTGGTACGCGAAGCATGCCGAGCCACGCGCGTTACCGACGACCGTAGCTTGCGCATTGTCTCATTGAAGCTGAAAGCAGAATGGACAGGGCTTTTTCCAGGCTCATTTGCCTGCCAGAGCTTTCGAACAGTTCTTCCAAACATACGTTGCCATCACCAGGAGAGACCAGTGGTGTGTTGACCTGGCATTGATTGGAGATGTTTCTTCTTTTTAATGCACCAAGGAATTTACATGCATGCATCAGTGGCATGTCACTGCTGTACAGTTGGAAGTACCAATTGTTTGTACAAGTGGTGCAGTGTCCTGTCCTTGTGATCATTTTTTTTTTGCAGACTGCAATGTGCTTTTTTTATTTCTGATGTGCCCTAGGTTTGGCAAGACTGCATCAATGGGCCGGAGCTCACAGTCCCAGCTCTACTTGCAGTCAAAGTTTTGGCGATGTTCCATTATGAGCTGCTGCTCTCATTGTGTATTAAACTGTGTATACGTGAAACTGTTGCCTAACTCTCCATTCCTGGAACTTCTGAACCCTGGCGGGACTAGAAAAATTGCTGTCCATACCCTCCAGAAATCTGAACCAGTAGACACAAAGAGACCCATACACCATTAAAACTACAAGACAGTTAGGAAACCAGTAGCCTATGAGATTACTGACAGCTATGGGCATGTCAGCGTACTGGCGTTATTGGCGTGTTGGTATATACCAAACACTATTTCAAAGAGTGCACATTTTGCGACGGCCCGCCCTGTGCAGGCACGGTGCTGCCGTGCGCGCATCACCTCGTGTGGACATGTCCTCTGCGCACACAGTTGAAATCGAGATGGTAGCTAGGTTTTTCATACTCAGTTCAACTCGTAACAGCTGGCTTGTGTCCACTGCAGGACAAAAACGTACCCCAGTTCTCTCCCTCCAAGAATCGCTATCCTCCGCGGCCACTGTATTCCAGGCAGCTTTTTGAACTCGTGCTCTTCCAAGTCCATTTTCTTCTTAATTTCCAAATTTTTGCCCTAATTCACATTGCTCTCTGTCTCAAGGTTACCTCTCCTATTTTCCTTTCTATAGCATGCTGCGTTATTCTATATCATGCAGTGCGTGTACCAGTTGCTCTGAACATTGGAATAATGTTAGGATGATGAATTTTAATGGCGCATGGGCAGCTTTGGCCTAAGAGCACCATAGCACAAGGCATTTTTCTTTCCACAAAACAGGGTCAGACACCCACTTTTTAAGCATTTCACCTCTGTGAACCAGAGCACCAGGCCAGGGTAAAGCTTTCAAAGTAGTGGAAATTTCATAAATGGGGACACTTGAAGTTAGTTTTTGGACAGGGGCCTCTTGCAAGAGGTACGATCTGGCAGAGTGGGACCACTTGACAGAAGGGACCATTTGGAACGTACTGGTTTAAAAAATCATTGGAAATTTCGGTTGGAACCAACTGATTTTTCCAGTCAATTCCAATCGGTTCAGGTTTATGTTTATGGGTTTAGTGTTCCAAAGCGACTCGGGCTATGAGGAATGCCGTGGTGGAGGGCTCCGGAAAATGTTGACCACCTGCGGTTCCTTAACGTGCTCTGACAACGCACAGTGCATGGGCCTCAAGCATTTCGAAAACCTCTATCGAAGTGGGACCACCATGGCCAGGGTCGAATCCGCATCTGTCAGACCAGCAGCCGAGCACCGTAACCAATGAGCCAAGGTTCAAATTGGGTGTTGAAATTGGTTCCAGTCTTTTGATGCCTTTAATCATCTTACATATTATTAAGCTTCAAAGGGAAAACTTATTTGTGAGGACTGCAGGGCAACGCCCAGCTTGGTACCAACATTTTCACAGGAGAATGGAAACAGAATTGTATATGCTCTCATGGAAACGAGGACAGGCTCACAAGAAACATACTGTAGTCGGGCTCTAATAACATACTAGCTGCATGTATACATCCACAAAGCACACTTCTGTCCCATATACAGGGCGTTTCACCTAGGATTTTACACAATTAAAAAAGAAAGGCCTTTTGAGTTAGACGAGCACTTTTCTCTTGATGGCATTGTCAGCTGTGTAGCACATCAGAAAACAGCTCAGATGTGCTAACTAGCAGGTTGGTTAACTATCATAGTTAGGCTCCGTAATTATTGAGAAGCATGTGGCCCACCGTAAGCAATATTCATATCTGTTTTTAGAATTTCGAAGATGCGGTTGCCCTCGGCACTGTGGCCCGACAAAGTTTGGCTACATCGCGCCAAAATGCATGCGCTTTTGAGAAGTTTGCGGACAAAACGATCTCTTCTCTGATCGTAATTCGTCGAAACAGCTGAAATTTGTTGGGCCACAGCGCTGAGGGTAACTGTATTTTCGAAATTGTACAAACTGACATGGATATTGCTTACAGTGGGCTACACGCCTCTCAGAGGAGCCTAACAATTGCAGTTACAAAGTTAACTGTTCAATATTAGTTAACCAGCCTTCTAGACAGCATGTCTTAACTGTATTCTAATGATGCCAAAAGCAGCGCTCTTCTAACCCAAACAACCTATTTTAAAAATCGTGTAAAGTCTTGGGTGAAACACCCTATGTATACCCTAGTTGTGAGACTCCTGTACAGAGGTCAGTGGCCAGAGGTCAGAATTTTGATGCCTTTGACCTGTATAATGGAACGGAAGATTTCGTTCACTGCTGTGTGAAGCACCTTGTGGGCCATAGACCATTGTTGCACATTGCTGTTTAAGTAGTAATAGTAGTGCCCTTAGCTATTGTACATCATAAGGAGGAGAGTTATTGCCACCTGCCTGGGATTTGGGGTGCTGGGAGTGATGCAAGTTGCAATATGTGGCCCAGAAGCAAACCCAATGGCATGGAAGCTTTTGAAAAGGACAGCACACCATGGTGTAGATTTCAGAACTCACTATATTTCTCAATAGATGCAATTGGTTTCAACAAACTCTCTGGATGTCTTTAAAAGTTCCTCATGGGACATTCCTTCCTGTAGTTGCACAATGTGCTGCACAGTACTCTCAAACACTGTGGCGGCGTCCGTGCTGCGATCCAAACTCGGCACCAGAGTTCTGAGGGTGTCGCAAGCGTACTTAATCCGGGCTCGACGCTTTCGTTCCACATCGTTATGGCGCGCTCGTCTGTCTTCTGGTACTTCTGAGCTAGACGCGCTGCTTGCTTCCGGTGATGTGCCTTCCTGATCACTTGTGGTCGTCGTAGTATCGCCAGCATCGAAGCCGTCCAGGTTAAGGTAGACCGCATCCGCTTCGTAAACGACTTCAAATGTCGGGTCCGTCGTCGCAGTACCAAGACCTTCGGCACCAGTCTCGCCCAGGGGCTGTATTACGTACGCTGCACCAACTTCACCAACATACTGCAATTGCTGATTACTGTCCATCGTGAAATTTCCTCGCGCACAGAATGAAGCCTCACTTTTGCTGCTGCCGTTGGGGTGTGCTGCTGCTGCTACAGCTTCCGGTTCTCACCAAAGTGGTGTGGGTGAAATGTGATTAGTTCCGGTCGGCATCCTGGCGGTCCCTGATCGCAGCTGCTAGGTGAAATCCCCTTTGCAGATCTTGTCATCGTCATGGCACAAATGACTTGTCTGGTACCGACGTGAAACTGCTCAAGCAAAAAAAAAAACCATAGGGAATTTTATTAGTCTTATAAAAATTAGTATTGGTGCTATAGTTTCTCCTCTGGTTGTATCTGCTTTTGTACTGGGCCAAAACAGAAACCGATACTATACCGATATGTCTTATAGGCTATGCATGGTACTGGCTGCACTTGTCAATGGGCCCTGCAAAAGCGGTCGGTTGGTGGTTCTAGGCGAAATCCTAGAGGCCAGTGTGCTGTGCGATGTCAGTGCACGTTAAAGAACTCCAGGTGGTCGGAATTTCCGGAGCCCTTCATTACGGCGTTTCTCATAGCCTGAGTGGCTTTGGGGCGTTAAACCCCCATGAACCAAACCAAACCTAGTTGTTATTCATTGCTTCGATCCTCATTCAGCTCAGGCTCTGATCTCAAAATCAACACATGCCGATCCTATGGCGCTTATGAGGCATTGCAGTAACGTAAAATTATTTGCCACATTAAGAATAAAGTACGCTGAGGCATACAGAAAAACTGCCGCCTGAAGTTCCAGAGGATCCGGCGCGCAACTAAGTTTGAGTTTGACGCCACAAGCCGCGGACAACGCGGTGCCGGCCGCGGAGGTAGAGGGACAAGTGACACATTGGGGAAGGAACACATTTTTTCTCTCTCCTCAAGCCAGAAAGAAAGCAAAACAAGAAAGAAAATTGACCACATATTGTGGTTGTCCGCATGCCGCTTCTACAAGGTAGGACTGGGTAGGACCCTATAATTAATCCGAGGAAACCTTTTTTTTCTTCTATTTTTCGGTCTAGTGGCCAAAAGCGCATATTGAGACCACAGTATCACTTTTAGTGTTACTAGCACACTTCTTTTTCAGTTGTCGACTGAGTATTATGTTGATTTAGGGAAGTGTTAGCGAAAGCGTAGACGAAGGAGGGCAACGTTGGGTATTTGTTTTGATTTTTTCACATTGCTTCTGCGTGCGTCAGCTGTGAAGTTTGTCGCGGTGTGCGCTGCCCTGAATTCAAAGTTCTGCAAGACGCTTCTCGTGGATATCAACGTTCGAGTGCTAGTTCGGCTTTTAGTGAGGTCCGTGTGCATGAGTTACAACCGCCGGCAGCGGTTGTTATGCTCTTTGCGCTGCGGCGTTGCGTTGCTAATGGCCGTTGCCACGCGAACAAATGAATTTGAATCGCGCCGTATGATGAAATTAATATGGGGGAGAGTTTTAGTATTTTAGGCACGATTTCTTGATAGGAGTATCTCAGGTTTTTAACCTTAATTTTGCTTTCTACTGTGCTGCTATGTTTCTTCCTCAAGTGGCGAGTCGTGCCCCGGCGGCTCAGCACTGCTGATTGTACTGGTGCAGTCGTTGCTGTTGTTGCCTTAAAGATGATGGCACATACTTACGGTGGGGGATTGGCCAGGATTTGTTGCAGATCCAGGGGTGCAGTCAAAAGCAAATGGAAGGCGCGAGAGAGTGGCAAACAGTGTTGTAGCGCTTTCTAACGCCGGCTCTGGTAACTGATTAAAACTCGGTCGCCAGCAAGCATCGCGCGCTATCAACCGACCCTTATCTGGAGCGTACGGACATCACTTTTGGAAGCTCGAACGGATGCTTGTTGCTTTTCAATTACGGCACCACGGATTTCTTTGGCGCTACTTGCGATGTCTTTGAAGAGCGATTCGCGCCGTTTGATAGTACTCAGCAGCGAGCACTGCCACGACTGTTTAGTTATGCTTTTGCCGTGAACGGCGTGTCGAGGGGCGTTTTTTTTTTGTTCTTAGGTTTACATGGTATATCGTGGCTTCCCCAGTGTCCGCTCAAGAAATGAGGACCAGCAATGATCAGCCCTCGCTTTTTTGCTCCCTTCATTTTGTTTATTGTAACTTGCGCACATACCCTCGTGTGTATAAGAACGAATACGCACAAAGTAATCAAAAGGGCACGATGCTGGTTTAGTCTGTGTGCTGTGTGTAACAGTTGATGAAGTAAAATACGCGAAATGCATGCATTTCGAACTGGTCAGGTAGTAACGCACGATCAGCACGTCGAACGCAACAACGGGAATCTTTATTTTTCTTAGTAGATAGAATTTCATCGAGTTAGTTCCACAAGAACAAAAAATACAAGGTGCAAAAATCAAACGTGGTTCAGAGGCGCGTGAGACTGCCCTTAACGCGAATGGTTGCTTCCATGCGCCGGTGCAGAGAATCGCACACAGATTGTACAAACTCGCGGTATCCCTTAATGCAGTCCCATTCCACTGCAACAGCGAACCACAATGCTTTTTTGCTTGTTGCACCCAAGCTCGTGTTTGCCAAGTTGGATTTGAGAAATCCCCACACATTTTCTATAACGTTGAAGTCCGCGCCCTTTGGCACCCATTTCAGCTGTCAAACTCCTCACTCTTCATGAAAGTCTTGGACGACTTTAGCTTTGTGGATGGGGCTGTGGTCCTGGTGAAGCCAGTAAAAGCCATCTTTAAAGGGCCCGTCCAGGGCGAACGGGACGAGGTAGCTGTCAAGGACATTGCAGTAGGACGCCGCGTTAATCTTCGCTCGAAGCTGCACAAGTGGGGCCAGTCCATCTCTGCAGACGGCTCCCCATTCACAGCCGTGCCACCACTGCTAAGCACAGTGTGCATGTACCCGGGCTGATACCTACGTGCAAACAAAAACAAAATGTTATAGTTAGAAATGTGGGCAAGCGCCCTTCTAGAACTCGTTTTGCTGACGTGCGGACGTGATCTTTAGCTTCCAGACAAAGCTAAAGGCCTCTGGAACAAATTCCCAAATGCCCACTCGAGCATTGCACACAGAAAAACGGCATCCGGATTATCGCCCTTATCGCTCCGCCGTCGCATTGCCAGCCTGTCTTTATTTCACAAATTCTTCGACAGCCCTATCCACATCCCACCTTGTAATCTTCCCCCAGAATGCATATCTCATCGCACCAGCCATCACCTACAAGTTTTTGTCCACGGTCACACACCGTCACTTTTTCGAATTCCTTCTTTCTTCGTGCAGCCGCAGGCTGGAACGGCTTTCCAAACAACGTTGCCATCATCACTTGCCCAAGTCTTTTCGCTAAAAATGTAAAAACTTTCTTGCTGTTGTGAATTTGTGCTTTTAATTCTTTCCACCCCTTATGTAAAACGCCCTTTTTAGGGCCTTTAATGTAATAAAATGAAATGGAATGAAAGTATTCACCCACGCTGAAAATATAGCGCTGGCAATTGCAAAGCATGATATCATTGAGAGAATGTAGTTACATCTTACCTGCAGTTGTACGGGCGCCATAGTCGGCGCTGTTGACCCATCTTGAGGTTACAGTAGACTCGTCAATAAATATGACCTCACCCCAATCGACTACCGACCATTCTTCATGGGCTCGCGCGAAGCCCGGTCGGGCGCGCTTCTGCTGATCTGTTAAGTAAAGTAGGGTCTCTGAGCGACCACGCTTCCGCTCAGTCCTGCTTCATGCAAGCGCCGGCAGATTGTAGCCACACTGATGTTCAGAGATAGGGTCTCTCGAATTTCTCGCGTACTCTCGAATGGATCAGCCACCACCGCTACCACGATGAGTTCGTCGACTTCTGTCGATGTGGATCGTGGTCTCCCTGAACTGGGGGCATCATCAATGCAGGCATCCTCATCTCGATGTGCCTGCAAATCCTATTCACAGCGCCGATCGATCGGTCAACTCGGCGACTTATAGTGTGCTGAGGAACAGCTTCAATAGAGAGGCGAATTATGTTGCGCCATTTATCTTCAGGTATTCTGGTGCAATCAATCCCTCCCTCTGACCTGAGCACAAGAAATAAAATGAGTGCTCCACAGCACGCCGCTCACGGCAGGAACATAAATAAACAGTCGTGGCAGTGCTCGCTGCTGAGTATTATCAAACGGCGCGAATCTGTCATCAAACAAATCGCATGTAGCGCCAGAGAAATCCTTAGTGTCGCATTTGAAAAGCAACAAGCATCCGTCCGAGCTGTCACAAGTGATGACCGGAAACGCTCTAGATAATGGTCCGCTCATAGCGCGCGCTGCTTGTTGGAAACCGAGCTAGTCAATTACCAGAGCCGGCGTTAGAAAGCGGTGCCGCACGGTTTGCCACGCTCTCGCACCTTCTGTTTACTTTTGACTTCACGTGTACGTCTTGTCTGGCCCATTTTGTATTTCGCATAATCACTAGAGTCAAAGTAACGCCCGTTTTGCCGGCGTGCCAGATGCTAAGCGTTCGCCGAGTCTCGCTTCATTCTTGGGTCATTTTTGGGATGCGCGAGCTACAGCTCAGCAGTTACCTCGTTGGCGTTGCTCCGGCAGCCCTCCCTCCCTCCCTTCACCCGGTACGCATCCATATAACGTCTTGCTGTGGCTTTTTAAGATTTGGGCACACCTCTGCGAGACGATTACACCGACTGTCGAGGTTCGGGGGATGCTCTACTTTTGATTCCAAAGCGATTATCATCCCGCCGGCGGTCGCCGGTAGCGCACGCCGCCTCGGAGGTCGACAGCCGGTGTAATCAGCTGGCACAGGTGCGTTCCAAGCTTAAAAGTCGTATCAAGAGACTATATCGACGCATATTCGGGTATCAGATCGTGGTACGCGAAGCATGCCGAGCCACGCGCGTTACCAACGACCGTAGCTTGCGCATAGTCTCATTGAAGCTGAAAGCAGAATGGACAGGGCTTTTTCCAGGCTCATTTGCCTGCCAGAGCTTTCGAACAGTTCTTCCAAACATACGTTGCCATCACCAGGAGAGACCAGTGGTGTGTTGACCTGGCATTGATTGGAGATGTTTCTTCTTTTTAATGCACCAAGGAATTTACATGCATGTATCAGTGGCATGTCACTGCTGTACAGTTGGAAGTACCAATTGTTTGTACAAGTGGTGCAGTGTCCTGTCCTTGTGATCATTTTTTTTTTTTGCAGACTGCAATGTGCTTTTTTTATTTCTGATGTGCCCTAGGTTTGGCGAGACTGCATCAATGGGCCGGAGCTCACAGTCCCAGCTCTACTTGCAGTCAAAGTTTTGGCGATGTTCCATTATGAGCTGCTGCTCTCATTGTGTATTAAACTGTGTATACGTGAAACTGTTGCCTAACTCTCCATTCCTGGAACTTCTGAACCCTGGCGGGACAAGGAAAATTGCTGTCCATACCCTCCAGAAATCTGAACCAGTAGACACAAAGAGACCCATACACCATTAAAACTACAAGACAGTTAGGAAACCAGTAGCCTATGAGATTACTGACAGCTATGGGCATGTCAGCGTACTGGCCTTATTGGCGTGTTGGTATATACCAAACACTATTTCAAAGAGTGCACATTTTGCGACGGCCCGCCCTGTGCAGGCACGGTGCTGCCGTGCGCGCATCACCTCGTGTGGACATGTCCTCTGCGCACACAGTTGAAATCGAGATGGTAGCTAGGTTTTTCATACTCAGTTCAACTCGTTACAGCTGGCTTGTGTCCACTGCAGGACAAAAACATACCCCAGTTCTCTCCCTCCAAGAATCGCTATCCTCCGCAGCCACTGTATTCCAGGCAGCTTTTTGAACTCGTGCTCTTCCAAGTCCGTTTTCTTCTTAATTTCCAAATTTTTGCCCTAATTCACATTGCTCTCTGTCTCAAGGTTACCTCTCCTATTTTCCTTTCTATAGCATGCTGCGTTATTCTATATCATGCAGTGCGTGTACCAGTTGCTCTGAACATTGGAATAATGTTAGGATGATGAATTTTAATGGCGCATGGGCAGCTTTGGCCTAAGAGCACCATAGCACAAGGCATTTTTCTTTCCACAAAACGGTCAGACACCCACTTTTTAAGCATTTCACCTCTGTGAACCAGAGCACCAGGCCAGGGTAAAGCTTTCAAAGTAGTGGAAATTTCATAAATGGGGACACTTGAAGTGAGTTATTGGACAGGGGCCTCTTGCAAGAGGTACGATCTGGCAGAGTGGGACCACTTGACAGAAGGGACCATTTGGAACGTACTGGTTTAAAAAATCATTGGAAATTTCGGTTGGAACCAACTGATTTTTCCAGTCAATTCCAATCGGTTCAGGTTTATGTTTATGAGTTTAGTGTTCCAAAGCGACTCGGGCTATGAGGAATGCCGTGGTGGAGGGCTCCGGAAAATGTTGACCACCTGCGGTTCCTTAACGTGGTCTGACAACGCACAGTGCATGGGCCTCAAGCATTTCGAAAACCTCTATCGAAGTGGGACCACCATGGCCAGGGTCGAATCCGCATCTGTCAGACCAGCAGCCGAGCACCGTAACCAATGAGCCAAGGTTCAAATTGGGTTTTGAAATTGGTTCCAGTCTTTTGATGCCTTTAATCATCTTACATATTATTAAGCTTCAAAGGGAAAACTTATTTGTGAGGACTGCAGGGCAACGCCCAGCTTGGTACCAACATTTTCACAGGAGAATGGAAACAGAATTGTATATGCTCTCATGGAAACGAGGACAGGCTCACAAGAAACATACTGTAGTCGGGCTCTAATAACATACTAGCTGCATGTATACATCCACAAAGCACACTTCTGTCCCATATACAGGGCGTTTCACCTAGGATTTTACACAATTAAGAAAGAAAGGCCTTTTGAGTTAGACGAGCACTCTTCTCTTGATGGCATTGTCAGCTGTGTAGCACATCAGAAAACAGCTCAGATGTGCTAACTAGCAGGTTGGTTAACTATCATAGTTAGGCTCCGTAATTATTGAGAAGCATGTGGCCCACCGTAAGCAATATTCATATCTGTTTTTAGAATTTCGAAGATGCGGTTGCCCTCGGCACTGTGGCCCGACAAAGTTTGGCTACATCGCGCCAAAATGCATGCGCTTTTGAGAAGTTTGCGGACAAAACGATCTCTTCTCTGATCGTAATTCGTCGAAACAGCTGAAATTTTTTGGGCCACAGCGCTGAGGGTAACTGTATTTTCGAAATTGTACAAACTGACATGGATATTGCTTACAGTGGGCTACACGCCTCTCAGAGGAGCCTAACAATTGCAGTTACAAAGTTAACTGTTCAATATTAGTTAACCAGCCTTCTAGACAGCATGTCTTAACTGTATTCTAATGATGCCAAAAGCAGCGCTCTTCTAACCCAAACAACCTATTTTAAAAATCGTGTAAAGTCTTGGGTGAAACACCCTATGTATACCCTAGTTGTGAGACTCCTGTACAGAGGTCAGTGGCCAGAGGTCAGAATTTTGATGCCTTTGACCTGTATAATGGAACGGAAGATTTCGTTCACTGCTGTGTGAAGCACCTTGTGGGCCATAGACCATTGTTGCACATTGCTGTTTAAGTAGTAATAGTAGTGCCCTTAGCTATTGTACATCATAAGGAGGAGAGTTATTGCCACCTGCCAGGGATTTGGGGTGCTGGGAGTGATGCAAGTTGCAATATGTGGCCCAGAAGCAAACCCAATGGCATGGAAGCTTTTGAAAAGGACAGCACACCATGGTGTAGATTTCAGAACTCACTATATTTCTCAATAGATGCAATTGGTTTCAACAAACTCTCTGGATGTCTTTAAAAGTTCCTCATGGGACATTCCTTCCTGTAGTTGCACAATGTGCTGCACAGTACTCTCAAACACTGTGGCGGCGTCCGTGCTGCGATCCAAACTCGGCACCAGAGTTCTGAGGGTGTCGCAAGCGTACTTAATCCGGGCTCGACGCTTTCGTTCCACATCGTTATGGCGCGCTCGTCTGTCTTCTGGTACTTCTGAGCTAGACGCGCTGCTTGCTTCCGTTGATGTGCCTTCCTGATCACTTGTGGTCGTCGTAGTATCGCCAGCATCGAAGCCGTCCAGGTTAAGGTAGACCGCATCCGCTTCGTAAACGACTTCAAATGTCGGGTCCGTCGTCGCAGTACCAAGACCTTCGGCACACGTCTCGCCCAGGGGCTGTATTACGTACGCTGCACCAACTTCACCAACATACTGCAATTGCTGATTACTGTCCATCGTGAAATTTCCTCGCGCACAGAATGAAGCCTCACTTTTGCTGCTGCCGTTGGGGTGTGCTGCTGCTGCTACAGCTTCCGGTTCTCACCAAAGTGGTGTGGGTGAAATGTGATTAGTTCAGGTCGGCATCCTGGCGGTCCCTGATCGCAGCTGCTAGGTGAAATCCCCTTTGCAGATCTTGTCATCGTCATGGCACAAATGACTTGTCTGGTACCGACGTGAAACTGCTCAAGCAAAAAAAAAAACCACAGGGAATTTTATTAGTCTTATAAAAATTAGTATTGGTGCTATAGTTTCTCCTCTGGTTGTATCTGCTTTTGTACTGGGCCAAAACAGAAACCGATACTATACCGATATGTCTTATAGGCTATGCATGGTACTGGGTGCACTTGTCAATGGGCCCTGCAAAAGCGGTCGGTTGGTGGTTCTAGGCGAAATCCTAGAGGCCTGTGTGCTGTGCGATGGCAGTGCACGTTAAAGAACTCCAGGTGGTCGGAATTTCCGGAGCCCTTCATTACGGCGTTTCTCATAGCCTGAGTGGCTTTGGGGCGTTAAACCCCCATGAACCAAACCAAACCTAGTTGTTATTCAGTGCTTCGATCCTCATTCAGCTCAGGCTCTGATCTCAAAATCAACACATGCCGATCCTATGGCGCTTATGAGGCATTGCAGTAACGTAAAATTATTTGCCACATTAAGAATAAAGTACGCTGAGGCATACAGAAAAACTGCCGCCTGAAGTTCCAGAGGATCCGGCGCGCAACTAAGTTTGAGTTGGAGGCGCTGCGATCGTCGAAGAGTACGGACGTGCCTCACATGCGCTCCGCGATTTTTGGGTCCTCTGACCCGGTTAATCCCTACGGATCTCCAAAATTCTTGCTGGAACCGACGCCGAAAGTGAAGCGGACCACGAGGATACCACTTCCAAGCCGGTGGGTCCATTTTTTAGGATTTTATCGGACTTTGAAGTTCCCACGTGGTCGGCCAGGCGTTAAGCATAACGAGGCTTAGCACGAGCTCGGGGCTCCGCGGCCTTCCCGGCCTCGGCCCGCGGTGAAGACGCATCGGAGCGATGTCCCGAACGAAAACTTCGAGTCAGGAACAACCCACAATCACAAGACCACCAGGATTTTTTACGGAACCGCCCGAAAACATGGAAGAAGACTTCCACGACACCATCGACGTGACCCACGTACCGCGAGGCCACGACGGCCTCGTCGCTACAGGGACTCAAGCCCCGGGATGCAGCACCCCATCGACTCTACAACGACCACAAGTTAACGGAATGGACGCAGACAAAGCAGAAGGCTGGGCGGTCGTCCAGTCAAAGAAATCGAAGAGACGCCAAAATGGCGGCGACAAACCGCAAATTTTGGCGGGAAACGGCGCAGGAAGGTCGCCATCTTCCGACGAAGCGGGAAGAAGCGCAGCTGGCGCACCGGAGAAGAAACAATGGGAGGGAGGGCCGAGGCTGCGACTGCCTCCTCTCCCGAAAGACGACATCAAGATAGTCCTCCGGCCGAGGGGACTCGCAGTCAAGGATCTACCGCAATACAAAGTGGTGGAAGCGGTGGTTGCGGCCACCGGAAGAGGATGCAAGGAAGAAGATCTTCTCGTCCGACTTCGCCACGGCTCGAACATCATAATCGTGAGCACAGCTAACGAAGACGCAGCCAAGAAGGTTCTGCACATCAGGCAGATCAACTTTGGAGGCAAAAGCTTTGCAGTGAACACACACGCGGCGGCCCCGGAGGGAACGCTACGGGGAGTTATTCACGGCCCAGCACCGAAAACCACATCCGAGGAACTCAAGGCCCACATACGACTTCGCACCCAGGGCGTCAGAGTCATAACGGCAAGAATGCTTGGAAATTCAAGCACGGCCCTCATCACTTTCGACGGCCCTACTCTTCCGAAGTTTGTCATCTACCACAGCAGCGAATACCGGTGCCACCCGTACAGGCCAACAAGGCAGGTATGCTACACCTGCGGCCAACAGGGGCATCGCATGGACGTCTGCCCAAACCCGAACGCCAAGGTCTGCAGACAATGCGGACTTCAGAACCCAACGACGGACCACCAGTGTACACCCAAGTGCCTAGTGTGTGACGGCGACCACATCACGGGCACGAGGGACTGCAAACAACGACTCAAATCAGCGAGCGAGCTGCGGTGGGGCCCCCTGCAGCAGCAACGCAAGAGCCGGGACCGCAGCCGCAGAAGAAGGCCGCGGTGGTTCCGAGACGAGAGCCAGGAATCCGGGCGCAGCGGCAGCCGCGGACGCAGCCGCAACCGGAGCCGGAGTCGAGGATCCGAGCGGGACGAGTCCTTCCCGCCCCTGGGACAACAGCAACAGAAGCAGAAGCAAGGACAAGAGCAACAGAAGAAAAAGAAGACCGGCGGTGTCAAGGTGAGCTGGGGAGACGGCCCTCCCAAAACGCTCTTTGCTCCGCACTCAAACACAAACACACAATCCACTCGCGAGAAACAGTTAATGGAAGAGAACAAAGCCCTCAGACAGGAACTAGGCCAACTCAGAAAGCAGCTGAGCGAGGTCCTTAAAGAACTCCGCGAAATCAGGACAGGGCAGACACAGCCCAAAACTCAGACCCCACCACCCCCAATGGTGGAAGCAACACAGCCACAAGATGGGAAGCTCGAGGCTCTCATAATGAACATGCAGAAACAGACGCAAGAGCAGATGCAATTTATGCAGCAGAAATTTGCCCTTCTAGAGCAAAACGTTAGAACACACATTAAGAATCAGAACGCGCAGAGAACGACTAACGACGCTAGAGAACGCCTATATAACGAACGCAGGTTCGGCGCAGAAACCCTCAACTCCAACCCTAGTACACCATCATGGCAGAACGCCTCCAACAATTAGAGATATGGCAATGGAACTGCAGGGGGTACAGGCAAAAACAAGGCCTCCTGCAGCAGTACATTTATGCCAAAGGAACCCCACCAGACGTAATTATATTACAGGAAGCCAACTGCACACCTTCGCTGAGGGGCTATACGTGTCAGGAAGCTCGCCGTACGGCGACCCTCGTAAGCAAGAAATTGGTAGCCATAGCACACGACGAAATAACGGACACTCGGATCGACCACACGATCACAGAGATTATACCTAAAAAGAAAGCACAATCCAAGAGCACCTTTATTATCAACCTATACAGCCCGCCTAAGCAGAAGGATGGGGACTTTAGCAGGCTTTTTACAGAGGCTAGAAAACTAGCGGGCAACAACACCCTAATAATAGCAGGCGATTTCAACGCCAAGCACCCAAAATGGGGTTACAGCAAAGACGATAAAAAAGGAAGAACAATCAGCGACGCTGCAGAGCAAACGGATTGCGATCTCCTAACTGACGAAACCCAACCAACCAGACAGGGTAACAGCGTCAGCCCAGACACTTGCCCCGACCTGACTTTTGTGAGGGGCGCCAGACAGGTCGAGTGGGAAAACCTACTCGAAAACCTAGGAAGCGACCACTATATACTGAAAACCAGCATCACAGCCGAAGACACAAAACGAAAAATAGGCAAGACCCGTCTCGTCGACTGGGACGCCTTCAGGGCCCACTGTAGACAGATGCAAGGAGGCGACATTGTCTCTGTGGGGGAGTGGAGCCAACAGCTCAAGGAGGTCCAGGAACTCTACACCAAAGAAGTGGACCGAACCGAACACGCCCCGGAGGTGGATAAGCGACTCCTCAAGCTATGGGAGGCGAGACGCGGACTCACCGCACGGTGGAAAAGACAAAAGCTGAACAGGAAGCTCAAGACCAAGATAGCTGAAATCACCAAGCAGGCGGAGGAGTACGCGACGCAGCTGGCCAGACAAGGATGGCAGCAGTTTAGCAACGCGCTGAACGGCACCCTGAGCACGGCCAGAACGTGGCAGATCCTCAAGTCCCTCATGGACCCAAGCAAAAACAAGTCGGAGAGCGGCAAAGCAATACGAAGGCTGGTGCACCAATACACCGGTACAGATAAACAACTACTGGAAGAGGTCCGGGTCAAATGCTACGGCAACGACCAGGTCGAGTGTTACAAAGAGGAATATCAAGGCGAAGAGAACCCCGTCATGGACAGGCCCATAACCAGGGAAGAGGTGGTCGATGCGATCAGGTCGGCAACAAGAAACACGGCAGCAGGAGCAGACAGAATCCGCAATTCACTGATCAGAAACTTAAGCGACGGAGCTATTGACCAGCTCACCGCGTACCTCAATAAACTATGGCAGGAAGGAACAGTACCCGCCGAATGGAAACACGCGGTCGTGGTGATGATTCCGAAGCCCGGTAAAAAACTACAAGTGGAAAACCTCAGGCCGATATCCCTCACATCGTGCCTAGGCAAGATGTACGAACGAATAGTAACGAAGAGAATTCAGTCACACCTGGAGAGAAACCAACTCTACCCTGATAGCATGTACGGGTTTCGAGCCCACCTGTCCACGCAAGACGTACTCCTCCAGCTAAAGGAGGAAGTACTTGAAAAAATGCCGAGAAGCGGAGAAAACGTTGTCATGGCCCTCGACATCAAAGGAGCCTTTGACAACGTAAGCCACGCCGCCATCATGGAAGGCATAAACGACACGAACTGCGGAAGGAGAGCCCATAACTACATCAGGGCCTTCCTAAGCAACCGAACAGCGACCGTAGGGCTAGCCGAGCTGCGAAGTGACGTCTTCGCCACACCCTGCAAAGGAACACCCCAAGGCTCAGTCATATCGCCGGTGCTCTTCAACATGTCAATGCTAAGACTGGCAAGAAAGCTCAAAGAGATCCCGGGTATCAAACACGCCATGTACGCCGACGACATAACCGTGTGGATCACCCAAGGATCGCTAGGAGAAAAACAAGACCGACTACAGGAAGCCGCCACCTGCGTAGAAGACTACGTGAAGGAGAGGGGCCTGAAATGCTCGACCGAAAAATCGGAGCTCATCAGAATAGGGAGACACCCTACCCAAGCCCCGCTGGACGTCGTCCTCGAGGGGCAACCGATCCCGGAGAAAAACATAATCCGCATTCTGGGCATGTGGCTACAGAGTAGCCGCAAATGCAGCCACACCATCACCCTGCTCAGGAAAGCCACGGAACAAGTAGGAAGAATGATCAGCCGAGTATCCCAAAGAAGATACGGAATGAAGGAAGACGACACCCTAAGACTCGTAAACAGCCTAATCGTCAGCAGGGTCACATACTCGCTGCCCTACCACGCAACAACAAAAGCGGAAAGAGAGCAAGCCGACTGTATACTAAGGAAGGCCTACAAGATCGCTCTGCACCTACCCAGGAACACGTCAAATGAAAAATTACTCCAGCTCGGAGTCAGCAACACCTTTGACGAGCTAGCAGAGGCTCAAATGGGTGCGCAATTGACGAGGCTCAGGGGCTCCCCCACAGGAAGGGCGCTCCTAAAAAGGCTAGGTCGGAACGCAAGTGGTCTGGCTGACAGATACACAGAAGTTCCAGACGACCTCAGAAGAACTTTCAACGTGGGACCCTTACCTAAAAATATGGATCCCAACCTACACGAAGAAAGGCGGAGAGCCAGGGCCGAACAGATAAACAGAAGGCTAGGCCAATCCGAAAGCACACTATACACCGACGCTTCTATGTACGCAAGAGCAGAGAAACGCACAGCCGCGGTAGCGGTGGTCAACGGTACAGGGGAAACTATCACCTGCGCTTCAGTAGGGGTGTCAGGGATAGCAGAGGCCGAAGAAATTGCCGTCGCGCTAGCGATAGCCGAAGGCTACAGAAAAGGTCGCTCCCTAAATATCCTAACGGACTCGAAAGAAACATGCAGAAACTATACGAAGGGCAATATCAGCGGCACTGCCCTCAGAATAATCAGCGAGGCGGCAGCCTCAGCTGAAAGAATACCCATACAACATATAATCTGGGTGCCAGCCCACGCAGGCGTAGCAGGAAACGAAAGGGCGGACAGTCTAGCTCGAGGGCTCACTTACCGAGCAGGCTTATCGATCGTTTCGGAGTCACGGCTACTCATATGCGAGGGGGGCTACACAGAGACCCTACAACTATATAGGGGAATCAGAAAGAGATATCCATCACCACACAAAGCACTAAATAGGGAAGAGGCTGTAGGATGGCGTAGGCTACAGACGAACACCTTCCCTAACCTACACACATACAACAAGATATCACCAACGCAATTCAGACCAGACTGCCCCTGGTGCGGCAGTACGCCCACACTCTATCACATCACCTGGGAATGCAAGAGAAACATAGCATTCCACAATCAACAAACACCGAGTGCGGAGCAATGGGAGAGCTGTCTCTTCAGCAGCGAGCTTGAGGTCCAGAGGGCCTTGGTAAAGCACGCAACTGAAGCGGCACAACTCAGTGGAGCCCTGGACTGAGGGCCCACTCTTGCTTGAAGACTCAAGTCGCCAGCACCCAAGCAAGACGACCAGGAAGTCTTCATCCCCGCGAACCTCTTGGAAAGAAATAAAAGTTTTCTCTCTCTCTCTTGACGCCACAAGCCGCGGACAACGCGGTGCCGGCCGCGGAGGTAGAGGGACAAGTGACACATTGGGGAAGGAACACACTTTTTCTCTCTCCTCAAGCCAGAAAGAAAGCAAAACAAGAAAGAAAATTGACCACATATTGTGGTTGTCCGCATGCCGCTTCTACAAGGTAGGACTGGGTAGGACCCTATAATTAATCCGAGGAAACCTTTTTTTTCTTCTATTTTTCGGTCTAGTGGCCAAAAGCGCATATTGAGACCACAGTATCACTTTTAGTGTTACTAGCACACTTTTTTTTCAGTTGTCGACTGAGTATTATGTTGATTTAGGGAAGTGTTAGCGAAAGCGTAGACGAAGGAGGGCAACGTTGGGTATTTGTTTTGATTTTTTCACATTGCTTCTGCGTCGGTCAGCTGTGAAGTTTGTCGCGGTGTGCGCTGCCCTGAATTCAAAGTTCTGGAAGACGCTTCTCGTGGATATCAACGTTCGAGTGCTAGTTCGGCTTTTAGTGAGGTCCGTGTGCATGAGTTACAACCGCCGGCAGCGGTTGTTATGCTCTTTGCGCTGCGGCGTTGCGTTGCTAATGGCCGTTGCCACGCGAACAAATGAATTTGAATCGCGCCGTATGATGAAATTAATATGGGGGAGAGTTTTAGTATTTTAGGCACGATTTCTTGATAGGAGTATCTCAGGTTTTTAACCTTAATTTTGCTTTCTACTGTGCTGCTATGTTTCTTCCTCAAGTGGCGAGTCGTGCCCCGGCGGCTCAGCACTGCTGATTGTACTGGTGCAGTCGTTGCTGTTGTTGCCTTAAAGATGATGGCACATACTTACGGTGGGGGATTGGCCAGGATTTGTTGCAGATCCAGGGGTGCAGTCAAAAGCAAATGGAAGGCGCGAGAGAGTGGCAAACAGTGTTGTAGCGCTTTCTAACGCCGGCTCTGGTAACTGATTAAAACTCGGTCGCCAGCAAGCATCGCGCGCTATCAACCGACCCTTATCTGGAGCGTACGGACATCACTTTTGGAAGCTCGAACGGATGCTTGTTGCTTTTCAATTACGGCACCACGGATTTCTTTGGCGCTACTTGCGAAGTCTTTGAAGAGCGATTCGCGCCGTTTGATAGTACTCAGCAGCGAGCACTGCCACGACTGTTTAGTTATGCTTTTGCCGTGAACGGCGTGTCGAGGGGCGTTTTTTTTTTGTTCTTAGGTTTACATGGTATATCGTGGCTTCCCCAGTGTCCGCTCAAGAAATGAGGACCAGCAATGATCAGCCCTCGCTTTTTTGCTCCCTTCATTTTGTTTATTGTAACTTGCGCACATACCCCCGTGTGTATAAGAACGAATACGCACAAAGTAATCAAAAGGGCACGATGCTAGTTTAGTCTGTGTGCTGTGTGTAACAGTTGATGAAGTAAAATACGCGAAATGCATGCATTTCGAACTGGTCAGGTAGTAACGCACGATCAGCACGTCGAACGCAACAACGGGAATCTTTATTTTTCTTAGCAGATAGAATTTCATCGAGTTAGTTCCACAAGAACAAAAAATACAAGGTGCAAAAATCAAACGTGGTTCAGAGGCGCGTGAGACTGCCCTTAACGCGAATGGTTGCTTCCATGCGCCGGTGCAGAGAATCGCACACAGATTGTACAAACTCGCGGTATCCCTTAATGCAGTCCCATTCCACTGCAACAGCGAACCACAATGCTTTTTTGCTTGTTGCACCCAAGCTCGTGTTTGCCAAGTTGGATTTGAGAAATCCCCACACATTTTCTATAACGTTGAAGTCCGCGCCCTTTGGCACCCATTTCAGCTGTCAAACTCCTCACTCTTCATGAAAGTCTTGGACGACTTTAGCTTTGTGGATGGGGCTGTGGTCCTGGTGAAGCCAGTAAAAGCCATCTTTAAAGGGCCCGTCCAGGGCGAACGGGACGAGGTAGCTGTCAAGGACATCGCAGTAGGACGCCGCGTTAATCATCGCTCGAAGCTGCACAAGTGGGGCCAGTCCATCTCTGCAGACGGCTCCCCATTCACAGCCGTGCCACCACTGCTAAGCACAGTGTGCATGTACCCGGGCTGATACCTACGTGCAAACAAAAACAAAATGTTATAGTTAGAAATGTGGGCAAGCGCCCTTCTAGAACTCGTTTTGCTGACGTGCGGACGTGATCTTTAGCTTCCAGACAAAGCTAAAGGCCTCTTGAACAAATTCCCAAATGCCCACTCGAGCATTGCACACAGAAAAACGGCATCCGGATTATCGCCCTTATCGCTCCGCCGTCGCATTGCCAGCCTGTCTTTATTTCACAAATTCTTCGACAGCCCTATCCACATCCCACCTTGTAATCTTCCCCCAGAATGCATATCTCATCGCACCAGCCATCACCTACAAGTTTTTGTCCACGGTCACACACCGTCACTTTTTTGAATTCCTTCTTTCTTCGTGCAGCCGCAGGCTGGAACGGCTTTCCAAACAACGTTGCCATCATCACTTGCCCAAGTCTTTTCGCTAAAAATGTAAAAACTTTCTTGCTGTTGTGAATTTGTGCTTTTAATTCTTTCCACCCCTTATGTAAAACGCCCTTTTTAGGGCCTTTAATGTAATAAAATGAAATGGAATGAAAGTATTCACCCACGCTGAAAATATAGCGCTGGCAATTGCAAAGCGTGATATCATTGAGAGAATGTAGTTACATCTTACCTGCAGTTGTACGGGCGCCATAGTCGGCGCTGTTGACCCATCTTGAGGTTACAGTAGACTCGTCAATAAATATGACCTCACCCCAATCGACTACCGACCATTCTTCATGGGCTCGCGCGAAGCCCGGTCGGGCGCGCTTCTGCTGATCTGTTAAGTAAAGTAGGGTCTCTGAGCGACCACGCTTCCGCTCAGTCCTGCTTCATGCAAGCGCCGGCAGATTGTAGCCACACTGATGTTCAGAGATAGGGTCTCTCGAATTTCTCGCGTACTCTCGAATGGATCAGCCACCACCGCTACCACGATGAGTTCGTCGACTTCTGTCGATGTGGATCGTGGTCTCCCTGAGCTGGGGGCATCTTCAATGCAGGCATCCTCATCTCGATGTGCCTGCAAATCCTATTCACAGCGCCGATCGATCGGTCAACTCGGCGACTTATAGTGTGCTGAGGAACAGCTTCAATAGAGAGGCGAATTATGTTGCGCCATTTATCTTCAGGTATTCTGGTGCAATCAATCCCTCCCTCTGACCTGAGCACAAGAAATAAAATGAGTGCTCCACAGCACGCCGCTCACGGCAGGAACATAAATAAACAGTCGTGGCAGTGCTCGCTGCTGAGTATTATCAAACGGCGCGAATCTGTCATCAAACAAATCGCATGTAGCGCCAGAGAAATCCCTAGTGTCGCATTTGAAAAGCAACAAGCATCCGTCCGAGCTGTCAAAAGTGATGACCGGAAACGCTCTAGATAATGGTCCGCTCATAGCGCGCACTGCTTGTTGGAAACCGAGCTAGTCAATTACCAGAGCCGGCGTTACAAAGTGGTGCCGCACGGTTTGCCACGCTCTCGCACCTTCTGTTTACTTTTGACTTCACGTGTACGTCTTGTCTGGCCCATTTTGTATTTCGCATAATCACTAGAGTCAAAGTAACGCCCGTTTTGCCGGCGTGCCAGATGCTAAGCGTTCGCCGAGTCTCGCTTCATTCTTGGGTCATTTTTGGGATGCGCGAGCTACAGCTCAGCAGTTACCTCGTTGGCGTTGCTCCGCCATCCCTCCCTCCCTCCCTTCACCCGGTACGCATCCATATAATGTCTTGCTGTGGCTTTTTAAGATTTGGGCACACCTCTGCGAGACGATTACACCGACTGTCGAGGTTCGGGGGATGCTCTACTTTTGATTCCAAAGCGATTATCATCCCGCCGGCGGTTGCCGGTAGCGCACGCCGCCTCGGAGGTCGACAGCCGGTGTAATCAGCTGGCACAGGTGCGTTCCAAGCTTAAAAGTCGTATCAAGAGACTATATCGACGCATATTCGCGTATCAGATCGTGGTACGCGAAGCATGCCGAGCCACGCGCGTTACCGACGACCGTAGCTTGCGCATAGTCTCATTGAAGCTGAAAGCAGAATGGACAGGGCTTTTTCCAGGCTCATTTGCCTGCCAGAGCTTTCGAACAGTTCTTCCAAACATACGTTGCCATCACCAGGAGAGACCAGTGGTGTGTTGACCTGGCATTGATTGGAGATGTTTCTTCTTTTTAATGCACCAAGGAATTTACATGCATGCATCAGTGGCATGTCACTGCTGTACAGTTGGAAGTACCAATTGTTTGTACAAGTGGTGCAGTGTCCTGTCCTTGTGATCATTTTTTTTTTTTGCAGACTGCAATGTGCTTTTTTTATTTCTGATGTGCCCTAGGTTTGACGAGACTGCATCAATGGGCCGGAGCTCACAGTCCCAGCTCTACTTGCAGTCAAAGTTTTGGCGATGTTCCATTATGAGCTGCTGCTCTCATTGTGTATTAAACTGTGTATACGTGAAACTGTTGCCTAACTCTCCATTCCTGGAACTTCTGAACCCTGGCGGGACAAGGAAAATTGCTGTCCATACCGTCCAGAAATCTGAACCAGTAGACACAGAGACCCATACACCATTAAAACTACAAGACAGTTAGGAAACCAGTAGCCTATGAGATTACTGACAGCTATGGGCATGTCAGCGTACTGGCCTTATTGGCGTGTTGGTATATACCAAACACTATTTCAAAGAGTGCACATTTTGCGACGGCCCGCCCTGTGCAGGCACGGTGCTGCCGTGCGCGCATCACCTCGTGTGGACATGTCCTCTGCGCACACAGTTGAAATCGAGATGGTAGCTAGGTTTTTGATACTCAATTCAACTCGTAACAGCTGGCTTGTGTCCACTGCAGGACAAAAACGTACCCCAGTTCTCTCCCTCCAAGAATCGCTATCCTCCGTGGCCACTGTATTCCAGGCAGCTTTTTGAACTCGTGCTCTTCCAAGTCCATTTTCTTCTTAATTTCCAAATTTTTGCCCTAATTCACATTGCTCTCTGTCTCAAGGTTACCTCTCCTATTTTCCTTTCTATAGCATGCTGCGTTATTCTATATCATGCAGTGCGTGTACCAGTTGCTCTGAACATTGGAATAATGTTAGGATGATGAATTTTAATGGCGCATGGGCAGCTTTGGCCTAAGAGCACCATAGCACAAGGCATTTTTCTTTCCAAGAAACAGGGTCAGACACCCACTTTTTAAGCATTTCACCTCTGTGAACCAGAGCACCAGGCCAGGGTAAAGCTTTCAAAGTAGTGGAAATTTCATAAATGGGGACACTTGAAGTGAGTTATTGGACAGGGGCCTCTTGCAAGAGGTACGATCTGGCAGAGTGGGACCACTTGACAGAAGGGACCATTTGGAACGTACTGGTTTAAAAAATCATTGGAAATTTCGGTTGGAACCAACTGATTTTTCCAGTCAATTCCAATCGGTTCAGGTTTATGTTTATGGGTTTAGTGTTCCAAAGCGACTCGGGCTATGAGGAATGCCGTGGTGGAGGGCTCCGGAAAATGTTGACCACCTGCGGTTCCTTAACGTGCTCTGACAACGCACAGTGCATGGGCCTCAAGCATTTCGAAAACCTCTATCGAAGTGGGACCACCATGGCCAGGGTCGAATCCGCATCTGTCAGACCAGCAGCCGAGCACCGTAACCAATGAGCCAAGGTTCAAATTGGGTTTTGAAATTGGTTCCAGTCTTTTGATGCCTTTAATCATCTTACATATTATTAAGCTTCAAAGGGAAAACTTATTTGTGAGGACTGCAGGGCAACGCCCAGCTTGGTACCAACATTTTCACAGGAGAATGGAAACAGAATTGTATATGCTCTCATGGAAACGAGGACAGGCTCACAAGAAACATACTGTAGTCGGGCTCTAATAACATACTAGCTGCATGTATACATCCACAAAGCACACTTCTGTCCCATATACAGGCCGTTTCACCTAGGATTTTACACAATTAAAAAAGAAAGGCCTTTTGAGTTAGACGAGCACTTTTCTCTTGATGGCATTGTCAGCTGTGTAGCACATCAGAAAACAGCTCAGATGTGCTAACTAGCAGGTTGGTTAACTATCATAGTTAGGCTCCGTAATTATTGAGAAGCATGTGGCCCACCGTAAGCAATATTCATATCTGTTTTTAGAATTTCGAAGATGCGGTTGCCCTCGGCACTGTGGCCCGACAAAGTTTGGCTACATCGCGCCAAAATGCATGCGCTTTTGAGAAGTTTGCGGACAAAACGATCTCTTCTCTGATCGTAATTCGTCGAAACAGCTGAAATTTGTTGGGCCACAGCGCTGAGGGTAACTGTATTTTCGAAATTGTACAAACTGACATGGATATTGCTTACAGTGGGCTACACGCCTCTCAGAGGAGCCTAACAATTGCAGTTACAAAGTTAACTGTTTAATATTAGTTAACCAGCCTTCTAGACAGCATGTCTTAACTGTATTCTAATGATGCCAAAAGCAGCACTCTTCTAACCCAAACAACCTATTTTAAAAATCGTGTAAAGTCTTGGGTGAAACACCCTATGTATACCCTAGTTGTGAGACTCCTGTACAGAGGTCAGTGGCCAGAGGTCAGAATTTTGATGCCTTTGACCTGTATAATGGAACGGAAGATTTCGTTCACTGCTGTGTGAAGCACCTTGTGGGCCATAGACCATTGTTGCACATTGCTGTTTAAGTAGTAATAGTAGTGCCCTTAGCTATTGTACATCATAAGGAGGAGAGTTATTGCCACCTGCCAGGGATTTGGGGTGCTGGGAGTGATGCAAGTTGCAATATGTGGCCCAGAAGCAAACCCAATGGCATGGAAGCTTTTGAAAAGGACAGCACACCATGGTGTAGATTTCAGAACTCACTATATTTCTCAATAGATGCAATTGGTTTCAACAAACTCTCTGGATGTCTTTAAAAGTTCCTCATGGGACATTCCTTCCTGTAGTTGCACAATGTGCTGCACAGTACTCTCAAACACTGTGGCGGCGTCCGTGCTGCGATCCAAACTCGGCACCAGAGTTCTGAGGGTGTCGCAAGCGTACTTAATCCGGGCTCGACGCTTTCGTTCCACATCGTTATGGCGCGCTCGTCTGTCTTCTGGTACTTCTGAGCTAGACGCGCTGCTTGCTTCCGGTGATGTGCCTTCCTGATCACTTGTGGTCGTCGTAGTATCGCCAGCATCGAAGCCGTCCAGGTTAAGGTAGACCGCATCCGCTTCGTAAACGACTTCAAATGTCGGGTCCGTCGTCGCAGTACCAAGACCTTCGGCACCAGTCTCGCCCAGGGGCTGTATTACGTACGCTGCACCAACTTCACCAACATACTGCAATTGCTGATTACTGTCCATCGTGAAATTTCCTCGCGCACAGAATGAAGCCTCACTTTTGCTGCTGCCGTTGGGGTGTGCTGCTGCTGCTACAGCTTCCGGTTCTCACCAAAGTGGTGTGGGTGAAATGTGATTAGTTCCGGTCGGCATCCTGGCGGTCCCTGATCGCAGCTGCTAGGTGAAATCCCCTTTGCAGATCTTGTCATCGTCATGGCACAAATGACTTGTCTGGTACCGACGTGAAACTGCTCAAGCAAAAAAAAAAAACCATAGGGAATTTTATTAGTCTTATAAAAATTAGTATTGGTGCTATAGTTTCTCCTCTGGTTGTATCTGCTTTTGTACTGGGCCAAATCAGAAACCGATACTATACCGATATGTCTTATAGGCTATGCATGGTACTGGCTGCACTTGTCAATGGGCCCTGCAAAAGCGGTCGGTTGGTGGTTCTAGGCGAAATCCTAGAGGCCTGTGTGCTGTGCGATGTCAGTGCACGTTAAAGAACTCCAGGTGGTCGGAATTTCCGGAGCCCTTCATTACGGCGTTTCTCATAGCCTGAGTGGCTTTGGGGCGTTAAACCCCCATGAACCAAACCAAACCTAGTTGTTATTCATTGCTTCGATCCTCATTCAGCTCAGGCTCTGATCTCAAAATCAACACATGCCGATCCTATGGCGCTTATGAGGCATTGCAGTAACGTAAAATTATTTGCCACATTAAGAATAAAGTACGCTGAGGCATACAGAAAAACTGCCGCCTGAAGTTCCAGAGGATCCGGCGCGCAACTAAGTTTGAGTTTGACGCCACAAGCCGCGGACAACGCGGTGCCGGCCGCGGAGGTAGAGGGACAAGTGACACATTGGGGAAGGAACACATTTTTTCTCTCTCCTCAAGCCAGAAAGAAAGCAAAACAAGAAAGAAAATTGACCACATACTGTGGTTGTCCGCATGCCGCTTCTACAAGGTAGGACTGGGTAGGACCTTATAATTAATCCGAGGAAACCTTTTTTTTCTTCTATTTTTCGGTCTAGTGGCCAAAAGCGCATATTGAGACCACAGTATCACTTTTAGTGTTACTAGCACACTTTTTTTTCAGTTGTCGACTGAGTATTATGTTGATTTAGGGAAGTGTTAGCGAAAGCGTAGACGAAGGAGGGCAACGTTGGGTATTTGTTTTGATTTTTTCACATTGCTTCTGCGTGCGTCAGCTGTGAAGTTTGTCGCGGTGTGCGCTGCCCTGAATTCAAAGTTCTGCAAGACGCTTCTCGTGGATATCAACGTTCGAGTGCTAGTTCGGCTTTTAGTGAGGTCCGTGTGCATGAGTTACAACCGCCGGCAGCGGTTGTTATGCTCTTTGCGCTGCGGCGTTGCGTTGCTAATGGCCGTTGCCACGCGAACAAATGAATTTGAATCGCGCCGTATGATGAATTTAATATGGGGGATAGTTTTAGTATTTTAGGCACGATTTCTTGATAGGAGTATCTCAGGTTTTTAACCTTAATTTTGCTTTCTACTGTGCTGCTATGTTTCTTCCTCAAGTGGCGAGTCGTGCCCCGGCGGCTCAGCACTGCTGATTGTACTGGTGCAGTCGTTGCTGTTGTTGCCTTAAAGATGATGGCACATACTTACGGTGGGGGATTGGCCAGGATTTGTTGCAGATCCAGGGGTGCAGTCAAAAGCAAATGGAAGGCGCGAGAGAGTGGCAAACAGTGTTGTAGCGCTTTCTAACGCCGGCTCTGGTAACTGATTAAAACTCGGTCGCCAGCAAGCATCGCGCGCTATCAACCGACCCTTATCTGGAGCGTACGGACATCACTTTTGGAAGCTCGAACGGATGCTTGTTGCTTTTCAATTACGGCACCACGGATTTCTTTGGCGCTACTTGCGAAGTCTTTGAAGAGCGATTCGCGCCGTTTGATAGTACTCAGCAGCGAGCACTGCCACGACTGTTTAGTTATGCTTTTGCCGTGAACGGCGTGTCGAGGGGCGTTTTTTTTTGTTCTTAGGTTTACATGGTATATCGTGGCTTCCCCAGTGTCCGCTCAAGAAATGAGGACCAGCAATGATCAGCCCTCGCTTTTTTGCTCCCTTCATTTTGTTTATTGTAACTTGCGCACATACCCTCGTGTGTATAAGAACGAATACGCACAAAGTAATCAAAAGGGCACGATGCTGGTTTAGTCTGTGTGCTGTGTGTAACAGTTGATGAAGTAAAATACGCGAAATGCATGCATTTCGAACTGGTCAGGTAGTAACGCACGATCAGCACGTCGAACGCAACAACGGGAATCTTTATTTTTCTTAGCAGATAGAATTTCATCGAGTTAGTTCCACAAGAACAAAAAATACAAGGTGCAAAAATCAAACGTGGTTCAGAGGCGCGTGAGACTGCCCTTAACGCGAATGGTTGCTTCCATGCGCCGGTGCAGAGAATCACACACAGATTGTACAAACTCGCGGTATCCCTTAATGCAGTCCCATTCCACTGCAACAGCGAACCACAATGCTTTTTTGCTTGTTGCACCCAAGCTCGTGTTTGCCAAGTTGGATTTGAGAAATCCCCACACATTTTCTATAACGTTGAAGTCCGCGCCCTTTGGCACCCATTTCAGCTGTCAAACTCCTCACTCTTCATGAAAGTCTTGGACGACTTTAGCTTTGTGGATGGGGCTGTGGTCCTGGTGAAGCCAGTAAAAGCCATCTTTAAAGGGCCCGTCCAGGGCGAACGGGACGAGGTAGCTGTCAAGGACATCGCAGTAGGACGCCGCGTTAATCATCGCTCGAAGCTGCACAAGTGGGGCCAGTCCATCTCTGCAGACGGCTCCTCATTCACAGCCGTGCCACCACTGCTAAGCACAGTGTGCATGTACCCGGGCTGATACCTACGTGCAAACAAAAACAAAATGTTATAGTTAGAAATGTGGGCAAGCGCCCTTCTAGAACTCGTTTTGCTGACGTGCGGACGTGATCTTTAGCTTCCAGACAAAGCTAAAGGCCTCTTGAACAAATTCCCAAATGCCCACTCGAGCATTGCACACAGAAAAACGGCATCCGGATTATCGCCCTTATCGCTCCGCCGTCGCATTGCCAGCCTGTCTTTATTTCACAAATTCTTCGACAGCCCTATCCACATCCCACCTTGTAATCTTCCCCCAGAATGCATATCTCATCGCACCAGCCAT
This sequence comes from Amblyomma americanum, assembly GCF_052857255.1. Classification (NCBI taxonomy): domain Eukaryota; kingdom Metazoa; phylum Arthropoda; class Arachnida; order Ixodida; family Ixodidae; genus Amblyomma; species Amblyomma americanum. The sequence continues at coordinate 297,662,130 of NC_135497.1, read as the reverse complement.
CACCTACAAGTTTTTGTCCACGGTCACACACCGTCACTTTTTTGAATTCCTTCTTTCTTCGTGCAGCCGCAGGCTGGAACGGCTTTCCAAACAACGTTGCCATCATCACTTGCCCAAGTCTTTTCGCTAAAAATGTAAAAACTTTCTTGCTGTTGTGAATTTGTGCTTTTAATTCTTTCCACCCCTTATGTAAAACGCCCTTTTTAGGGCCTTTAATGTAATAAAATGAAATGGAATGAAAGTATTCACCCACGCTGAAAATATAGCGCTGGCAATTGCAAAGCATGATATCATTGAGAGAATGTAGTTACATCTTACCTGCAGTTGTACGGGCGCCATAGTCGGCGCTGTTGACCCATCTTGAGGTTACAGTAGACTCGTCAATAAATATGACCTCACCCCAATCGACTACCGACCATTCTTCATGGGCTCGCGCGAAGCCCGGTCGGGCGCGCTTCTGCTGATCTGTTAAGTAAAGTAGGGTCTCTGAGCGACCACGCTTCCGCTCAGTCCTGCTTCATGCAAGCGCCGGCAGATTGTAGCCACACTGATGTTCAGAGATAGGGTCTCTCGAATTTCTCGCGTACTCTCGAATGGATCAGCCACCACCGCTACCACGATGAGTTCGTCGACTTCTGTCGATGTGGATCGTGGTCTCCCTGAACTGGGGGCATCTTCAATGCAGGCATCCTCATCTCGATGTGCCTGCAAATCCTATTCACAGCGCCGATCGATCGGTCAACTCGGCGACTTATAGTGTGCTGAGGAACAGCTTCAATAGAGAGGCGAATTATGTTGCGCCATTTATCTTCAGGTATTCTGGTGCAATCAATCCCTCCCTCTGACCTGAGCACAAGAAATAAAATGAGTGCTCCACAGCACGCCGCTCACGGCAGGAACATAAATAAACAGTCGTGGCAGTGCTCGCTGCTGAGTATTATCAAACGGCGCGAATCTGTCATCAAACAAATCGCATGTAGCGCCAGAGAAATCCCTAGTGTCGCATTTGAAAAGCAACAAGCATCCGTCCGAGCTGTCAAAAGTGATGACCGGAAACGCTCTAGATAATGGTCCGCTCATAGCGCGCGCTGCTTGTTGGAAACCGAGCTAGTCAATTACCAGAGCCGGCGTTACAAAGTGGTGCCGCACGGTTTGCCACGCTCTCGCACCTTCTGTTTACTTTTGACTTCACGTGTACGTCTTGTCTGGCCCATTTTGTATTTCGCATAATCACTAGAGTCAAAGTAACGCCCGTTTTGCCGGCGTGCCAGATGCTAAGCGTTCGCCGAGTCTCGCTTCATTCTTGGGTCATTTTTGGGATGCGCGAGCTACAGCTCAGCAGTTACCTCGTTGGCGTTGCTCCGCCAGCCCTCCCTCCCTCCCTTCACCCGGTACGCATCCATATAATGTCTTGCTGTGGCTTTTTAAGATTTGGGCACACCTCTGCGAGACGATTACACCGACTGTCGAGGTTCGGGGGATGCTCTACTTTTGATTCCAAAGCGATTATCATCCCGCCGGCGGTCGCCGGTAGCGCACGCCGCCTCGGAGGTCGACAGCCGGTGTAATCAGCTGGCACAGGTGCGTTCCAAGCTTAAAAGTCGTATCAAGAGACTATATCGACGCATATTCGCGTATCAGATCGTGGTACGCGAAGCATGCCGAGCCACGCGCGTTACCGACGACCGTAGCTTGCGCATAGTCTCATTGAAGCTGAAAGCAGAATGGACAGGGCTTTTTCCAGGCTCATTTGCCTGCCAGAGCTTTCGAACAGTTCTTCCAAACATACGTTGCCATCACCAGGAGAGACCAGTGGTGTGTTGACCTGGCATTGATTGGAGATGTTTCTTCTTTTTAATGCACCAAGGAATTTACATGCATGCATCAGTGGCATGTCACTGCTGTACAGTTGGAAGTACCAATTGTTTGTACAAGTGGTGCAGTGTCCTGTCCTTGTGATCATTTTTTTTTTTTTGCAGACTGCAATGTGCTTTTTTTATTTCTGATGTGCCCTAGGTTTGACGAGACTGCATCAATGGGCCGGAGCTCACAGTCCCAGCTCTACTTGCAGTCAAAGTTTTGGCGATGTTCCATTATGAGCTGCTGCTCTCATTGTGTATTAAACTGTGTATACGTGAAACTGTTGCCTAACTCTCCATTCCTGGAACTTCTGAACCCTGGCGGGACAAGGAAAATTGCTGTCCATACCGTCCAGAAATCTGAACCAGTAGACACAAAGAGACCCATACACCATTAAAACTACAAGACAGTTAGGAAACCAGTAGCCTATGAGATTACTGACAGCTATGGGCATGTCAGCGTACTGGCCTTATTGGCGTGTTGGTATATACCAAACACTATTTCAAAGAGTGCACATTTTGCGACGGCCCGCCCTGTGCAGGCACGGTGCTGCCGTGCGTGCATCACCTCGTGTGGACATGTCCTCTGCGCACACAGTTGAAATCGAGATGGTAGCTAGGTTTTTGATACTCAATTCAACTCGTAACAGCTGGCTTGTGTCCACTGCAGGACAAAAACGTACCCCAGTTCTCTCCCTCCAAGAATCGCTATCCTCCGTGGCCACTGTATTCCAGGCAGCTTTTTGAACTCGTGCTCTTCCAAGTCCATTTTCTTCTTAATTTCCAAATTTTTGCCCTAATTCACATTGCTCTCTGTCTCAAGGTTACCTCTCCTATTTTCCTTTCTATAGCATGCTGCGTTATTCTATATCATGCAGTGCGTGTACCAGTTGCTCTGAACATTGGAATAATGTTAGGATGATGAATTTTAATGGCGCATGGGCAGCTTTGGCCTAAGAGCACCATAGCACAAGGCATTTTTCTTTCCACGAAACAGGGTCAGACACCCACTTTTTAAGCATTTCACCTCTGTGAACCAGAGCACCAGGCCAGGGTAAAGCTTTCAAAGTAGTGGAAATTTCATAAATGGGGACACTTGAAGTGAGTAATTGGACAGGGGCCTCTTGCAAGAGGTACGATCTGGCAGAGTGGGACCACTTGACAGAAGGGACCATTTGGAACGTACTGGTTTAAAAAATCATTGGAAATTTCGGTTGGAACCAACTGATTTTTCCAGTCAATTCCAATCGGTTCAGGTTTATGTTTATGGGTTTAGTGTTCCAAAGCGACTCGGGCTATGAGGAATGCCGTGGTGGAGGGCTCCGGAAAATGTTGACCACCTGCGGTTCCTTAACGTGCTCTGACAACGCACAGTGCATGGGCCTCAAGCATTTCGAAAACCTCTATCGAAGTGGGACCACCATGGCCAGGGTCGAATCCGCATCTGTCAGACCAGCAGCCGAGCACCGTAACCAATGAGCCAAGGTTCAAATTGGGTTTTGAAATTGGTTCCAGTCTTTTGATGCCTTTAATCATCTTACATATTATTAAGCTTCAAAGGGAAAACTTATTTGTGAGGACTGCAGGGCAACGCCCAGCTTGGTACCAACATTTTCACAGGAGAATGGAAACAGAATTGTATATGCTCTCATGGAAACGAGGACAGGCTCACAAGAAACATACTGTAGTCGGGCTCTAATAACATACTAGCTGCATGTATACATCCACAAAGCACACTTCTGTCCCATATACAGGCCGTTTCACCTAGGATTTTACACAATTAAAAAAGAAAGGCCTTTTGAGTTAGACGAGCACTTTTCTCTTGATGGCATTGTCAGCTGTGTAGCACATCAGAAAACAGCTCAGATGTGCTAACTAGCAGGTTGGTTAACTATCATAGTTAGGCTCCGTAATTATTGAGAAGCATGTGGCCCACCGTAAGCAATATTCATATCTGTTTTTAGAATTTCGAAGATGCGGTTGCCCTCGGCACTGTGGCCCGACAAAGTTTGGCTACATCGCGCCAAAATGCATGCGCTTTTGAGAAGTTTGCGGACAAAACGATCTCTTCTCTGATCGTAATTCGTCGAAACAGCTGAAATTTGTTGGGCCACAGCGCTGAGGGTAACTGTATTTTCGAAATTGTACAAACTGACATGGATATTGCTTACAGTGGGCTACACGCCTCTCAGAGGAGCCTAACAATTGCAGTTACAAAGTTAACTGTTTAATATTAGTTAACCAGCCTTCTAGACAGCATGTCTTAACTGTATTCTAATGATGCCAAAAGCAGCGCTCTTCTAACCCAAACAACCTATTTTAAAAATCGTGTAAAGTCTTGGGTGAAACACCCTATGTATACCCTAGTTGTGAGACTCCTGTACAGAGGTCAGTGGCCAGAGGTCAGAATTTTGATGCCTTTGACCTGTATAATGGAACGGAAGATTTCGTTCACTGCTGTGTGAAGCACCTTGTGGGCCATAGACCATTGTTGCACATTGCTGTTTAAGTAGTAATAGTAGTGCCCTTAGCTATTGTACATCATAAGGAGGAGAGTTATTGCCACCTGCCAGGGATTTGGGGTGCTGGGAGTGATGCAAGTTGCAATATGTGGCCCAGAAGCAAACCCAATGGCATGGAAGCTTTTGAAAAGGACAGCACACCATGGTGTAGATTTCAGAACTCACTATATTTCTCAATAGATGCAATTGGTTTCAACAAACTCTCTGGATGTCTTTAAAAGTTCCTCATGGGACATTCCTTCCTGTAGTTGCACAATGTGCTGCACAGTACTCTCAAACACTGTGGCGGCGTCCGTGCTGCGATCCAAACTCGGCACCAGAGTTCTGAGGGTGTCGCAAGCGTACTTAATCCGGGCTCGACGCTTTCGTTCCACATCGTTATGGCGCGCTCGTCTGTCTTCTGGTACTTCTGAGCTAGACGCGCTGCTTGCTTCCGGTGATGTGCCTTCCTGATCACTTGTGGTCGTCGTAGTATCGCCAGCATCGAAGCCGTCCAGGTTAAGGTAGACCGCATCCGCTTCGTAAACGACTTCAAATGTCGGGTCCGTCGTCGCAGTACCAAGACCTTCGGCACCAGTCTCGCCCAGGGGCTGTATTACGTACGCTGCACCAACTTCACCAACATACTGCAATTGCTGATTACTGTCCATCGTGAAATTTCCTCACGCACAGAATGAAGCCTCACTTTTGCTGCTGCCGTTGGGGTGTGCTGCTGCTGCTACAGCTTCCGGTTCTCACCAAAGTGGTGTGGGTGAAATGTGATTAGTTCCGGTCGGCATCCTGGCGGTCCCTGATCGCAGCTGCTAGGTGAAATCCCCTTTGCAGATCTTGTCATCGTCATATTGGCACAAATGACTTGTCTGGTACCGACGTGAAACTGCTCAAGCAAAAAAAAAAAAACCATAGGGAATTTTATTAGTCTTATAAAAATTAGTATTGGTGCTATAGTTTCTCCTCTGGTTGTATCTGCTTTTGTACTGGGCCAAATCAGAAACCGATACTATACCGATATGTCTTATAGGCTATGCATGGTACTGGCTGCACTTGTCAATGGGCCCTGCAAAAGCGGTCGGTTGGTGGTTCTAGGCGAAATCCTAGAGGCCTGTGTGCTGTGCGATGTCAGTGCACGTTAAAGAACTCCAGGTGGTCGGAATTTCCGGAGCCCTTCATTACGGCGTTTCTCATAGCCTGAGTGGCTTTGGGGCGTTAAACCCCCATGAACCAAACCAAACCTAGTTGTTATTCATTGCTTCGATCCTCATTCAGCTCAGGCTCTGATCTCAAAATCAACACATGCCGATCCTATGGCGCTTATGAGGCATTGCAGTAACGTAAAATTATTTGCCACATTAAGAATAAAGTACGCTGAGGCATACAGAAAAACTGCCGCCTGAAGTTCCAGAGGATCCGGCGCGCAACTAAGTTTGAGTTTGACGCCACAAGCCGCGGACAACGCGGTGCCGGCCGCGGAGGTAGAGGGACAAGTGACACATTGGGGAAGGAACACATTTTTTCTCTCTCCTCAAGCCAGAAAGAAAGCAAAACAAGAAAGAAAATTGACCACATACTGTGGTTGTCCGCATGCCGCTTCTACAAGGTAGGACTGGGTAGGACCCTATAATTAATCCGAGGAAACCTTTTTTTTCTTCTATTTTTCGGTCTAGTGGCCAAAAGCGCATATTGAGACCACAGTATCACTTTTAGTGTTACTAGCACACTTTTTTTTCAGTTGTCGACTGAGTATTATGTTGATTTAGGGAAGTGTTAGCGAAAGCGTAGACGAAGGAGGGCAACGTTGGGTATTTGTTTTGATTTTTTTCACATTGCTTCTGCGTGCGTCAGCTGTGAAGTTTGTCGCGGTGTGCGCTGCCCTGAATTCAAAGTTCTGCAAGACGCTTCTCGTGGATATCAACGTTCGAGTGCTAGTTCGGCTTTTAGTGAGGTCCGTGTGCATGAGTTACAACCGCCGGCAGCGGTTGTTATGCTCTTTGCGCTGCGGCGTTGCGTTGCTAATGGCCGTTGCCACGCGAACAAATGAATTTGAATCGCGCCGTATGATGAATTTAATATGGGGGATAGTTTTAGTATTTTAGGCACGATTTCTTGATAGGAGTATCTCAGGTTTTTAACCTTAATTTTGCTTTCTACTGTGCTGCTATGTTTCTTCCTCAAGTGGCGAGTCGTGCCCCGGCGGCTCAGCACTGCTGATTGTACTGGTGCAGTCGTTGCTGTTGTTGCCTTAAAGATGATGGCACATACTTACGGTGGGGGATTGGCCAGGATTTGTTGCAGATCCAGGGGTGCAGTCAAAAGCAAATGGAAGGCGCGAGAGAGTGGCAAACAGTGTTGTAGCGCTTTCTAACGCCGGCTCTGGTAACTGATTAAAACTCGGTCGCCAGCAAGCATCGCGCGCTATCAACCGACCCTTATCTGGAGCGTACGGACATCACTTTTGGAAGCTCGAACGGATGCTTGTTGCTTTTCAATTACGGCACCACGGATTTCTTTGGCGCTACTTGCGAAGTCTTTGAAGAGCGATTCGCGCCGTTTGATAGTACTCAGCAGCGAGCACTGCCACGACTGTTTAGTTATGCTTTTGCCGTGAACGGCGTGTCGAGGGGCGTTTTTTTTTGTTCTTAGGTTTACATGGTATATCGTGGCTTCCCCAGTGTCCGCTCAAGAAATGAGGACCAGCAATGATCAGCCCTCGCTTTTTTGCTCCCTTCATTTTGTTTATTGTAACTTGCGCACATACCCTCGTGTGTATAAGAACGAATACGCACAAAGTAATCAAAAGGGCACGATGCTGGTTTAGTCTGTGTGCTGTGTGTAACAGTTGATGAAGTAAAATACGCGAAATGCATGCATTTCGAACTGGTCAGGTAGTAACGCACGATCAGCACGTCGAACGCAACAACGGGAATCTTTATTTTTCTTAGCAGATAGAATTTCATCGAGTTAGTTCCACAAGAACAAAAAATACAAGGTGCAAAAATCAAACGTGGTTCAGAGGCGCGTGAGACTGCCCTTAACGCGAATGGTTGCTTCCATGCGCCGGTGCAGAGAATCACACACAGATTGTACAAACTCGCGGTATCCCTTAATGCAGTCCCATTCCACTGCAACAGCGAACCACAATGCTTTTTTGCTTGTTGCACCCAAGCTCGTGTTTGCCAAGTTGGATTTGAGAAATCCCCACACATTTTCTATAACGTTGAAGTCCGCGCCCTTTGGCACCCATTTCAGCTGTCAAACTCCTCACTCTTCATGAAAGTCTTGGACGACTTTAGCTTTGTGGATGGGGCTGTGGTCCTGGTGAAGCCAGTAAAAGCCATCTTTAAAGGGCCCGTCCAGGGCGAACGGGACGAGGTAGCTGTCAAGGACATCGCAGTAGGACGCCGCGTTAATCATCGCTCGAAGCTGCACAAGTGGGGCCAGTCCATCTCTGCAGACGGCTCCTCATTCACAGCCGTGCCACCACTGCTAAGCACAGTGTGCATGTACCCGGGCTGATACCTACGTGCAAACAAAAACAAAATGTTATAGTTAGAAATGTGGGCAAGCGCCCTTCTAGAACTCGTTTTGCTGACGTGCGGACGTGATCTTTAGCTTCCAGACAAAGCTAAAGGCCTCTTGAACAAATTCCCAAATGCCCACTCGAGCATTGCACACAGAAAAACGGCATCCGGATTATCGCCCTTATCGCTCCGCCGTCGCATTGCCAGCCTGTCTTTATTTCACAAATTCTTCGACAGCCCTATCCACATCCCACCTTGTAATCTTCCCCCAGAATGCATATCTCATCGCACCAGCCATCACCTACAAGTTTTTGTCCACGGTCACACACCGTCACTTTTTTGAATTCCTTCTTTCTTCGTGCAGCCGCAGGCTGGAACGGCTTTCCAAACAACGTTGCCATCATCACTTGCCCAAGTCTTTTCGCTAAAAATGTAAAAACTTTCTTGCTGTTGTGAATTTGTGCTTTTAATTCTTTCCACCCCTTATGTAAAACGCCCTTTTTAGGGCCTTTAATGTAATAAAATGAAATGGAATGAAAGTATTCACCCACGCTGAAAATATAGCGCTGGCAATTGCAAAGCATGATATCATTGAGAGAATGTAGTTACATCTTACCTGCAGTTGTACGGGCGCCATAGTCGGCGCTGTTGACCCATCTTGAGGTTACAGTAGACTCGTCAATAAATATGACCTCACCCCAATCGACTACCGACCATTCTTCATGGGCTCGCGCGAAGCCCGGTCGGGCGCGCTTCTGCTGATCTGTTAAGTAAAGTAGGGTCTCTGAGCGACCACGCTTCCGCTCAGTCCTGCTTCATGCAAGCGCCGGCAGATTGTAGCCACACTGATGTTCAGAGATAGGGTCTCTCGAATTTCTCGCGTACTCTCGAATGGATCAGCCACCACCGCTACCACGATGAGTTCGTCGACTTCTGTCGATGTGGATCGTGGTCTCCCTGAACTGGGGGCATCTTCAATGCAGGCATCCTCATCTCGATGTGCCTGCAAATCCTATTCACAGCGCCGATCGATCGGTCAACTCGGCGACTTATAGTGTGCTGAGGAACAGCTTCAATAGAGAGGCGAATTATGTTGCGCCATTTATCTTCAGGTATTCTGGTGCAATCAATCCCTCCCTCTGACCTGAGCACAAGAAATAAAATGAGTGCTCCACAGCACGCCGCTCACGGCAGGAACATAAATAAACAGTCGTGGCAGTGCTCGCTGCTGAGTATTATCAAACGGCGCGAATCTGTCATCAAACAAATCGCATGTAGCGCCAGAGAAATCCCTAGTGTCGCATTTGAAAAGCAACAAGCATCCGTCCGAGCTGTCAAAAGTGATGACCGGAAACGCTCTAGATAATGGTCCGCTCATAGCGCGCGCTGCTTGTTGGAAACCGAGCTAGTCAATTACCAGAGCCGGCGTTACAAAGTGGTGCCGCACGGTTTGCCACGCTCTCGCACCTTCTGTTTACTTTTGACTTCACGTGTACGTCTTGTCTGGCCCATTTTGTATTTCGCATAATCACTAGAGTCAAAGTAACGCCCGTTTTGCCGGCGTGCCAGATGCTAAGCGTTCGCCGAGTCTCGCTTCATTCTTGGGTCATTTTTGGGATGCGCGAGCTACAGCTCAGCAGTTACCTCGTTGGCGTTGCTCCGCCAGCCCTCCCTCCCTCCCTTCACCCGGTACGCATCCATATAATGTCTTGCTGTGGCTTTTTAAGATTTGGGCACACCTCTGCGAGACGATTACACCGACTGTCGAGGTTCGGGGGATGCTCTACTTTTGATTCCAAAGCGATTATCATCCCGCCGGCGGTCGCCGGTAGCGCACGCCGCCTCGGAGGTCGACAGCCGGTGTAATCAGCTGGCACAGGTGCGTTCCAAGCTTAAAAGTCGTATCAAGAGACTATATCGACGCATATTCGCGTATCAGATCGTGGTACGCGAAGCATGCCGAGCCACGCGCGTTACCGACGACCGTAGCTTGCGCATAGTCTCATTGAAGCTGAAAGCAGAATGGACAGGGCTTTTTCCAGGCTCATTTGCCTGCCAGAGCTTTCGAACAGTTCTTCCAAACATACGTTGCCATCACCAGGAGAGACCAGTGGTGTGTTGACCTGGCATTGATTGGAGATGTTTCTTCTTTTTAATGCACCAAGGAATTTACATGCATGCATCAGTGGCATGTCACTGCTGTACAGTTGGAAGTACCAATTGTTTGTACAAGTGGTGCAGTGTCCTGTCCTTGTGATCATTTTTTTTTTTTTGCAGACTGCAATGTGCTTTTTTTATTTCTGATGTGCCCTAGGTTTGACGAGACTGCATCAATGGGCCGGAGCTCACAGTCCCAGCTCTACTTGCAGTCAAAGTTTTGGCGATGTTCCATTATGAGCTGCTGCTCTCATTGTGTATTAAACTGTGTATACGTGAAACTGTTGCCTAACTCTCCATTCCTGGAACTTCTGAACCCTGGCGGGACAAGGAAAATTGCTGTCCATACCGTCCAGAAATCTGAACCAGTAGACACAAAGAGACCCATACACCATTAAAACTACAAGACAGTTAGGAAACCAGTAGCCTATGAGATTACTGACAGCTATGGGCATGTCAGCGTACTGGCCTTATTGGCGTGTTGGTATATACCAAACACTATTTCAAAGAGTGCACATTTTGCGACGGCCCGCCCTGTGCAGGCACGGTGCTGCCGTGCGTGCATCACCTCGTGTGGACATGTCCTCTGCGCACACAGTTGAAATCGAGATGGTAGCTAGGTTTTTGATACTCAATTCAACTCGTAACAGCTGGCTTGTGTCCACTGCAGGACAAAAACGTACCCCAGTTCTCTCCCTCCAAGAATCGCTATCCTCCGTGGCCACTGTATTCCAGGCAGCTTTTTGAACTCGTGCTCTTCCAAGTCCATTTTCTTCTTAATTTCCAAATTTTTGCCCTAATTCACATTGCTCTCTGTCTCAAGGTTACCTCTCCTATTTTCCTTTCTATAGCATGCTGCGTTATTCTATATCATGCAGTGCGTGTACCAGTTGCTCTGAACATTGGAATAATGTTAGGATGATGAATTTTAATGGCGCATGGGCAGCTTTGGCCTAAGAGCACCATAGCACAAGGCATTTTTCTTTCCACGAAACAGGGTCAGACACCCACTTTTTAAGCATTTCACCTCTGTGAACCAGAGCACCAGGCCAGGGTAAAGCTTTCAAAGTAGTGGAAATTTCATAAATGGGGACACTTGAAGTGAGTAATTGGACAGGGGCCTCTTGCAAGAGGTACGATCTGGCAGAGTGGGACCACTTGACAGAAGGGACCATTTGGAACGTACTGGTTTAAAAAATCATTGGAAATTTCGGTTGGAACCAACTGATTTTTCCAGTCAATTCCAATCGGTTCAGGTTTATGTTTATGGGTTTAGTGTTCCAAAGCGACTCGGGCTATGAGGAATGCCGTGGTGGAGGGCTCCGGAAAATGTTGACCACCTGCGGTTCCTTAACGTGCTCTGACAACGCACAGTGCATGGGCCTCAAGCATTTCGAAAACCTCTATCGAAGTGGGACCACCATGGCCAGGGTCGAATCCGCATCTGTCAGACCAGCAGCCGAGCACCGTAACCAATGAGCCAAGGTTCAAATTGGGTTTTGAAATTGGTTCCAGTCTTTTGATGCCTTTAATCATCTTACATATTATTAAGCTTCAAAGGGAAAACTTATTTGTGAGGACTGCAGGGCAACGCCCAGCTTGGTACCAACATTTTCACAGGAGAATGGAAACAGAATTGTATATGCTCTCATGGAAACGAGGACAGGCTCACAAGAAACATACTGTAGTCGGGCTCTAATAACATACTAGCTGCATGTATACATCCACAAAGCACACTTCTGTCCCATATACAGGCCGTTTCACCTAGGATTTTACACAATTAAAAAAGAAAGGCCTTTTGAGTTAGACGAGCACTTTTCTCTTGATGGCATTGTCAGCTGTGTAGCACATCAGAAAACAGCTCAGATGTGCTAACTAGCAGGTTGGTTAACTATCATAGTTAGGCTCCGTAATTATTGAGAAGCATGTGGCCCACCGTAAGCAATATTCATATCTGTTTTTAGAATTTCGAAGATGCGGTTGCCCTCGGCACTGTGGCCCGACAAAGTTTGGCTACATCGCGCCAAAATGCATGCGCTTTTGAGAAGTTTGCGGACAAAACGATCTCTTCTCTGATCGTAATTCGTCGAAACAGCTGAAATTTGTTGGGCCACAGCGCTGAGGGTAACTGTATTTTCGAAATTGTACAAACTGACATGGATATTGCTTACAGTGGGCTACACGCCTCTCAGAGGAGCCTAACAATTGCAGTTACAAAGTTAACTGTTTAATATTAGTTAACCAGCCTTCTAGACAGCATGTCTTAACTGTATTCTAATGATGCCAAAAGCAGCGCTCTTCTAACCCAAACAACCTATTTTAAAAATCGTGTAAAGTCTTGGGTGAAACACCCTATGTATACCCTAGTTGTGAGACTCCTGTACAGAGGTCAGTGGCCAGAGGTCAGAATTTTGATGCCTTTGACCTGTATAATGGAACGGAAGATTTCGTTCACTGCTGTGTGAAGCACCTTGTGGGCCATAGACCATTGTTGCACATTGCTGTTTAAGTAGTAATAGTAGTGCCCTTAGCTATTGTACATCATAAGGAGGAGAGTTATTGCCACCTGCCAGGGATTTGGGGTGCTGGGAGTGATGCAAGTTGCAATATGTGGCCCAGAAGCAAACCCAATGGCATGGAAGCTTTTGAAAAGGACAGCACACCATGGTGTAGATTTCAGAACTCACTATATTTCTCAATAGATGCAATTGGTTTCAACAAACTCTCTGGATGTCTTTAAAAGTTCCTCATGGGACATTCCTTCCTGTAGTTGCACAATGTGCTGCACAGTACTCTCAAACACTGTGGCGGCGTCCGTGCTGCGATCCAAACTCGGCACCAGAGTTCTGAGGGTGTCGCAAGCGTACTTAATCCGGGCTCGACGCTTTCGTTCCACATCGTTATGGCGCGCTCGTCTGTCTTCTGGTACTTCTGAGCTAGACGCGCTGCTTGCTTCCGGTGATGTGCCTTCCTGATCACTTGTGGTCGTCGTAGTATCGCCAGCATCGAAGCCGTCCAGGTTAAGGTAGACCGCATCCGCTTCGTAAACGACTTCAAATGTCGGGTCCGTCGTCGCAGTACCAAGACCTTCGGCACCAGTCTCGCCCAGGGGCTGTATTACGTACGCTGCACCAACTTCACCAACATACTGCAATTGCTGATTACTGTCCATCGTGAAATTTCCTCACGCACAGAATGAAGCCTCACTTTTGCTGCTGCCGTTGGGGTGTGCTGCTGCTGCTACAGCTTCCGGTTCTCACCAAAGTGGTGTGGGTGAAATGTGATTAGTTCCGGTCGGCATCCTGGCGGTCCCTGATCGCAGCTGCTAGGTGAAATCCCCTTTGCAGATCTTGTCATCGTCATATTGGCACAAATGACTTGTCTGGTACCGACGTGAAACTGCTCAAGCAAAAAAAAAAAAACCATAGGGAATTTTATTAGTCTTATAAAAATTAGTATTGGTGCTATAGTTTCTCCTCTGGTTGTATCTGCTTTTGTACTGGGCCAAATCAGAAACCGATACTATACCGATATGTCTTATAGGCTATGCATGGTACTGGCTGCACTTGTCAATGGGCCCTGCAAAAGCGGTCGGTTGGTGGTTCTAGGCGAAATCCTAGAGGCCTGTGTGCTGTGCGATGTCAGTGCACGTTAAAGAACTCCAGGTGGTCGGAATTTCCGGAGCCCTTCATTACGGCGTTTCTCATAGCCTGAGTGGCTTTGGGGCGTTAAACCCCCATGAACCAAACCAAACCTAGTTGTTATTCATTGCTTCGATCCTCATTCAGCTCAGGCTCTGATCTCAAAATCAACACATGCCGATCCTATGGCGCTTATGAGGCATTGCAGTAACGTAAAATTATTTGCCACATTAAGAATAAAGTACGCTGAGGCATACAGAAAAACTGCCGCCTGAAGTTCCAGAGGATCCGGCGCGCAACTAAGTTTGAGTTTGACGCCACAAGCCGCGGACAACGCGGTGCCGGCCGCGGAGGTAGAGGGACAAGTGACACATTGGGGAAGGAACACATTTTTTCTCTCTCCTCAAGCCAGAAAGAAAGCAAAACAAGAAAGAAAATTGACCACATACTGTGGTTGTCCGCATGCCGCTTCTACAAGGTAGGACTGGGTAGGACCCTATAATTAATCCGAGGAAACCTTTTTTTTCTTCTATTTTTCGGTCTAGTGGCCAAAAGCGCATATTGAGACCACAGTATCACTTTTAGTGTTACTAGCACACTTTTTTTTCAGTTGTCGACTGAGTATTATGTTGATTTAGGGAAGTGTTAGCGAAAGCGTAGACGAAGGAGGGCAACGTTGGGTATTTGTTTTGATTTTTTTCACATTGCTTCTGCGTGCGTCAGCTGTGAAGTTTGTCGCGGTGTGCGCTGCCCTGAATTCAAAGTTCTGCAAGACGCTTCTCGTGGATATCAACGTTCGAGTGCTAGTTCGGCTTTTAGTGAGGTCCGTGTGCATGAGTTACAACCGCCGGCAGCGGTTGTTATGCTCTTTGCGCTGCGGCGTTGCGTTGCTAATGGCCGTTGCCACGCGAACAAATGAATTTGAATCGCGCCGTATGATGAATTTAATATGGGGGATAGTTTTAGTATTTTAGGCACGATTTCTTGATAGGAGTATCTCAGGTTTTTAACCTTAATTTTGCTTTCTACTGTGCTGCTATGTTTCTTCCTCAAGTGGCGAGTCGTGCCCCGGCGGCTCAGCACTGCTGATTGTACTGGTGCAGTCGTTGCTGTTGTTGCCTTAAAGATGATGGCACATACTTACGGTGGGGGATTGGCCAGGATTTGTTGCAGATCCAGGGGTGCAGTCAAAAGCAAATGGAAGGCGCGAGAGAGTGGCAAACAGTGTTGTAGCGCTTTCTAACGCCGGCTCTGGTAACTGATTAAAACTCGGTCGCCAGCAAGCATCGCGCGCTATCAACCGACCCTTATCTGGAGCGTACGGACATCACTTTTGGAAGCTCGAACGGATGCTTGTTGCTTTTCAATTACGGCACCACGGATTTCTTTGGCGCTACTTGCGAAGTCTTTGAAGAGCGATTCGCGCCGTTTGATAGTACTCAGCAGCGAGCACTGCCACGACTGTTTAGTTATGCTTTTGCCGTGAACGGCGTGTCGAGGGGCGTTTTTTTTTGTTCTTAGGTTTACATGGTATATCGTGGCTTCCCCAGTGTCCGCTCAAGAAATGAGGACCAGCAATGATCAGCCCTCGCTTTTTTGCTCCCTTCATTTTGTTTATTGTAACTTGCGCACATACCCTCGTGTGTATAAGAACGAATACGCACAAAGTAATCAAAAGGGCACGATGCTGGTTTAGTCTGTGTGCTGTGTGTAACAGTTGATGAAGTAAAATACGCGAAATGCATGCATTTCGAACTGGTCAGGTAGTAACGCACGATCAGCACGTCGAACGCAACAACGGGAATCTTTATTTTTCTTAGCAGATAGAATTTCATCGAGTTAGTTCCACAAGAACAAAAAATACAAGGTGCAAAAATCAAACGTGGTTCAGAGGCGCGTGAGACTGCCCTTAACGCGAATGGTTGCTTCCATGCGCCGGTGCAGAGAATCGCACACAGATTGTACAAACTCGCGGTATCCCTTAATGCAGTCCCATTCCACTGCAACAGCGAACCACAATGCTTTTTTGCTTGTTGCACCCAAGCTCGTGTTTGCCAAGTTGGATTTGAGAAATCCCCACACATTTTCTATAACGTTGAAGTCCGCGCCCTTTGGCACCCATTTCAGCTGTCAAACTCCTCACTCTTCATGAAAGTCTTGGACGACTTTAGCTTTGTGGATGGGGCTGTGGTCCTGGTGAAGCCAGTAAAAGCCATCTTTAAAGGGCCCGTCCAGGGCGAACGGGACGAGGTAGCTGTCAAGGACATCGCAGTAGGACGCCGCGTTAATCATCGCTCGAAGCTGCACAAGTGGGGCCAGTCCATCTCTGCAGACGGCTCCCCATTCACAGCCGTGCCACCACTGCTAAGCACAGTGTGCATGTACCCGGGCTGATACCTACGTGCAAACAAAAACAAAATGTTATAGTTAGAAATGTGGGCAAGCGCCCTTCTAGAACTCGTTTTGCTGACGTGCGGACGTGATCTTTAGCTTCCAGACAAAGCTAAAGGCCTCTTGAACAAATTCCCAAATGCCCACTCGAGCATTGCACACAGAAAAACGGCATCCGGATTATCGCCCTTATCGCTCCGCCGTCGCATTGCCAGCCTGTCTTTATTTCACAAATTCTTCGACAGCCCTATCCACATCCCACCTTGTAATCTTCCCCCAGAATGCATATCTCATCGCACCAGCCATCACCTACAAGTTTTTGTCCACGGTCACACACCGTCACTTTTTCGAATTCCTTCTTTCTTCGTGCAGCCGCAGGCTGGAACGGCTTTCCAAACAACGTTGCCATCATCACTTGCCCAAGTCTTTTCGCTAAAAATGTAAAAACTTTCTTGCTGTTGTGAATTTGTGCTTTTAATTCTTTGCACCCCTTATGTAAAACGCCCTTTTTAGGGCCTTTAATGTAATAAAATGAAATGGAATGAAAGTATTCACCCACGCTGAAAATATAGCGCTGGCAATTGCAAAGCATGATATCATTGAGAGAATGTAGTTACATCTTACCTGCAGTTGTACGGGCGCCATAGTCGGCGCTGTTGACCCATCTTGAGGTTACAGTAGACTCGTCAATAAATATGACCTCACCCCAATCGACTACCGACCATTCTTCATGGGCTCGCGCGAAGCCCGGTCGGGCGCGCTTCTGCTGATCTGTTAAGTAAAGTAGGGTCTCTGAGCGACCACGCTTCCGCTCAGTCCTGCTTCATGCAAGCGCCGGCAGATTGTAGCCACACTGATGTTCAGAGATAGGGTCTCTCGAATTTCTCGCGTACTCTCGAATGGATCAGCCACCACCGCTACCACGATGAGTTCGTCGACTTCTGTCGATGTGGATCGTGGTCTCCCTGAACTGGGGGCATCTTCAATGCAGGCATCCTCATCTCGATGTGCCTGCAAATCCTATTCACAGCGCCGATCGATCGGTCAACTCGGCGACTTATAGTGTGCTGAGGAACAGCTTCAATAGAGAGGCGAATTATGTTGCGCCATTTATCTTCAGGTATTCTGGTGCAATCAATCCCTCCCTCTGACCTGAGCACAAGAAATAAAATGAGTGCTCCACAGCACGCCGCTCACGGCAGGAACATAAATAAACAGTCGTGGCAGTGCTCGCTGCTGAGTATTATCAAACGGCGCGAATCTGTCATCAAACAAATCGCATGTAGCGCCAGAGAAATCCTTAGTGTCGCATTTGAAAAGCAACAAGCATCCGTCCGAGCTGTCAAAAGTGATGACCGGAAACGCTCTAGATAATGGTCCGCTCATAGCACGCGCTGCTTGTTGGAAACGGAGCTAGTCAATTACCAGAGCCGGCGTTAGAAAGTGGTGCCGCACGGTTTGCCACGCTCTCGCACCTTCTGTTTACTTTTGACTTCACGTGTACGTCTTGTCTGGCCCATTTTGTATTTCGCATAATCACTAGAGTCAAAGTAACGCCCGTTTTGCCGGCGTGCCAGATGCTAAGCGTTCGCCGAGTCTCGCTTCATTCTTGGGTCATTTTTGGGATGCGCGAGCTACAGCTCAGCAGTTACCTCGTTGGCATTGCTCCGCCAGCCCTCCCTCCCTCCCTTCACCCGGTACGCATCCATATAACGTCTTGCTGTGGCTTTTTAAGATTTGGGCACACCTCTGCGAGACGATTACACCGACTGTCGAGGTTCGGGGGATGCTCTACTTTTGATTCCAAAGCGATTATCATCCCGCCGAATCAACCCCCGTAGCGCATCCCCCCGAGCCTCGACAGTCCGGTGTAATCAGCTGGCACAGGTGCGTTCCAAGCTTAAAAGTCGTATCAAGAGACTATATCGACTCATATTCGGGTATCAGATCGTGGTACGCGAAGCATGCCGAGCCACGCGCGTTACCGACGACCGTAGCTTGCGCATAGTCTCATTGAAGCTGAAAGCAGAATGGACAGGGCTTTTTCCAGGCTCATTTGCCTGCCAGAGCTTTCGAACAGTTCTTCCAAACATACGTTGCCATCACCAGGAGAGACCAGTGGTGTGTTGACCTGGCATTGATTGGAGATGTTTCTTCTTTTTAATGCACCAAGGAATTTACATGCATGCATCAGTGGCATGTCACTGCTGTACAGTTGGAAGTACCAATTGTTTGTACAAGTGGTGCAGTGTCCTGTCCTTGTGATCATTTTTTTTTTTTGCAGACTGCAATGTGCTTTTTTTATTTCTGATGTGCCCTAGGTTTGGCGAGACTGCATCAATGGGCCGGAGCTCACAGTCCCAGCTCTACTTGCAGTCAAAGTTTTGGCGATGTTCCATTATGAGCTGCTGCTCTCATTGTGTATTAAACTGTGTATACGTGAAACTGTTGCCTAACTCTCCATTCCTGGAACTTCTGAACCCTGGCGGGACAAGGAAAATTGCTGTCCATACCCTCCAGAAATCTGAACCAGTAGACACAAAGAGACCCATACACCATTAAAACTACAAGACAGTTAGGAAACCAGTAGCCTATGAGATTACTGACAGCTATGGGCATGTCAGCGTACTGGCCTTATTGGCGTGTTGGTATATACCAAACACTATTTCAAAGAGTGCACATTTTGCGACGGCCCGCCCTGTGCAGGCACGGTGCTGCCGTGCGCGCATCACCTCGTGTGGACATGTCCTCTGCGCACACAGTTGAAATCGAGATGGTAGCTAGGTTTTTCATACTCAGTTCAACTCGTTACAGCTGGCTTGTGTCCACTGCAGGACAAAAACGTACCCCAGTTCTCTCCCTCCAAGAATCGCTATCCTCCGCGGCCACTGTATTCCAGGCAGCATTTTGAACTCGTGCTCTTCCAAGTCCGTTTTCTTCTTAATTTCCAAATTTTTGCCCTAATTCACATTGCTCTCTGTCTCAAGGTTACCTCTCCTATTTTCCTTTCTATAGCATGCTGCGTTATTCTATATCATGCAGTGCGTGTACCAGTTGCTCTGAACATTGGAATAATGTTAGGATGATGAATTTTAATGGCGCATGGGCAGCTTTGGCCTAAGAGCACCATAGCACAAGGCATTTTTCTTTCCACAAAACGGTCAGACACCCACTTTTTAAGCATTTCACCTCTGTGAACCAGAGCACCAGGCCAGGGTAAAGCTTTCAAAGTAGTGGAAATTTCATAAATGGGGACACTTGAAGTGAGTTATTGGACAGGGGCCTCTTGCAAGAGGTACGATCTGGCAGAGTGGGACCACTTGACAGAAGGGAACATTTGGAACGCACTGGTTTAAAAAATCATTGGAAATTTCGGTTGGAACCAACTGATTTTTCCAGTCAATTCCAATCGGTTCAGGTTTATGTTTATGGGTTTAGTGTTCCAAAGCGACTCGGGCTATGAGGAATGCCGTGGTGGAGGGCTCCGGAAAATGTTGACCACCTGCGGTTCCTTAACGTGCTCTGACAACGCACAGTGCATGGGCCTCAAGCATTTCGAAAACCTCTATCGAAGTGGGACCACCATGGCCAGGGTCGAATCCGCATCTGTCAGACCAGCAGCCGAGCACCGTAACCAATGAGCCAAGGTGCAAATTGGGTTTTGAAATTGGTTCCAGTCTTTTGATGCCTTTAATCATCTTACATATTATTAAGCTTCAAAGGGAAAACTTATTTGTGAGGACTGCAGGGCAACGCCCAGCTTGGTACCAACATTTTCACAGGAGAATGGAAACAGAATTGTATATGCTCTCATGGAAACGAGGACAGGCTCACAAGAAACATACTGTAGTCGGGCTCTAATAACATACTAGCTGCATGTATACATCCACAAAGCACACTTCTGTCCCATATACAGGCCGTTTCACCTAGGATTTTACACAATTAAAAAAGAAAGGCCTTTTGAGTTAGACGAGCACTTTTCTCTTGATGGCATTGTCAGCTGTGTAGCACATCAGAAAACAGCTCAGATGTGCTAACTAGCAGGTTGGTTAACTATCATAGTTAGGCTCCGTAATTATTGAGAAGCATGTGGCCCACCGTAAGCAATATTCATATCTGTTTTTAGAATTTCGAAGATGCGGTTGCCCTCGGCACTGTGGCCCGACAAAGTTTGGCTACATCGCGCCAAAATGCATGCGCTTTTGAGAAGTTTGCGGACAAAACGATCTCTTCTCTGATCGTAATTCGTCGAAACAGCTGAAATTTGTTGGGCCACAGCGCTGAGGGTAACTGTATTTTCGAAATTGTACAAACTGACATGGATATTGCTTACAGTGGGCTACACGCCTCTCAGAGGAGCCTAACAATTGCAGTTACAAAGTTAACTGTTTAATATTAGTTAACCAGCCTTCTAGACAGCATGTCTTAACTGTATTCTAATGATGCCAAAAGCAGCGCTCTTCTAACCCAAACAACCTATTTTAAAAATCGTGTAAAGTCTTGGGTGAAACACCCTATGTATACCCTAGTTGTGAGACTCCTGTACAGAGGTCAGTGGCCAGAGGTCAGAATTTTGATGCCTTTGACCTGTATAATGGAACGGAAGATTTCGTTCACTGCTGTGTGAAGCACCTTGTGGGCCATAGACCATTGTTGCACATTGCTGTTTAAGTAGTAATAGTAGTGCCCTTAGCTATTGTACATCATAAGGAGGAGAGTTATTGCCACCTGCCAGGGATTTGGGGTGCTGGGAGTGATGCAAGTTGCAATATGTGGCCCAGAAGCAAACCCAATGGCATGGAAGCTTTTGAAAAGGACAGCACACCATGGTGTAGATTTCAGAACTCACTATATTTCTCAATAGATGCAATTGGTTTCAACAAACTCTCTGGATGTCTTTAAAAGTTCCTCATGGGACATTCCTTCCTGTAGTTGCACAATGTGCTGCACAGTACTCTCAAACACTGTGGCGGCGTCCGTGCTGCGATCCAAACTCGGCACCAGAGTTCTGAGGGTGTCGCAAGCGTACTTAATCCGGGCTCGACGCTTTCGTTCCACATCGTTATGGCGCGCTCGTCTGTCTTCTGGTACTTCTGAGCTAGACGCGCTGCTTGCTTCCGGTGATGTGCCTTCCTGATCACTTGTGGTCGTCGTAGTATCGCCAGCATCGAAGCCGTCCAGGTTAAGGTAGACCGCATCCGCTTCGTAAACGACTTCAAATGTCGGGTCCGTCGTCGCAGTACCAAGACCTTCGGCACCAGTCTCGCCCAGGGGCTGTATTACGTACGCTGCACCAACTTCACCAACATACTGCAATTGCTGATTACTGTCCATCGTGAAATTTCCTCACGCACAGAATGAAGCCTCACTTTTGCTGCTGCCGTTGGGGTGTGCTGCTGCTGCTACAGCTTCCGGTTCTCACCAAAGTGGTGTGGGTGAAATGTGATTAGTTCCGGTCGGCATCCTGGCGGTCCCTGATCGCAGCTGCTAGGTGAAATCCCCTTTGCAGATCTTGTCATCGTCATGGCACAAATGACTTGTCTGGTACCGACGTGAAACTGCTCAAGCAAAAAAAAAAAACCATAGGGAATTTTATTAGTCTTATAAAAATTAGTATTGGTGCTATAGTTTCTCCTCTGGTTGTATCTGCTTTTGTACTGGGCCAAATCAGAAACCGATACTATACCGATATGTCTTATAGGCTATGCATGGTACTGGCTGCACTTGTCAATGGGCCCTGCAAAAGCGGTCGGTTGGTGGTTCTAGGCGAAATCCTAGAGGCCTGTGTGCTGTGCGATGTCAGTGCACGTTAAAGAACTCCAGGTGGTCGGAATTTCCGGAGCCCTTCATTACGGCGTTTCTCATAGCCTGAGTGGCTTTGGGGCGTTAAACCCCCATGAACCAAACCAAACCTAGTTGTTATTCATTGCTTCGATCCTCATTCAGCTCAGGCTCTGATCTCAAAATCAACACATGCCGATCCTATGGCGCTTATGAGGCATTGCAGTAACGTAAAATTATTTGCCACATTAAGAATAAAGTACGCTGAGGCATACAGAAAAACTGCCGCCTGAAGTTCCAGAGGATCCGGCGCGCAACTAAGTTTGAGTTTGACGCCACAAGCCGCGGACAACGCGGTGCCGGCCGCGGAGGTAGAGGGACAAGTGACACATTGGGGAAGGAACACATTTTTTCTCTCTCCTCAAGCCAGAAAGAAAGCAAAACAAGAAAGAAAATTGACCACATACTGTGGTTGTCCGCATGCCGCTTCTACAAGGTAGGACTGGGTAGGACCTTATAATTAATCCGAGGAAACCTTTTTTTTCTTCTATTTTTCGGTCTAGTGGCCAAAAGCGCATATTGAGACCACAGTATCACTTTTAGTGTTACTAGCACACTTTTTTTTCAGTTGTCGACTGAGTATTATGTTGATTTAGGGAAGTGTTAGCGAAAGCGTAGACGAAGGAGGGCAACGTTGGGTATTTGTTTTGATTTTTTCACATTGCTTCTGCGTGCGTCAGCTGTGAAGTTTGTCGCGGTGTGCGCTGCCCTGAATTCAAAGTTCTGCAAGACGCTTCTCGTGGATATCAACGTTCGAGTGCTAGTTCGGCTTTTAGTGAGGTCCGTGTGCATGAGTTACAACCGCCGGCAGCGGTTGTTATGCTCTTTGCGCTGCGGCGTTGCGTTGCTAATGGCCGTTGCCACGCGAACAAATGAATTTGAATCGCGCCGTATGATGAATTTAATATGGGGGATAGTTTTAGTATTTTAGGCACGATTTCTTGATAGGAGTATCTCAGGTTTTTAACCTTAATTTTGCTTTCTACTGTGCTGCTATGTTTCTTCCTCAAGTGGCGAGTCGTGCCCCGGCGGCTCAGCACTGCTGATTGTACTGGTGCAGTCGTTGCTGTTGTTGCCTTAAAGATGATGGCACATACTTACGGTGGGGGATTGGCCAGGATTTGTTGCAGATCCAGGGGTGCAGTCAAAAGCAAATGGAAGGCGCGAGAGAGTGGCAAACAGTGTTGTAGCGCTTTCTAACGCCGGCTCTGGTAACTGATTAAAACTCGGTCGCCAGCAAGCATCGCGCGCTATCAACCGACCCTTATCTGGAGCGTACGGACATCACTTTTGGAAGCTCGAACGGATGCTTGTTGCTTTTCAATTACGGCACCACGGATTTCTTTGGCGCTACTTGCGAAGTCTTTGAAGAGCGATTCGCGCCGTTTGATAGTACTCAGCAGCGAGCACTGCCACGACTGTTTAGTTATGCTTTTGCCGTGAACGGCGTGTCGAGGGGCGTTTTTTTTTGTTCTTAGGTTTACATGGTATATCGTGGCTTCCCCAGTGTCCGCTCAAGAAATGAGGACCAGCAATGATCAGCCCTCGCTTTTTTGCTCCCTTCATTTTGTTTATTGTAACTTGCGCACATACCCTCGTGTGTATAAGAACGAATACGCACAAAGTAATCAAAAGGGCACGATGCTGGTTTAGTCTGTGTGCTGTGTGTAACAGTTGATGAAGTAAAATACGCGAAATGCATGCATTTCGAACTGGTCAGGTAGTAACGCACGATCAGCACGTCGAACGCAACAACGGGAATCTTTATTTTTCTTAGCAGATAGAATTTCATCGAGTTAGTTCCACAAGAACAAAAAATACAAGGTGCAAAAATCAAACGTGGTTCAGAGGCGCGTGAGACTGCCCTTAACGCGAATGGTTGCTTCCATGCGCCGGTGCAGAGAATCGCACACAGATTGTACAAACTCGCGGTATCCCTTAATGCAGTCCCATTCCACTGCAACAGCGAACCACAATGCTTTTTTGCTTGTTGCACCCAAGCTCGTGTTTGCCAAGTTGGATTTGAGAAATCCCCACACATTTTCTATAACGTTGAAGTCCGCGCCCTTTGGCACCCATTTCAGCTGTCAAACTCCTCACTCTTCATGAAAGTCTTGGACGACTTTAGCTTTGTGGATGGGGCTGTGGTCCTGGTGAAGCCAGTAAAAGCCATCTTTAAAGGGCCCGTCCAGGGCGAACGGGACGAGGTAGCTGTCAAGGACATCGCAGTAGGACGCCGCGTTAATCATCGCTCGAAGCTGCACAAGTGGGGCCAGTCCATCTCTGCAGACGGCTCCCCATTCACAGCCGTGCCACCACTGCTAAGCACAGTGTGCATGTACCCGGGCTGATACCTACGTGCAAACAAAAACAAAATGTTATAGTTAGAAATGTGGGCAAGCGCCCTTCTAGAACTCGTTTTGCTGACGTGCGGACGTGATCTTTAGCTTCCAGACAAAGCTAAAGGCCTCTTGAACAAATTCCCAAATGCCCACTCGAGCATTGCACACAGAAAAACGGCATCCGGATTATCGCCCTTATCGCTCCGCCGTCGCATTGCCAGCCTGTCTTTATTTCACAAATTCTTCGACAGCCCTATCCACATCCCACCTTGTAATCTTCCCCCAGAATGCATATCTCATCGCACCAGCCATCACCTACAAGTTTTTGTCCACGGTCACACACCGTCACTTTTTCGAATTCCTTCTTTCTTCGTGCAGCCGCAGGCTGGAACGGCTTTCCAAACAACGTTGCCATCATCACTTGCCCAAGTCTTTTCGCTAAAAATGTAAAAACTTTCTTGCTGTTGTGAATTTGTGCTTTTAATTCTTTGCACCCCTTATGTAAAACGCCCTTTTTAGGGCCTTTAATGTAATAAAATGAAATGGAATGAAAGTATTCACCCACGCTGAAAATATAGCGCTGGCAATTGCAAAGCATGATATCATTGAGAGAATGTAGTTACATCTTACCTGCAGTTGTACGGGCGCCATAGTCGGCGCTGTTGACCCATCTTGAGGTTACAGTAGACTCGTCAATAAATATGACCTCACCCCAATCGACTACCGACCATTCTTCATGGGCTCGCGCGAAGCCCGGTCGGGCGCGCTTCTGCTGATCTGTTAAGTAAAGTAGGGTCTCTGAGCGACCACGCTTCCGCTCAGTCCTGCTTCATGCAAGCGCCGGCAGATTGTAGCCACACTGATGTTCAGAGATAGGGTCTCTCGAATTTCTCGCGTACTCTCGAATGGATCAGCCACCACCGCTACCACGATGAGTTCGTCGACTTCTGTCGATGTGGATCGTGGTCTCCCTGAACTGGGGGCATCTTCAATGCAGGCATCCTCATCTCGATGTGCCTGCAAATCCTATTCACAGCGCCGATCGATCGGTCAACTCGGCGACTTATAGTGTGCTGAGGAACAGCTTCAATAGAGAGGCGAATTATGTTGCGCCATTTATCTTCAGGTATTCTGGTGCAATCAATCCCTCCCTCTGACCTGAGCACAAGAAATAAAATGAGTGCTCCACAGCACGCCGCTCACGGCAGGAACATAAATAAACAGTCGTGGCAGTGCTCGCTGCTGAGTATTATCAAACGGCGCGAATCTGTCATCAAACAAATCGCATGTAGCGCCAGAGAAATCCTTAGTGTCGCATTTGAAAAGCAACAAGCATCCGTCCGAGCTGTCAAAAGTGATGACCGGAAACGCTCTAGATAATGGTCCGCTCATAGCGCGCGCTGCTTGTTGGAAACCGAGCTAGTCAATTACCAGAGCCGGCGTTAGAAAGTGGTGCCGCACGGTTTGCCACGCTCTCGCACCTTCTGTTTACTTTTGACTTCACGTGTACGTCTTGTCTGGCCCATTTTGTATTTCGCATAATCACTAGAGTCAAAGTAACGCCCGTTTTGCCGGCGTGCCAGATGCTAAGCGTTCGCCGAGTCTCGCTTCATTCTTGGGTCATTTTTGGGATGCGCGAGCTACAGCTCAGCAGTTACCTCGTTGGCGTTGCTCCGCCAGCCCTCCCTCCCTCCCTTCACCCGGTACGCATCCATATAATGTCTTGCTGTGGCTTTTTAAGATTTGGGCACACCTCTGCGAGACGATTACACCGACTGTCGAGGTTCGGGGGATGCTCTACTTTTGATTCCAAAGCGATTATCATCCCGCCGGCGGTCGCCGGTAGCGCACGCCGCCTCGGAGGTCGACAGCCGGTGTAATCAGCTGGCACAGGTGCGTTCCAAGCTTAAAAGTCGTATCAAGAGACTATATCGACGCATATTCGCGTATCAGATCGTGGTACGCGAAGCATGCCGAGCCACGCGCGTTACCGACGACCGTAGCTTGCGCATAGTCTCATTGAAGCTGAAAGCAGAATGGACAGGGCTTTTTCCAGGCTCATTTGCCTGCCAGAGCTTTCAAACAGTTCTTCCAAACATACGTTGCCATCACCAGGAGAGACCAGTGGTGTGTTGACCTGGCATTGATTGGAGATGTTTCTTCTTTTTAATGCACCAAGGAATTTACATGCATGCATCAGTGGCATGTCACTGCTGTACAGTTGGAAGTACCAATTGTTTGTACAAGTGGTGCAGTGTCCTGTCCTTGTGATCATTTTTTTTTTTTGCAGACTGCAATGTGCTTTTTTTATTTCTGATGTGCCCTAGGTTTGGCGAGACTGCATCAATGGGCCGGAGCTCACAGTCCCAGCTCTACTTGCAGTCAAAGTTTTGGCGATGTTCCATTATGAGCTGCTGCTCTCATTGTGTATTAAACTGTGTATACGTGAAACTGTTGCCTAACTCTCCATTCCTGGAACTTCTGAACCCTGGCGGGACAAGGAAAATTGCTGTCCATACCCTCCAGAAATCTGAACCAGTAGACACAAAGAGACCCATACACCATTAAAACTACAAGACAGTTAGGAAACCAGTAGCCTATGAGATTACTGACAGCTATGGGCATGTCAGCGTACTGGCCTTATTGGCGTGTTGGTATATACCAAACACTATTTCAAAGAGTGCACATTTTGCGACGGCCCGCCCTGTGCAGGCACGGTGCTGCCGTGCGCGCATCACCTCGTGTGGACATGTCCTCTGCGCACACAGTTGAAATCGAGATGGTAGCTAGGTTTTTCATACTCAGTTCAACTCGTTACAGCTGGCTTGTGTCCACTGCAGGACAAAAACGTACCCCAGTTCTCTCCCTCCAAGAATCGCTATCCTCCGCGGCCACTGTATTCCAGGCAGCATTTTGAACTCGTGCTCTTCCAAGTCCGTTTTCTTCTTAATTTCCAAATTTTTGCCCTAATTCACATTGCTCTCTGTCTCAAGGTTACCTCTCCTATTTTCCTTTCTATAGCATGCTGCGTTATTCTATATCATGCAGTGCGTGTACCAGTTGCTCTGAACATTGGAATAATGTTAGGATGATGAATTTTAATGGCGCATGGGCAGCTTTGGCCTAAGAGCACCATAGCACAAGGCATTTTTCTTTCCACAAAACGGTCAGACACCCACTTTTTAAGCATTTCACCTCTGTGAACCAGAGCACCAGGCCAGGGTAAAGCTTTCAAAGTAGTGGAAATTTCATAAATGGGGACACTTGAAGTGAGTTATTGGACAGGGGCCTCTTGCAAGAGGTACGATCTGGCAGAGTGGGACCACTTGACAGAAGGGAACATTTGGAACGCACTGGTTTAAAAAATCATTGGAAATTTCGGTTGGAACCAACTGATTTTTCCAGTCAATTCCAATCGGTTCAGGTTTATGTTTATGGGTTTAGTGTTCCAAAGCGACTCGGGCTATGAGGAATGCCGTGGTGGAGGGCTCCGGAAAATGTTGACCACCTGCGGTTCCTTAACGTGCTCTGACAACGCACAGTGCATGGGCCTCAAGCATTTCGAAAACCTCTATCGAAGTGGGACCACCATGGCCAGGGTCGAATCCGCATCTGTCAGACCAGCAGCCGAGCACCGTAACCAATGAGCCAAGGTGCAAATTGGGTTTTGAAATTGGTTCCAGTCTTTTGATGCCTTTAATCATCTTACATATTATTAAGCTTCAAAGGGAAAACTTATTTGTGAGGACTGCAGGGCAACGCCCAGCTTGGTACCAACATTTTCACAGGAGAATGGAAACAGAATTGTATATGCTCTCATGGAAACGAGGACAGGCTCACAAGAAACATACTGTAGTCGGGCTCTAATAACATACTAGCTGCATGTATACATCCACAAAGCACACTTCTGTCCCATATACAGGCCGTTTCACCTAGGATTTTACACAATTAAAAAAGAAAGGCCTTTTGAGTTAGACGAGCACTTTTCTCTTGATGGCATTGTCAGCTGTGTAGCACATCAGAAAACAGCTCAGATGTGCTAACTAGCAGGTTGGTTAACTATCATAGTTAGGCTCCGTAATTATTGAGAAGCATGTGGCCCACCGTAAGCAATATTCATATCTGTTTTTAGAATTTCGAAGATGCGGTTGCCCTCGGCACTGTGGCCCGACAAAGTTTGGCTACATCGCGCCAAAATGCATGCGCTTTTGAGAAGTTTGCGGACAAAACGATCTCTTCTCTGATCGTAATTCGTCGAAACAGCTGAAATTTGTTGGGCCACAGCGCTGAGGGTAACTGTATTTTCGAAATTGTACAAACTGACATGGATATTGCTTACAGTGGGCTACACGCCTCTCAGAGGAGCCTAACAATTGCAGTTACAAAGTTAACTGTTTAATATTAGTTAACCAGCCTTCTAGACAGCATGTCTTAACTGTATTCTAATGATGCCAAAAGCAGCGCTCTTCTAACCCAAACAACCTATTTTAAAAATCGTGTAAAGTCTTGGGTGAAACACCCTATGTATACCCTAGTTGTGAGACTCCTGTACAGAGGTCAGTGGCCAGAGGTCAGAATTTTGATGCCTTTGACCTGTATAATGGAACGGAAGATTTCGTTCACTGCTGTGTGAAGCACCTTGTGGGCCATAGACCATTGTTGCACATTGCTGTTTAAGTAGTAATAGTAGTGCCCTTAGCTATTGTACATCATAAGGAGGAGAGTTATTGCCACCTGCCAGGGATTTGGGGTGCTGGGAGTGATGCAAGTTGCAATATGTGGCCCAGAAGCAAACCCAATGGCATGGAAGCTTTTGAAAAGGACAGCACACCATGGTGTAGATTTCAGAACTCACTATATTTCTCAATAGATGCAATTGGTTTCAACAAACTCTCTGGATGTCTTTAAAAGTTCCTCATGGGACATTCCTTCCTGTAGTTGCACAATGTGCTGCACAGTACTCTCAAACACTGTGGCGGCGTCCGTGCTGCGATCCAAACTCGGCACCAGAGTTCTGAGGGTGTCGCAAGCGTACTTAATCCGGGCTCGACGCTTTCGTTCCACATCGTTATGGCGCGCTCGTCTGTCTTCTGGTACTTCTGAGCTAGACGCGCTGCTTGCTTCCGGTGATGTGCCTTCCTGATCACTTGTGGTCGTCGTAGTATCGCCAGCATCGAAGCCGTCCAGGTTAAGGTAGACCGCATCCGCTTCGTAAACGACTTCAAATGTCGGGTCCGTCGTCGCAGTACCAAGACCTTCGGCACCAGTCTCGCCCAGGGGCTGTATTACGTACGCTGCACCAACTTCACCAACATACTGCAATTGCTGATTACTGTCCATCGTGAAATTTCCTCACGCACAGAATGAAGCCTC
Source organism: Amblyomma americanum (assembly GCF_052857255.1). NCBI lineage: Eukaryota > Metazoa > Arthropoda > Arachnida > Ixodida > Ixodidae > Amblyomma > Amblyomma americanum. The sequence continues at coordinate 297,632,486 of NC_135497.1, read as the reverse complement.
ACTTTTGCTGCTGCCGTTGGGGTGTGCTGCTGCTGCTACAGCTTCCGGTTCTCACCAAAGTGGTGTGGGTGAAATGTGATTAGTTCCGGTCGGCATCCTGGCGGTCCCTGATCGCAGCTGCTAGGTGAAATCCCCTTTGCAGATCTTGTCATCGTCATGGCACAAATGACTTGTCTGGTACCGACGTGAAACTGCTCAAGCAAAAAAAAAAAACCATAGGGAATTTTATTAGTCTTATAAAAATTAGTATTGGTGCTATAGTTTCTCCTCTGGTTGTATCTGCTTTTGTACTGGGCCAAATCAGAAACCGATACTATACCGATATGTCTTATAGGCTATGCATGGTACTGGCTGCACTTGTCAATGGGCCCTGCAAAAGCGGTCGGTTGGTGGTTCTAGGCGAAATCCTAGAGGCCTGTGTGCTGTGCGATGTCAGTGCACGTTAAAGAACTCCAGGTGGTCGGAATTTCCGGAGCCCTTCATTACGGCGTTTCTCATAGCCTGAGTGGCTTTGGGGCGTTAAACCCCCATGAACCAAACCAAACCTAGTTGTTATTCATTGCTTCGATCCTCATTCAGCTCAGGCTCTGATCTCAAAATCAACACATGCCGATCCTATGGCGCTTATGAGGCATTGCAGTAACGTAAAATTATTTGCCACATTAAGAATAAAGTACGCTGAGGCATACAGAAAAACTGCCGCCTGAAGTTCCAGAGGATCCGGCGCGCAACTAAGTTTGAGTTTGACGCCACAAGCCGCGGACAACGCGGTGCCGGCCGCGGAGGTAGAGGGACAAGTGACACATTGGGGAAGGAACACATTTTTTCTCTCTCCTCAAGCCAGAAAGAAAGCAAAACAAGAAAGAAAATTGACCACATACTGTGGTTGTCCGCATGCCGCTTCTACAAGGTAGGACTGGGTAGGACCTTATAATTAATCCGAGGAAACCTTTTTTTTCTTCTATTTTTCGGTCTAGTGGCCAAAAGCGCATATTGAGACCACAGTATCACTTTTAGTGTTACTAGCACACTTTTTTTTCAGTTGTCGACTGAGTATTATGTTGATTTAGGGAAGTGTTAGCGAAAGCGTAGACGAAGGAGGGCAACGTTGGGTATTTGTTTTGATTTTTTCACATTGCTTCTGCGTGCGTCAGCTGTGAAGTTTGTCGCGGTGTGCGCTGCCCTGAATTCAAAGTTCTGCAAGACGCTTCTCGTGGATATCAACGTTCGAGTGCTAGTTCGGCTTTTAGTGAGGTCCGTGTGCATGAGTTACAACCGCCGGCAGCGGTTGTTATGCTCTTTGCGCTGCGGCGTTGCGTTGCTAATGGCCGTTGCCACGCGAACAAATGAATTTGAATCGCGCCGTATGATGAATTTAATATGGGGGATAGTTTTAGTATTTTAGGCACGATTTCTTGATAGGAGTATCTCAGGTTTTTAACCTTAATTTTGCTTTCTACTGTGCTGCTATGTTTCTTCCTCAAGTGGCGAGTCGTGCCCCGGCGGCTCAGCACTGCTGATTGTACTGGTGCAGTCGTTGCTGTTGTTGCCTTAAAGATGATGGCACATACTTACGGTGGGGGATTGGCCAGGATTTGTTGCAGATCCAGGGGTGCAGTCAAAAGCAAATGGAAGGCGCGAGAGAGTGGCAAACAGTGTTGTAGCGCTTTCTAACGCCGGCTCTGGTAACTGATTAAAACTCGGTCGCCAGCAAGCATCGCGCGCTATCAACCGACCCTTATCTGGAGCGTACGGACATCACTTTTGGAAGCTCGAACGGATGCTTGTTGCTTTTCAATTACGGCACCACGGATTTCTTTGGCGCTACTTGCGAAGTCTTTGAAGAGCGATTCGCGCCGTTTGATAGTACTCAGCAGCGAGCACTGCCACGACTGTTTAGTTATGCTTTTGCCGTGAACGGCGTGTCGAGGGGCGTTTTTTTTTGTTCTTAGGTTTACATGGTATATCGTGGCTTCCCCAGTGTCCGCTCAAGAAATGAGGACCAGCAATGATCAGCCCTCGCTTTTTTGCTCCCTTCATTTTGTTTATTGTAACTTGCGCACATACCCTCGTGTGTATAAGAACGAATACGCACAAAGTAATCAAAAGGGCACGATGCTGGTTTAGTCTGTGTGCTGTGTGTAACAGTTGATGAAGTAAAATACGCGAAATGCATGCATTTCGAACTGGTCAGGTAGTAACGCACGATCAGCACGTCGAACGCAACAACGGGAATCTTTATTTTTCTTAGCAGATAGAATTTCATCGAGTTAGTTCCACAAGAACAAAAAATACAAGGTGCAAAAATCAAACGTGGTTCAGAGGCGCGTGAGACTGCCCTTAACGCGAATGGTTGCTTCCATGCGCCGGTGCAGAGAATCGCACACAGATTGTACAAACTCGCGGTATCCCTTAATGCAGTCCCATTCCACTGCAACAGCGAACCACAATGCTTTTTTGCTTGTTGCACCCAAGCTCGTGTTTGCCAAGTTGGATTTGAGAAATCCCCACACATTTTCTATAACGTTGAAGTCCGCGCCCTTTGGCACCCATTTCAGCTGTCAAACTCCTCACTCTTCATGAAAGTCTTGGACGACTTTAGCTTTGTGGATGGGGCTGTGGTCCTGGTGAAGCCAGTAAAAGCCATCTTTAAAGGGCCCGTCCAGGGCGAACGGGACGAGGTAGCTGTCAAGGACATCGCAGTAGGACGCCGCGTTAATCATCGCTCGAAGCTGCACAAGTGGGGCCAGTCCATCTCTGCAGACGGCTCCCCATTCACAGCCGTGCCACCACTGCTAAGCACAGTGTGCATGTACCCGGGCTGATACCTACGTGCAAACAAAAACAAAATGTTATAGTTAGAAATGTGGGCAAGCGCCCTTCTAGAACTCGTTTTGCTGACGTGCGGACGTGATCTTTAGCTTCCAGACAAAGCTAAAGGCCTCTTGAACAAATTCCCAAATGCCCACTCGAGCATTGCACACAGAAAAACGGCATCCGGATTATCGCCCTTATCGCTCCGCCGTCGCATTGCCAGCCTGTCTTTATTTCACAAATTCTTCGACAGCCCTATCCACATCCCACCTTGTAATCTTCCCCCAGAATGCATATCTCATCGCACCAGCCATCACCTACAAGTTTTTGTCCACGGTCACACACCGTCACTTTTTCGAATTCCTTCTTTCTTCGTGCAGCCGCAGGCTGGAACGGCTTTCCAAACAACGTTGCCATCATCACTTGCCCAAGTCTTTTCGCTAAAAATGTAAAAACTTTCTTGCTGTTGTGAATTTGTGCTTTTAATTCTTTGCACCCCTTATGTAAAACGCCCTTTTTAGGGCCTTTAATGTAATAAAATGAAATGGAATGAAAGTATTCACCCACGCTGAAAATATAGCGCTGGCAATTGCAAAGCATGATATCATTGAGAGAATGTAGTTACATCTTACCTGCAGTTGTACGGGCGCCATAGTCGGCGCTGTTGACCCATCTTGAGGTTACAGTAGACTCGTCAATAAATATGACCTCACCCCAATCGACTACCGACCATTCTTCATGGGCTCGCGCGAAGCCCGGTCGGGCGCGCTTCTGCTGATCTGTTAAGTAAAGTAGGGTCTCTGAGCGACCACGCTTCCGCTCAGTCCTGCTTCATGCAAGCGCCGGCAGATTGTAGCCACACTGATGTTCAGAGATAGGGTCTCTCGAATTTCTCGCGTACTCTCGAATGGATCAGCCACCACCGCTACCACGATGAGTTCGTCGACTTCTGTCGATGTGGATCGTGGTCTCCCTGAACTGGGGGCATCTTCAATGCAGGCATCCTCATCTCGATGTGCCTGCAAATCCTATTCACAGCGCCGATCGATCGGTCAACTCGGCGACTTATAGTGTGCTGAGGAACAGCTTCAATAGAGAGGCGAATTATGTTGCGCCATTTATCTTCAGGTATTCTGGTGCAATCAATCCCTCCCTCTGACCTGAGCACAAGAAATAAAATGAGTGCTCCACAGCACGCCGCTCACGGCAGGAACATAAATAAACAGTCGTGGCAGTGCTCGCTGCTGAGTATTATCAAACGGCGCGAATCTGTCATCAAACAAATCGCATGTAGCGCCAGAGAAATCCTTAGTGTCGCATTTGAAAAGCAACAAGCATCCGTCCGAGCTGTCAAAAGTGATGACCGGAAACGCTCTAGATAATGGTCCGCTCATAGCGCGCGCTGCTTGTTGGAAACCGAGCTAGTCAATTACCAGAGCCGGCGTTAGAAAGTGGTGCCGCACGGTTTGCCACGCTCTCGCACCTTCTGTTTACTTTTGACTTCACGTGTACGTCTTGTCTGGCCCATTTTGTATTTCGCATAATCACTAGAGTCAAAGTAACGCCCGTTTTGCCGGCGTGCCAGATGCTAAGCGTTCGCCGAGTCTCGCTTCATTCTTGGGTCATTTTTGGGATGCGCGAGCTACAGCTCAGCAGTTACCTCGTTGGCGTTGCTCCGCCAGCCCTCCCTCCCTCCCTTCACCCGGTACGCATCCATATAATGTCTTGCTGTGGCTTTTTAAGATTTGGGCACACCTCTGCGAGACGATTACACCGACTGTCGAGGTTCGGGGGATGCTCTACTTTTGATTCCAAAGCGATTATCATCCCGCCGGCGGTCGCCGGTAGCGCACGCCGCCTCGGAGGTCGACAGCCGGTGTAATCAGCTGGCACAGGTGCGTTCCAAGCTTAAAAGTCGTATCAAGAGACTATATCGACGCATATTCGCGTATCAGATCGTGGTACGCGAAGCATGCCGAGCCACGCGCGTTACCGACGACCGTAGCTTGCGCATAGTCTCATTGAAGCTGAAAGCAGAATGGACAGGGCTTTTTCCAGGCTCATTTGCCTGCCAGAGCTTTCAAACAGTTCTTCCAAACATACGTTGCCATCACCAGGAGAGACCAGTGGTGTGTTGACCTGGCATTGATTGGAGATGTTTCTTCTTTTTAATGCACCAAGGAATTTACATGCATGCATCAGTGGCATGTCACTGCTGTACAGTTGGAAGTACCAATTGTTTGTACAAGTGGTGCAGTGTCCTGTCCTTGTGATCATTTTTTTTTTGCAGACTGCAATGTGCTTTTTTTATTTCTGATGTGCCCTAGGTTTGGCGAGACTGCATCAATGGGCCGGAGCTCACAGTCCCAGCTCTACTTGCAGTCAAAGTTTTGGCGATGTTCCATTATGAGCTGCTGCTCTCATTGTGTATTAAACTGTGTATACGTGAAACTGTTGCCTAACTCTCCATTCCTGGAACTTCTGAACCCTGGCGGGACTAGGAAAATTGCTGTCCATACCCTCCAGAAATCTGAACCAGTAGACACAAAGAGACCCATACACCATTAAAACTACAAGACAGTTAGGAAACCAGTAGCCTATGAGATTACTGACAGCTATGGGCATGTCAGCGTACTGGCCTTATTGGCGTGTTGGTATATACCAAACACTATTTCAAAGAGTGCACATTTTGCGACGGCCCGCCCTGTGCAGGCACGGTGCTGCCGTGCGCGCATCACCTCGTGTGGACATGTCCTCTGCGCACACAGTTGAAATCGAGATGGTAGCTAGGTTTTTCATACTCAGTTCAACTCGTAACAGCTGGCTTGTGTCCACTGCAGGACAAAAACGTACCCCAGTTCTCTCCCTCCAAGAATCGCTATCCTCCGCGGCCACTGTATTCCAGGCAGCTTTTTGAACTCGTGCTCTTCCAAGTCCATTTTCTTCTTAAATTCCAAATTTTTGCCCTAATTCACATTGCTCTCTGTCTCAAGGTTACCTCTCCTATTTTCCTTTCTATAGCATGCTGCGTTATTCTATATCATGCAGTGCGTGTACCAGTTGCTCTGAACATTGGAATAATGTTAGGATGATGAATTTTAATGGCGCATGGGCAGCTTTGGCCTAAGAGCACCATAGCACAAGGCATTTTTCTTTCCACAAAACAGGGTCAGACACCCACTTTTTAAGCATTTCACCTCTGTGAACCAGAGCACCAGGCCAGGGTAAAGCTTTCAAAGTAGTGGAAATTTCATAAATGGGGACACTAGAAGTGAGTTATTGGACAGGGGCCTCTTGCAAGAGGTACGATCTGGCAGAGTGGGACCACTTGACAGAAGGGACCATTTGGAACGTACTGGTTTAAAAAATCATTGGAAATTTCGGTTGGAACCAACTGATTTTTCCAGTCAATTCCAATCGGTTCAGGTTTATGTTTATGGGTTTAGTGTTCCAAAGCGACTCGGGCTATGAGGAATGCCGTGGTGGAGGGCTCCGGAAAATGTTGACCACCTGCGGTTCCTTAACGTGCTCTGACAACGCACAGTGCATGGGCCTCAAGCATTTCGAAAACCTCTATCGAAGTGGGACCACCATGGCCAGGGTCGAATCCGCATCTGTCAGACCAGCAGCCGAGCACCGTAACCAATGAGCCAAGGTGCAAATTGGGTTTTGAAATTGGTTCCAGTCTTTTGATGCCTTTAATCATCTTACATATTATTAAGCTTCAAAGGGAAAACTTATTTGTGAGGACTGCAGGGCAACGCCCAGCTTGGTACCAACATTTTCACAGGAGAATGGAAACAGAATTGTATATGCTCTCATGGAAACGAGGACAGGCTCACAAGAAACATACTGTAGTCGGGCTCTAATAACATACTAGCTGCATGTATACATCCACAAAGCACACTTCTGTCCCATATACAGGGCGTTTCACCTAGGATTTTACACAATTAAAAAAGAAAGGCCTTTTGAGTTAGACGAGCACTTTTCTCTTGATGGCATTGTCAGCTGTGTAGCACATCAGAAAACAGCTCAGATGTGCTAACTAGCAGGTTGGTTAACTATCATAGTTAGGCTCCGTAATTATTGAGAAGCATGTGGCCCACTGTAAGCAATATTCATATCTGTTTTTAGAATTTCGAAGATGCGGTTGCCCTCGGCACTGTGGCCCGACAAAGTTTGGCTACATCGCGCCAAAATGCATGCGCTTTTGAGAAGTTTGCGGACAAAACGATCTCTTCTCTGATCGTAATTCGTCGAAACAGCTGAAATTTGTTGGGCCACAGCGCTGAGGGTAACTGTATTTTCGAAATTGTACAAACTGACATGGATATTGCTTACAGTGGGCTACACGCCTCTCAGAGGAGCCTAACAATTGCAGTTACAAAGTTAACTGTTCAATATTAGTTAACCAGCCTTCTAGACAGCATGTCTTAACTGTATTCTAATGATGCCAAAAGCAGCGCTCTTCTAACCCAAACAACCTATTTTAAAAATCGTGTAAAGTCTTGGGTGAAACACCCTATGTATACCCTAGTTGTGAGACTCCTGTACAGAGGTCAGTGGCCAGAGGTCAGAATTTTGATGCCTTTGACCTGTATAATGGAACGGAAGATTTCGTTCACTGCTGTGTGAAGCACCTTGTGGGCCATAGACCATTGTTGCACATTGCTGTTTAAGTAGTAATAGTAGTGCCCTTAGCTATTGTACATCATAAGGAGGAGAGTTATTGCCACCTGCCAGGGATTTGGGGTGCTGGGAGTGATGCAAGTTGCAATATGTGGCCCAGAAGCAAACCCAATGGCATGGAAGCTTTTGAAAAGGACAGCACACCATGGTGTAGATTTCAGAACTCACTATATTTCTCAATAGATGCAATTGGTTTCAACAAACTCTCTGGATGTCTTTAAAAGTTCCTCATGGGACATTCCTTCCTGTAGTTGCACAATGTGCTGCACAGTACTCTCAAACACTGTGGCGGCGTCCGTGCTGCGATCCAAACTCGGCACCAGAGTTCTGAGGGTGTCGCAAGCGTACTTAATCCGGGCTCGACGCTTTCGTTCCACATCGTTATGGCGCGCTCGTCTGTCTTCTGGTACTTCTGAGCTAGACGCGCTGCTTGCTTCCGGTGATGTGCCTTCCTGATCACTTGTGGTCGTCGTAGTATCGCCAGCATCGAAGCCGTCCAGGTTAAGGTAGACCGCATCCGCTTCGTAAACGACTTCAAATGTCGGGTCCGTCGTCGCAGTACCAAGACCTTCGGCACCAGTCTCGCCCAGGGGCTGTATTACGTACGCTGCACCAACTTCACCAACATACTGCAATTGCTGATTACTGTCCATCGTGAAATTTCCTCGCGCACAGAATGAAGCCTCACTTTTGCTGCTGCCGTTGGGGTGTGCTGCTGCTGCTACAGCTTCCGGTTCTCACCAAAGTGGTGTGGGTGAAATGTGATTAGTTCCGGTCGGCATCCTGGCGGTCCCTGATCGCAGCTGCTAGGTGAAATCCCCTTTGCAGATCTTGTCATCGTCATGGCACAAATGACTTGTCTGGTACCGACGTGAAACTGCTCAAGCAAAAAAAAAAACCATAGGGAATTTTATTAGTCTTATAAAAATTAGTATTGGTGCTATAGTTTCTCCTCTGGTTGTATCTGATTTTGTACAGGGCCAAAACAGAAACCGATACTATACCGATATGTCTTATAGGCTATGCATGGTACTGGCTGCACTTGTCAATGGGCCCTGCAAAAGCGGTCGGTTGGTGGTTCTAGGCGAAATCCTAGAGGCCTGTGTGCTGTGCGATGTCAGTGCACGTTAAAGAACTCCAGGTGGTCGGAATTTCCGGAGCCCTTCATTACGGCGTTTCTCATAGCCTGAGTGGCTTTGGGGCGTTAAACCCCCATGAACCAAACCAAACCTAGTTGTTATTCATTGCTTCCATCCTCATTCAGCTCAGGCTCTGATCTCAAAATCAACACATGCCGATCCTATGGCGCTTATGAGGCATTGCAGTAACGTAAAATTATTTGCCACATTAAGAATAAAGTACGCTGAGGCATACAGAAAAACTGCCGCCTGAAGTTCCAGAGGATCCGGCGCGCAACTAAGTTTGAGTTTGACGCCACAAGCCGCGGACAACGCGGTGCCGGCCGCGGAGGTAGAGGGACAAGTGACACATTGGGGAAGGAACACATTTTTTCTCTCTCCTCAAGCCAGAAAGAAAGCAAAACAAGAAAGAAAATTGACCACATATTGTGGTTGTCCGCATGCCGCTTCTACAAGGTAGGACTGGGTAGGACCCTATAATTAATCCGAGGAAACCTTTTTTTTCTTCTATTTTTCGGTCTAGTGGCCAAAAGCGCATATTGAGACCACAGTATCACTTTTAGTGTTACTAGCACACTTTTTTTCCAGTTGTCGACTGAGTATTATGTTGATTTAGGGAAGTGTTAGCGAAAGCGTAGACGAAGGAGGGCAACGTTGGGTATTTGTTTTGATTTTTTCACATTGCTTCTGCGTGCGTCAGCTGTGAAGTTTGTCGCGGTGTGCGCTGCCCTGAATTCAAAGTTCTGCAAGACGCTTCTCGTGGATATCAACGTTCGAGTGCTAGTTCGGCTTTTAGTGAGGTCCGTGTGCATGAGTTACAACCGCCGGCAGCGGTTGTTATGCTCTTTGCGCTGCGGCGTTGCGTTGCTAATGGCCGTTGCCACGCGAACATGGATGGATGGATGGATGGATACGGCTGAACCCTTTACATCGGGCGGTGGCTCAAGCCACCTAGCCATGTCTTGTGAAATTTTACTCCTGTCTTGCTTTTAGCCACCAATCAGATAACCTTCGCTTTGTTACTTCTAACCTCTTAAAATCCACTTTCCCCTCACTATCCCTAAACCCCAATGCCTTGGGTAAGTCAGCCCCGCTGCCTTCCACTGTAGGGTGAAGCCCTTTACAGAAAAGTGTCAAGTGTTCAGCCGTTTCCTCCTCCTCTCCGCACGCAATGCACAAAGTGTCTATCTCCTGGTACCTGACTCTATACGTCTTAGTCCGCAAAACTCCAGTCCTGGCCTCAAACAGCAAAGAACTTCCCCTACAATTGTCATAGATATTTTCTTTGAAAATTTCCTGTTTAAAGGTCCGGTATGTTTCCAGTGCCGATTTCGTCAGCATCCCTGTTTTCCACAACGCTCTCTCTGTTCCTTTAACCTTTTTCTTAACCGATAAATGCTGACTTGCCCCCTTACTGCTGTCCAGATATTTGCTTGTCAATTTTCTAGTTCGCTTTCTCCATTTCGTGTCAACATTCTTTATATACAGGTATCTGAAAACTTTCCTAGCCCACCGCTTTTCCTCCATCCTTCTCAATCGTTCCTCAAATGCTATCTTACTGCTAGCCTCTCTGCTCTCGAAAGACGCCCATCCCATATCCCCCTGTACCCCCTGATTTCTTGTATTGCCATGTGCTCCCAAAGCTAACCTCCCTACTCCCCGTTGCCTAATTTCCAGCCTTGCTTGAACATCTGGCCTCATACACAGGACCGCATTCCCGAAGGTCAGGCTAGGGACCATCACCCCTTTCCAGATCCCTCTTACCACCTCATACCTATTGTAATTCCACAGTGCCCTATTTTTCATGACAGCTGCATTCCTACTAGCTTTATTCATTACATATTTTTCATGCTCTGTCAGATACTCAACACTGTTATTTATCCACACCCCAAGATACTTGTACTCATTCACTACTTTTAGCACGAACTCCTGTATTCTATGCTCGCCGCCCTCTTCATTAAATATCATGACTGCAGATTTTTCCTTACTATACTTGAAGCCTAATCTATCTCCCTCTGTACTGCATATGTCTAACAACTTCTGCAGGTCTTCCTTGTTGTCAGCCATTATCACTATATCGTCCGCGTAAATTAGTCCCGGTAATGTCTGTTTAATCAATTTGAATCGCGCCGTATGATGAAATTAATATGGGGGAGAGTTTTAGTATTTTAGGCACGATTTCTTGATAGGAGTATCTCAGGTTTTTAACCTTAATTTTGCTTTCTACTGTGCTGCTATGTTTCTTCCTCAAGTGGCGAGTCGTGCCCCGGCGGCTCAGCACTGCTGATTGTACTGGTGCAGTCGTTGCTGTTGTTGCCTTAAAGATGATGGGACATACTTACGGTGGGGGATTGGCCAGGATTTGTTGCAGATCCAGGGGTGCAGTCAAAAGCAAATGGAAGGCGCGAGAGAGTGGCAAACAGTGTTGTAGCGCTTTCTAACGCCGGCTCTGGTAACTGATTAAAACTCGGTCGCCAGCAAGCATCGCGCGCTATCAACCGACCCTTATCTGGAGCGTACGGACATCACTTTTGGAAGCTCGAACGGATGCTTGTTGCTTTTCAATTACGGCACCACGGATTTCTTTGGCGCTACTTGCGAAGTCTTTGAAGAGCGATTCGCGCCGTTTGATAGTACTCAGCAGCGAGCACTGCCACGACTGTTTAGTTATGCTTTTGCCGTGAACGGCGTGTCGAGGGGCGTTTTTTTTTTTGTTCTTAGGTTTACATGGTATATCGTGGCTTCCCCAGTGTCCGCTCAAGAAATGAGGACCAGCAATGATCAGCCCTCGCTTTTTTGCTCCCTTCATTTTGTTTATTGTAACTTGCGCACATACCCCCATGTGTATAAGAACGAATACGCACAAAGTAATCAAAAGGGCACGATGCTGGTTTAGTCTGTGTGCTGTGTGTAACAGTTGATGAAGTAAAATACGCGAAATGCATGCATTTCGAACTGGTCAGGTAGTAACGCACGATCAGCACGTCGAACGCAACAACGGGAATCTTTATTTTTCTTAGTAGATAGAATTTCATCGAGTTAGTTCCACAAGAACAAAAAATACAAGGTGCAAAAATCAAACGTGGTTCAGAGGCGCGTGAGACTGCCCTTAACGCGAATGGTTGCTTCCATGCGCCGGTGCAGAGAATCGCACACAGATTGTACAAACTCGCGGTATCCCTTAATGCAGTCCCATTCCACTGCAACAGCGAACCACAATGCTTTTTTGCTTGTTGCACCCAAGCTCGTGTTTGCCAAGTTGGATTTGAGAAATCCCCACACATTTTCTATAACGTTGAAGTCCGCGCCCTTTGGCACCCATTTCAGCTGTCAAACTCCTCACTCTTCATGAAAGTCTTGGACGACTTTAGCTTTGTGGATGGGGCTGTGGTCCTGGTGAAGCCAGTAAAAGCCATCTTTAAAGGGCCCGTCCAGGGCGAACGGGACGAGGTAGCTGTCAAGGACATCGCAGTAGGACGCCGCGTTAATCATCGCTCGAAGCTGCACAAGTGGGGCCAGTCCATCTCTGCAGACGGCTCCCCATTCACAGCCGTGCCACCACTGCTAAGCACAGTGTGCATGTACCCGGGCTGATACCTACGTGCAAACAAAAACAAAATGTTATAGTTAGAAATGTGGGCAAGCGCCCTTCTAGAACTCGTTTTGCTGACGTGCGGACGTGATCTTTAGCTTCCAGACAAAGCTAAAGGCCTCTTGAACAAATTCCCAAATGCCCACTCGAGCATTGCACACAGAAAAACGGCATCCGGATTATCGCCCTTATCGCTCCGCCGTCGCATTGCCAGCCTGTCTTTATTTCACAAATTCTTCGACAGCCCTATCCACATCCCACCTTGTAATCTTCCCCCAGAATGCATATCTCATCGCACCAGCCATCACCTACAAGTTTTTGTCCACGGTCACACACCGTCACTTTTTCGAATTCCTTCTTTCTTCGTGCAGCCGCAGGCTGGAACGGCTTTCCAAACAACGTTGCCATCATCACTTGCCCAAGTCTTTTCGCTAAAAATGTAAAAACTTTCTTGCTGTTGTGAATTTGTGCTTTTAATTCTTTCCACCCCTTATGTAAAACGCCCTTTTTAGGGCCTTTAATGTAATAAAATGAAATGGAATGAAAGTATTCACCCACGCTGAAAATATAGCGCTGGCAATTGCAAAGCATGATATCATTGAGAGAATGTAGTTGCATCTTACCTGCAGTTGTACGGGCGCCATAGTCGGCGCTGTTGACCCATCTTGAGGTTACAGTAGACTCGTCAATAAATATGACCTCACCCCAATCGACTACCGACCATTCTTCATGGGCTCGCGCGAAGCCCGGTCGGGCGCGCTTCTGCTGATCTGTTAAGTAAAGTAGGGTCTCTGAGCGACCACGCTTCCGCTCAGTCCTGCTTCATGCAAGCGCCGGCAGATTGTAGCCACACTGATGTTCAGAGATAGGGTCTCTCAAATTTCTCGCGTACTCTCGAATGGATCAGCCACCACCGCTACCACGATGAGTTCGTCGACTTCTGTCGATGTGGATCGTGGTCTCCCTGAACTGGGGGCATCTTCAATGCAGGCATCCTCATCTCGATGTGCCTGCAAATCCTATTCACAGCGCCGATATATCGGTCAACTCGGCGACTTATAGTGTGCTGAGGAACAGCTTCAATAGAGAGGCGAATTATGTTGCGCCATTTATCTTCAGGTATTCTGGTGCAATCAATCCCTCCCTCTGACCTGAGCACAAGAAATAAAATGAGTGCTCCACAGCACGCCGCTCACGGCAGGAACATAAATAAACAGTCGTGGCAGTGCTCGCTGCTGAGTATTATCAAACGGCGCGAAACTGTCATCAAACAAATCGCATGTAGCGCCAGAGAAATCCTTAGTGTCGCATTTGAAAAGCAACAAGCATCCGTCCGAGCTGTCAAAAGTGATGACCGGAAACGCTCTAGATAATGGTCCGCTCATAGCGCGCGCTGCTTGTTGGAAACCGAGCTAGTCAATTACCAGAGCCGGCGTTAGAAAGTGGTGCCGCACGGTTTGCCACGCTCTCGCACCTTCTGTTTACTTTTGACTTCACGTGTACGTCTTGTCTGGCCCATTTTGTATTTCGCATAATCACTAGAGTCAAAGTAACGCCCGTTTTGCCGGCGTGCCAGATGCTAAGCGTTCGCCGAGTCTCGCTTCATTCTTGGGTCATTTTTGGGATGCGCGAGCTACAGCTCAGCAGTTACCTCGTTGGCGTTGCTCCGCCAGCCCTCCCTCCCTCCCTTCACCCGGTACGCATCCATATAATGTCTTGCTGTGGCTTTTTAAGATTTGGGCACACCTCTGCGAGACGATTACACCGACTGTCGAGGTTCGGGGGATGCTCTACTTTTGATTCCAAAGCGATTATCATCCCGCCGGCGGTCGCCGGTAGCGCACGCCGCCTCGGAGGTCGACAGCCGGTGTAATCAGCTGGCACAGGTGCGTTCCAAGCTTAAAAGTCGTATCAAGAGACTATATCGACGCATATTCGCGTATCAGATCGTGGTACGCGAAGCATGCCGAGCCACGCGCGTTACCGACGACCGTAGCTTGCGCATAGTCTCATTGAAGCTGAAAGCAGAATGGACAGGGCTTTTTCCAGGCTCATTTGCCTGCCAGAGCTTTCAAACAGTTCTTCCAAACATACGTTGCCATCACCAGGAGAGACCAGTGGTGTGTTGACCTGGCATTGATTGGAGATGTTTCTTCTTTTTAATGCACCAAGGAATTTACATGCATGCATCAGTGGCATGTCACTGCTGTACAGTTGGAAGTACCAATTGTTTGTACAAGTGGTGCAGTGTCCTGTCCTTGTGATCATTTTTTTTTTTGCAGACTGCAATGTGCTTTTTTTATTTCTGATGTGCCCTAGGTTTGGCAAGACTGCATCAATGGGCCGGAGCTCACAGTCCCAGCTCAACTTGCAGTCAAAGTTTTGGCGATGTTCCATTATGAGCTGCTGCTCTCATTGTGTATTAAACTGTGTATACGTGAAACTGTTGCCTAACTCTCCATTCCTGGAACTTCTGAACCCTGGCGGGACTAGGAAAATTGCTGTCCATACCCTCCAGAAATCTGAACCAGTAGACACAAAGAGACCCATACACCATTAAAACTACAAGACAGTTAGGAAACCAGTAGCCTATGAGATTACTGACAGCTATGGGCATGTCAGCGTACTGGCCTTATTGGCGTGTTGGTATATACCAAACACTATTTCAAAGAGTGCACATTTTGCGACGGCCCGCCCTGTGCAGGCACGGTGCTGCCGTGCGCGCATCACCTCGTGTGGACATGTCCTCTGCGCACACAGTTGAAATCGAGATGGTAGCTAGGTTTTTCATACTCAGTTCAACTCGTAACAGCTGGCTTGTGTCCACTGCAGGACAAAAACGTACCCCAGTTCTCTCCCTCCAAGAATCGCTATCCTCCGCGGCCACTGTATTCCAGGCAGCTTTTTGAACTCGTGCTCTTCCAAGTCCATTTTCTTCTTAATTTCCAAATTTTTGCCCTAATTCACATTGCTCTCTGTCTCAAGGTTACCTCTCCTATTTTCCTTTCTATAGCATGCTGCGTTATTCTATATCATGCAGTGCGTGTACCAGTTGCTCTGAACATTGGAATAATGTTAGGATGATGAATTTTAATGGCGCATGGGCAGCTTTGGCCTAAGAGCACCATAGCACAAGGCATTTTTCTTTCCACAAAACAGGGTCAGACACCCACTTTTTAAGCATTTCACCTCTGTGAACCAGAGCACCAGGCCAGGGTAAAGCTTTCAAAGTAGTGGAAATTTCATAAATGGGGACACTAGAAGTGAGTTATTGGACAGGGGCCTCTTGCAAGAGGTACGATCTGGCAGAGTGGGACCACTTGACAGAAGGGACCATTTGGAACGTACTGGTTTAAAAAATCATTGGAAATTTCGGTTGGAACCAACTGATTTTTCCAGTCAATTCCAATCGGTTCAGGTTTATGTTTATGGGTTTAGTGTTCCAAAGCGACTCGGGCTATGAGGAATGCCGTGGTAGAGGGCTCCGGAAAATGTTGACCACCTGCGGTTCCTTAACGTGCTCTGACAACGCACAGTGCATGGGCCTCAAGCATTTCGAAAACCTCTATCGAAGTGGGACCACCATGGCCAGGGTCGAATCCGCATCTGTCAGACCAGCAGCCGAGCACCGTAACCAATGAGCCAAGGTGCAAATTGGGTTTTGAAATTGGTTCCAGTCTTTTGATGCCTTTAATCATCTTACATATTATTAAGCTTCAAAGGGAAAACTTATTTGTGAGGACTGCAGGGCAACGCCCAGCTTGGTACCAACATTTTCACAGGAGAATGGAAACAGAATTGTATATGCTCTCATGGAAACGAGGACAGGCTCACAAGAAACATACTGTAGTCGGGCTCTAATAACATACTAGCTGCATGTATACATCCACAAAGCACACTTCTGTCCCATATACAGGGCGTTTCACCTAGGATTTTACACAATTAAAAAAGAAAGGCCTTTTGAGTTAGACGAGCACTTTTCTCTTGATGGCATTGTCAGCTGTGTAGCACATCAGAAAACAGCTCAGATGTGCTAACTAGCAGGTTGGTTAACTATCATAGTTAGGCTCCGTAATTATTGAGAAGCATGTGGCCCACCGTAAGCAATATTCATATCTGTTTTTAGAATTTCGAGGATGCGGTTGCCCTCGGCACTGTGGCCCGACAAAGTTTGGCTACATCGCGCCAAAATGCATGCGCTTTTGAGAAGTTTGCGGACAAAACGATCTCTTCTCTGATCGTAATTCGTCGAAACAGCTGAAATTTGTTGGGCCACAGCGCTGAGGGTAACTGTATTTTCGAAATTGTACAAACTGACATGGATATTGCTTACAGTGGGCTACACGCCTCTCAGAGGAGCCTAACAATTGCAGTTACAAAGTTAACTGTTCAATATTAGTTAACCAGCCTTCTAGACAGCATGTCTTAACTGTATTCTAATGATGCCAAAAGCAGCGCTCTTCTAACCCAAACAACCTATTTTAAAAATCGTGTAGTCTTGGGTGAAACACCCTATGTATACCCTAGTTGTGAGACTCCTGTACAGAGGTCAGTGGCCAGAGGTCAGAATTTTGATGCCTTTGACCTGTATAATGGAACGGAAGATTTCGTTCACTGCTGTGTGAAGCACCTTGTGGGCCATAGACCATTGTTGCACATTGCTGTTTAAGTAGTAATAGTAGTGCCCTTAGCTATTGTACATCAAAAGGAGGAGAGTTATTGCCACCTGCCAGGGATTTGGGGTGCTGGGAGTGATGCAAGTTGCAATATGTGGCCCAGAAGCAAACCCAATGGCATGGAAGCTTTTGAAAAGGACAGCACACCATGGTGTAGATTTCAGAACTCACTATATTTCTCAATAGATGCAATTGGTTTCAACAAACTCTCTGGATGTCTTTAAAAGTTCCTCATGGGACATTCCTTCCTGTAGTTGCACAATGTGCTGCACAGTACTCTCAAACACTGTGGCGGCGTCCGTGCTGCGATCCAAACTCGGCACCAGAGTTCTGAGGGTGTCGCAAGCGTACTTAATCCGGGCTCGACGCTTTCGTTCCACATCGTTATGGCGCGCTCGTCTGTCTTCTGGTACTTCTGAGCTAGACGCGCTGCTTGCTTCCGGTGATGTGCCTTCCTGATCACTTGTGGTCGTCGTAGTATCGCCAGCATCGAAGCCGTCCAGGTTAAGGTAGACCGCATCCGCTTCGTAAACGACTTCAAATGTCGGGTCCGTCGTCGCAGTACCAAGACCTTCGGCACCAGTCTCGCCCAGGGGCTGTATTACGTACGCTGCACCAACTTCACCAACATACTGCAATTGCTGATTACTGTCCATCGTGAAATTTCCTCGCGCACAGAATGAAGCCTCACTTTTGCTGCTGCCGTTGGGGTGTGCTGCTGCTGCTACAGCTTCCGGTTCTCACCAAAGTGGTGTGGGTGAAATGTGATTAGTTCCGGTCGGCATCCTGGCGGTCCCTGATCGCAGCTGCTAGGTGAAATCCCCTTTGCAGATCTTGTCATCGTCATGGCACAAATGACTTGTCTGGTACCGACGTGAAACTGCTCAAGCAAAAAAAAAACCATAGGGAATTTTATTAGTCTTATAAAAATTAGTATTGGTGCTATAGTTTCTCCTCTGGTTGTATCTGATTTTGTACAGGGCCAAAACAGAAACCGATACTATACCGATATGTCTTATAGGCTATGCATGGTACTGGCTGCACTTGTCAATGGGCCCTGCAAAAGCGGTCGGTTGGTGGTTCTAGGCGAAATCCTAGAGGCCTGTGTGCTGTGCGATGTCAGTGCACGTTAAAGAACTCCAGGTGGTCGGAATTTCCGGAGCCCTTCATTACGGCGTTTCTCATAGCCTGAGTGGCTTTGGGGCGTTAAACCCCCATGAACCAAACCAAACCTAGTTGTTATTCATTGCTTCGATCCTCATTCAGCTCAGGCTCTGATCTCAAAATCAACACATGCCGATCCTATGGCGCTTATGAGGCATTGCAGTAACGTAAAATTATTTGCCACATTAAGAATAAAGTACGCTGAGGCATACAGAAAAACTGCCGCCTGAAGTTCCAGAGGATCCGGCGCGCAACTAAGTTTGAGTTTGACGCCACAAGCCGCGGACAACGCGGTGCCGGCCGCGGAGGTAGAGGGACAATTGACACATTGGGGAAGGAACACATTTTTTCTCTCTCCTCAAGCCAGAAAGAAAGCAAAACAAGAAAGAAAATTGACCACATATTGTGGTTGTCCGCATGCCGCTTCTACAAGGTAGGACTGGGTAGGACCCTATAATTAATCCGAGGAAACCTTTTTTTTCTTCTATTTTTCGGTCTAGTGGCCAAAAGCGCATATTGAGACCACAGTATCACTTTTAGTGTTACTAGCACACTTTTTTTTCAGTTGTCGACTGAGTATTATGTTGATTTAGGGAAGTGTTAGCGAAAGCGTAGACGAAGGAGGGCAACGTTGGGTATTTGTTTTGATTTTTTCACATTGCTTCTGCGTGCGTCAGCTGTGAAGTTTGTCGCGGTGTGCGCTGCCCTGAATTCAAAGTTCTGCAAGACGCTTCTCGTGGATATCAACGTTCGAGTGCTAGTTCGGCTTTTAGTGAGGTCCGTGTGCATGAGTTACAACCGCCGGCAGCGGTTGTTATGCTCTTTGCGCTGCGGCGTTGCGTTGCTAATGGCCGTTGCCACGCGAACATGGATGGATGGATGGATGGATACGGCTGAACCCTTTACATCGGGCGGTGGCTCAAGCCACCTAGCCATGTCTTGTGAAATTTTACTCCTGTCTTGCTTTTAGCCACCAATCAGATAACCTTCGCTTGGTTACTTCTAACCTCTTAAAATCCACTTTCCCCTCACTATCCCTAAACCCCAATGCCTTGGGTAAGTCAGCCCCGCTGCCTTCCACTGTAGGGTGAAGCCCTTTACAGAAAAGTATCAAGTGTTCAGCCGTTTCCTCCTCCTCTCCGCACGCAATGCACAAAGTGTCTATCTCCTGGTACCTGACTCTATACGTCTTAGTCCGCAAAACTCCAGTCCTGGCCTCAAACAGCAAAGAACTTCCCCTACAATTGTCATAGATATTTTCTTTGAAAATTTCCTGTTTAAAGGTCCGGTATGTTTCCAGTGCCGATTTCGTCAGCATCCCTGTTTTCCACAACGCTCTCTCTGTTCCTTTAACCTTTTTCTTAACCGATAAATGCTGACTTGCCCCCTTACTGCTGTCCAGATATTTGCTTGTCAATTTTCTAGTTCGCTTTCTCCATTTCGTGTCAACATTCTTTATATACAGGTATCTGAAAACTTTCCTAGCCCACCGCTTTTCCTCCATCCTTCTCAATCGTTCCTCAAATGCTATCTTACTGCTAGCCTCTCTGCTCTCGAAAGACGCCCATCCCATATCCCCCTGTACCCCCTGATTTGGTGTATTGCCATGTGCTCCCAAAGCTAACCTCCCTACTCCCCGTTGCCTAATTTCCAGCCTTGCTTGAACATCTGGCCTCATACACAGGACCGCATTCCCGAAGGTCAGGCTAGGGACCATCACCCCTTTCCAGATCCCTCTTACCACCTCATACCTATTGTAATTCCACAGTGCCCTATTTTTCATGACAGCTGCATTCCTACTAGCTTTATTCATTACATATTTTTCATGCTCTGTCAGATACTCAACACTGTTATTTATCCACACCCCAAGATACTTGTACTCATTCACTACTTTTAGCACGAACTCCTGTATTCTATGCTCGCCGCCCTCTTCATTAAATATCATGACTGCAGATTTTTCCTTACTATACTTGAAGCCTAATCTATCTCCCTCTGTACTGCATATGTCTAACAACTTCTGCAGGTCTTCCTTGTTGTCAGCCATTATCACTATATCGTCCGCGTAAATTAGTCCCGGTAATGTCTGTTTAATCAATTTGAATCGCGCCGTATGATGAAATTAATATGGGGGAGAGTTTTAGTATTTTAGGCACGATTTCTTGATAGGAGTATCTCAGGTTTTTAACCTTAATTTTGCTTTCTACTGTGCTGCTATGTTTCTTCCTCAAGTGGCGAGTCGTGCCCCGGCGGCTCAGCACTGCTGATTGTACTGGTGCAGTCGTTGCTGTTGTTGCCTTAAAGATGATGGGACATACTTACGGTGGGGGATTGGCCAGGATTTGTTGCAGATCCAGGGGTGCAGTCAAAAGCAAATGGAAGGCGCGAGAGAGTGGCAAACAGTGTTGTAGCGCTTTCTAACGCCGGCTCTGGTAACTGATTAAAACTCGGTCGCCAGCAAGCATCGCGCGCTATCAACCGACCCTTATCTGGAGCGTACGGACATCACTTTTGGAAGCTCGAACGGATGCTTGTTGCTTTTCAATTACGGCACCACGGATTTCTTTGGCGCTACTTGCGAAGTCTTTGAAGAGCGATTCGCGCCGTTTGATAGTACTCAGCAGCGAGCACTGCCACGACTGTTTAGTTATGCTTTTGCCGTGAACGGCGTGTCGAGGGGCGTTTTTTTTTTTGTTCTTAGGTTTACATGGTATATCGTGGCTTCCCCAGTGTCCGCTCAAGAAATGAGGACCAGCAATGATCAGCCCTCGCTTTTTTGCTCCCTTCATTTTGTTTATTGTAACTTGCGCACATACCCCCGTGTGTATAAGAACGAATACGCACAAAGTAATCAAAAGGGCACGATGCTGGTTTAGTCTGTGTGCTGTGTGTAACAGTTGATGAAGTAAAATACGCGAAATGCATGCATTTCGAACTGGTCAGGTAGTAACGCACGATCAGCACGTCGAACGCAACAACGGGAATCTTTATTTTTCTTAGTAGATAGAATTTCATCGAGTTAGTTCCACAAGAACAAAAAATACAAGGTGCAAAAATCAAACGTGGTTCAGAGGCGCGTGAGACTGCCCTTAACGCGAATGGTTGCTTCCATGCGCCGGTGCAGAGAATCGCACACAGATTGTACAAACTCGCGGTATCCCTTAATGCAGTCCCATTCCACTGCAACAGCGAACCACAATGCTTTTTTGCTTGTTGCACCCAAGCTCGTGTTTGCCAAGTTGGATTTGAGAAATCCCCACACATTTTCTATAACGTTGAAGTCCGCGCCCTTTGGCACCCATTTCAGCTGTCAAACTCCTCACTCTTCATGAAAGTCTTGGACGACTTTAGCTTTGTGGATGGGGCTGTGGTCCTGGTGAAGCCAGTAAAAGCCATCTTTAAAGGGCCCGTCCAGGGCGAACGGGACGAGGTAGCTGTCAAGGACATCGCAGTAGGACGCCGCGTTAATCATCGCTCGAAGCTGCACAAGTGGGGCCAGTCCATCTCTGCAGACGGCTCCCCATTCACAGCCGTGCCACCACTGCTAAGCACAGTGTGCATGTACCCGGGCTGATACCTACGTGCAAACAAAAACAAAATGTTATAGTTAGAAATGTGGGCAAGCGCCCTTCTAGAACTCGTTTTGCTGACGTGCGGACGTGATCTTTAGCTTCCAGACAAAGCTAAAGGCCTCTTGAACAAATTCCCAAATGCCCACTCGAGCATTGCACACAGAAAAACGGCATCCGGATTATCGCCCTTATCGCTCCGCCGTCGCATTGCCAGCCTGTCTTTATTTCACAAATTCTTCGACAGCCCTATCCACATCCCACCTTGTAATCTTCCCCCAGAATGCATATCTCATCGCACCAGCCATCACCTACAAGTTTTTGTCCACGGTCACACACCGTCACTTTTTCGAATTCCTTCTTTCTTCGTGCAGCCGCAGGCTGGAACGGCTTTCCAAACAACGTTGCCATCATCACTTGCCCAAGTCCTTTCGCTAAAAATGTAAAAACTTTCTTGCTGTTGTGAATTTGTGCTTTTAATTCTTTCCACCCCTTATGTAACACGCCCTTTTTAGGGCCTTTAATGTAATAAAATGAAATGGAATGAAAGTATTCACCCACGCTGAAAATATAGCGCTGGCAATTGCAAAGCATGATATCATTGAGAGAATGTAGTTAATCTTACCTGCAGTTGTACGGGCGCCATAGTCGGCGCTGTTGACCCATCTTGAGGTTACAGTAGACTCGTCAATAAATATGACCTCACCCCAATCGACTACCGACCATTCTTCATGGGCTCGCGCGAAGCCCGGTCGGGCGCGCTTCTGCTGATCTGTTAAGTAAAGTAGGGTCTCTGAGCGACCACGCTTCCGCTCAGTCCTGCTTCATGCAAGCGCCGGCAGATTGTAGCCACACTGATGTTCAGAGATAGGGTCTCTCGATTTTCTCGCGTACTCTCGAATGGATCAGCCACCACCGCTACCACGATGAGTTCGTCGACTTCTGTCGATGTGGATCGTGGTCTCCCTGAACTGGGGGCATCTTCAATGCAGGCATCCTCATCTCGATGTGCCTGCAAATCCTATTCACAGCGCCGATCGATCGGTCAACTCGGCGACTTATAGTGTGCTGAGGAACAGCTTCAATAGAGAGGCGAATTATGTTGCGCCATTTATCTTCAGGTATTCTGGTGCAATCAATCCCTCCCTCTGACCTGAGCACAAGAAATAAAATGAGTGCTCCACAGCACGCCGCTCACGGCAGGAACATAAATAAACAGTCGTGGCAGTGCTCGCTGCTGAGTATTATCAAACGGCGCGAATCTGTCATCAAACAAATCGCATGCAGCGCCAGAGAAATCCTTAGTGTCGCATTTGAAAAGCAACAAGCATCCGTCCGAGCTGTCAAAAGTGATGACCGGAAACGCTCTAGATAATGGTCCGCTCATAGCGCGCGCTGCTTGTTGGAAACCGAGCTAGTCAATTACCAGAGCCGGCGTTAGAAAGTGGTGCCGCACGGTTTGCCACGCTCTCGCACCTTCTGTTTACTTTTGACTTCACGTGTACGTCTTGTCTGGCCCATTTTGTATTTCGCATAATCACTAGAGTCAAAGTAACGCCCGTTTTGCCGGCGTGCCAGATGCTAAGCGTTCGCCGAGTCTCGCTTCATTCTTGGGTCATTTTTGGGATGCGCGAGCTACAGCTCAGCAGTTACCTCGTTGGCGTTGCTCCGCCAGCCCTCCCTCCCTCCCTTCACCCAGTACGCATCCATATAATGTCTTGCTGTGGCTTTTTAAGATTTGGGCACACCTCTGCGAGACGATTACACCGACTGTCGAGGTTCGGGGGATGCTCTACTTTTGATTCCAAAGCGATTATCATCCCGCCGGCGGTCGCCGGTAGCGCACGCCGCCTCGGAGGTCGACAGCCGGTGTAATCAGCTGGCACAGGTGCGTTCCAAGCTTAAAAGTCGTATCAAGAGACTATATCGACGCATATTCGCGTATCAGATCGTGGTACGCGAAGCATGCCGAGCCACGCGCGTTACCGACGACCGTAGCTTGCGCATAGTCTCATTGAAGCTGAAAGCAGAATGGACAGGGCTTTTTCGAGGCTCATTTGCCTGCCAGAGCTTTCAAACAGTTCTTCCAAACATACGTTGCCATCACCAGGAGAGTCCAGTGGTGTGTTGACCTGGCATTGATTGGAGATGTTTCTTCTTTTTAATGCACCAAGGAATTTACATGCATGCATCAGTGGCATGTCACTGCTGTACAGTTGGAAGTACCAATTGTTTGTACAAGTGGTGCAGTGTCCTGTCCTTGTGATCATTTTTTTTTTTGCAGACTGCAATGTGCTTTTTTTATTTCTGATGTGCCCTAGGTTTGGCAAGACTGCATCAATGGGCCAGAGCTCACAGTCCCAGCTCTACTTGCAGTCAAAGTTTTGGCGATGTTCCATTATGAGCTGCTGCTCTCATTGTGTATTAAACTGTGTATACGTGAAACTGTTGCCTAACTCTCCATTCCTGGAACTTCTGAACCCTGGCGGGACAAGGAAAATTGCTGTCCATACCGTCCAGAAATCTGAACCAGTAGACACAAAGAGACCCATACACCATTAAAACTACAAGACAGTTAGGAAACCAGTAGCCTATGAGATTACTGACAGCTATGGGCATGTCAGCGTACTGGCCTTATTGGCGTGTTGGTATATACCAAACACTATTTCAAAGAGTGCACATTTTGCGACGGCCCGCCCTGTGCAGGCACGGTGCTGCCGTGCGCGCATCACCTCGTGTGGACATGTCCTCTGCGCACACAGTTGAAATCGAGATGGTAGCTAGGTTTTTCATACTCAGTTCAACTCGTAACAGCTGGCTTGTGTCCACTGCAGGACAAAAACGTACCCCAGTTCTCTCCCTCCAAGAATCGCTATCCTCCGCGGCCACTGTATTCCAGGCAGCTTTTTGAACTCGTGCTCTTCCAAGTCCATTTTCTTCTTAATTTCCAAATTTTTGCCCTAATTCACATTGCTCTCTGTCTCAAGGTTACCTCTCCTATTTTCCTTTCTATAGCATGCTGCGTTATTCTATATCATGCAGTGCGTGTACCAGTTGCTCTGAACATTGGAATAATGTTAGGATGATGAATTTTAATGGCGCATGGGCAGCTTTGGCCTAAGAGCACCATAGCACAAGGCATTTTTCTTTCCACAAAACAGGGTCAGACACCCACTTTTTAAGCATTTCACCTCTGTGAACCAGAGCACCAGGCCAGGGTAAAGCTTTCAAAGTAGTGGAAATTTCATAAATGGGGACACTTGAAGTGAGTTATTGGACAGGGGCCTCTTGCAAGAGGTACGATCTGGCAGAGTGGGACCACTTGACAGAAGGGACCATTTGGAACGTACTGGTTTAAAAAATCATTGGAAATTTCGGTTGGAACCAACTGATTTTTCCAGTCAATTCCAATCGGTTCAGGTTTATGTTTATGGGTTTAGTGTTCCAAAGCGACTCGGGCTATGAGGAATGCCGTGGTGGAGGGCTCCGGAAAATGTTGACCACCTGCGGTTCCTTAACGTGCTCTGACAACGCACAGTGCATGGGCCTCAAGCATTTCGAAAACCTCTATCGAAGTGGGACCACTATGGCCAGGGTCGAATCCGCATCTGTCAGACCAGCAGCCGAGCACCGTAACCAATGAGCCAAGGTGCAAATTGGGTTTTGAAATTGGTTCCAGTCTTTTGATGCCTTTAATCATCTTACATATTATTAAGCTTCAAAGGGAAAACTTATTTGTGAGGACTGCAGGGCAACGCCCAGCTTGGTACCAACATTTTCACAGGAGAATGGAAACAGAATTGTATATGCTCTCATGGAAACGAGGACAGGCTCACAAGAAACATACTGTAGTCGGGCTCTAATAACATACTAGCTGCATGTATACATCCACAAAGCACACTTCTGTCCCATATACAGGGCGTTTCACCTAGGATTTTACACAATTAAAAAAGAAAGGCCTTTTGAGTTAGACGAGCACTTTTCTCTTGATGGCATTGTCAGCTGTGTAGCACATCAGAAAACAGCTCAGATGTGCTAACTAGCAGGTTGGTTAACTATCATAGTTAGGCTCCGTAATTATTGAGAAGCATGTGGCCCACCGTAAGCAATATTCATATCTGTTTTTAGAATTTCGAAGATGCGGTTGCCCTCGGCACTGTGGCCCGACAAAGTTTGGCTACATCGCGCCAAAATGCATGCGCTTTTGAGAAGTTTGCGGACAAAACGATCTCTTCTCTGATCGTAATTCGTCGAAACAGCTGAAATTTGTTGGGCCACAGCGCTGAGGGTAACTGTATTTTCGAAATTGTACAAACTGACATGGATATTGCTTACAGTGGGCTACACGCCTCTCAGAGGAGCCTAACAATTGCAGTTACAAAGTTAACTGTTCAATATTAGTTAACCAGCCTTCTAGACAGCATGTCTTAACTGTATTCTAATGATGCCAAAAGCAGCGCTCTTCTAACCCAAACAACCTATTTTAAAAATCGTGTAAAGTCTTGGGTGAAACACCCTATGTATACCCTAGTTGTGAGACTCCTGTACAGAGGTCAGTGGCCAGAGGTCAGAATTTTGATGCCTTTGACCTGTATAATGGAACGGAAGATTTCGTTCACTGCTGTGTGAAGCACCTTGTGGGCCATAGACCATTGTTGCACATTGCTGTTTAAGTAGTAATAGTAGTGCCCTTAGCTATTGTACATCATAAGGAGGAGAGTTATTGCCACCTGCCAGGGATTTGGGGTGCTGGGAGTGATGCAAGTTGCAATATGTGGCCCAGAAGCAAACCCAATGGCATGGAAGCTTTTGAAAAGGATAGCACACCATGGTGTAGATTTCAGAACTCACTATATTTCTCAATAGATGCAATTGGTTTCAACAAACTCTCTGGATGTCTTTAAAAGTTCCTCATGGGACATTCCTTCCTGTAGTTGCACAATGTGCTGCACAGTACTCTCAAACACTGTGGCGGCGTCCGTGCTGCGATCCAAACTCGGCACCAGAGTTCTGAGGGTGTCGCAAGCGTACTTAATCCGGGCTCGACGCTTTCGTTCCACATCGTTATGGCGCGCTCGTCTGTCTTCTGGTACTTCTGAGCTAGACGCGCTGCTTGCTTCCGGTGATGTGCCTTCCTGATCACTTGTGGTCGTCGTAGTATCGCCAGCATCGAAGCCGTCCAGGTTAAGGTAGACCGCATCCGCTTCGTAAACGACTTCAAATGTCGGGTCCGTCGTCGCAGTACCAAGACCTTCGGCACCAGTCTCGCCCAGGGGCTGTATTACGTACGCTGCACCAACTTCACCAACATACTGCAATTGCTGATTACTGTCCATCGTGAAATTTCCTCGCGCACAGAATGAAGCCTCACTTTTGCTGCTGCCGTTGGGGTGTGCTGCTGCTGCTACAGCTTCCGGTTCTCACCAAAGTGGTGTGGGTGAAATGTGATTAGTTCCGGTCGGCATCCTGGCGGTCCCTGATCGCAGCTGCTAGGTGAAATCCCCTTTGCAGATCTTGTCATCGTCATGGCACAAATGACTTGTCTGGTACCGACGTGAAACTGCTCAAGCAAAAAAAAAAAACCATAGGGAATTTTATTAGTCTTATAAAAATTAGTATTGGTGCTATAGTTTCTCCTCTGGTTGTATCTGCTTTTGTACTGGGCCAAAACAGAAACCGATACTATACCGATATGTCTTATAGGCTATGCATGGTACTGGCTGCACTTGTCAATGGGCCCTGCAAAAGCGGTCGGTTGGTGGTTCTAGGCGAAATCCTAGAGGCCTGTGTGCTGTGCGATGTCAGTGCACGTTAAAGAACTCCAGGTGGTCGGAATTTCCGGAGCCCTTCATTACGGCGTTTCTCATAGCCTGAGTGGCTTTGGGGCGTTAAACCCCCATGAACCAAACCAAACCTAGTTGTTATTCATTGCTTCGATCCTCATTCAGCTCAGGCTCTGATCTCAAAATCAACACATGCCGATCCTATGGCGCTTATGAGGCATTGCAGTAACGTAAAATTATTTGCCACATTAAGAATAAAGTACGCTGAGGCATACAGAAAAACTGCCGCCTGAAGTTCCAGAGGATCCGGCGCGCAACTAAGTTTGAGTTTGACGCCACAAGCCGCGGACAACGCGGTGCCGGCCGCGGAGGTAGAGGGACAAGTGACACATTGGGGAAGGAACACATTTTTTCTCTCTCCTCAAGACAGAAAGAAAGCAAAACAAGAAAGAAAATTGACCACATACTGTGGTTGTCCGCATGCCGCTTCTACAAGGTAGGACTGGGTAGGACCCTATAATTAATCCGAGGAAACCTTTTTTTTCTTCTATTTTTCGGTCTAGTGGCCAAAAGCGCATATTGAGACCACAGTATCACTTTTAGTGTTACTAGCACACTTTTTTTTCAGTTGTCGACTGAGTATTATGTTGATTTAGGGAAGTGTTAGCGAAAGCGTAGACGAAGGAGGGCAACGTTGGGTATTTGTTTTGATTTTTTTCACATTGCTTCTGCGTGCGTCAGCTGTGAAGTTTGTCGCGGTGTGCGCTGCCCTGAATTCAAAGTTCTGCAAGACGCTTCTCGTGGATATCAACGTTCGAGTGCTAGTTCGGCTTTTAGTGAGGTCCGTGTGCATGAGTTACAACCGCCGGCAGCGGTTGTTATGCTCTTTGCGCTGCGGCGTTGCGTTGCTAATGGCCGTTGCCACGCGAACAAATGAATTTGAATCGCGCCGTATGATGAATTTAATATGGGGGATAGTTTTAGTATTTTAGGCACGATTTCTTGATAGGAGTATCTCAGGTTTTTAACCTTAATTTTGCTTTCTACTGTGCTGCTATGTTTCTTCCTCAAGTGGCGAGTCGTGCCCCGGCGGCTCAGCACTGCTGATTGTACTGGTGCAGTCGTTGCTGTTGTTGCCTTAAAGATGATGGCACATACTTACGGTGGGGGATTGGCCAGGATTTGTTGCAGATCCAGGGGTGCAGTCAAAAGCAAATGGAAGGCGCGAGAGAGTGGCAAACAGTGTTGTAGCGCTTTCTAACGCCGGCTCTGGTAACTGATTAAAACTCGGTCGCCAGCAAGCATCGCGCGCTATCAACCGACCCTTATCTGGAGCGTACGGACATCACTTTTGGAAGCTCGAACGGATGCTTGTTGCTTTTCAATTACGGCACCACGGATTTCTTTGGCGCTACTTGCGAAGTCTTTGAAGAGCGATTCGCGCCGTTTGATAGTACTCAGCAGCGAGCACTGCCACGACTGTTTAGTTATGCTTTTGCCGTGAACGGCGTGTCGAGGGGCGTTTTTTTTTGTTCTTAGGTTTACATGGTATATCGTGGCTTCCCCAGTGTCCGCTCAAGAAATGAGGACCAGCAATGATCAGCCCTCGCTTTTTTGCTCCCTTCATTTTGTTTATTGTAACTTGCGCACATACCCTCGTGTGTATAAGAACGAATACGCACAAAGTAATCAAAAGGGCACGATGCTGGTTTAGTCTGTGTGCTGTGTGTAACAGTTGATGAAGTAAAATACGCGAAATGCATGCATTTCGAACTGGTCAGGTAGTAACGCACGATCAGCACGTCGAACGCAACAACGGGAATCTTTATTTTTCTTAGCAGATAGAATTTCATCGAGTTAGTTCCACAAGAACAAAAAATACAAGGTGCAAAAATCAAACGTGGTTCAGAGGCGCGTGAGACTGCCCTTAACGCGAATGGTTGCTTCCATGCGCCGGTGCAGAGAATCGCACACAGATTGTACAAACTCGCGGTATCCCTTAATGCAGTCCCATTCCACTGCAACAGCGAACCACAATGCTTTTTTGCTTGTTGCACCCAAGCTCGTGTTTGCCAAGTTGGATTTGAGAAATCCCCACACATTTTCTATAACGTTGAAGTCCGCGCCCTTTGGCACCCATTTCAGCTGTCAAACTCCTCACTCTTCATGAAAGTCTTGGACGACTTTAGCTTTGTGGATGGGGCTGTGGTCCTGGTGAAGCCAGTAAAAGCCATCTTTAAAGGGCCCGTCCAGGGCGAACGGGACGAGGTAGCTGTCAAGGACATCGCAGTAGGACGCCGCGTTAATCATCGCTCGAAGCTGCACAAGTGGGGCCAGTCCATCTCTGCAGACGGCTCCCCATTCACAGCCGTGCCACCACTGCTAAGCACAGTGTGCATGTACCCGGGCTGATACCTACGTGCAAACAAAAACAAAATGTTATAGTTAGAAATGTGGGCAAGCGCCCTTCTAGAACTCGTTTTGCTGACGTGCGGACGTGATCTTTAGCTTCCAGACAAAGCTAAAGGCCTCTTGAACAAATTCCCAAATGCCCACTCGAGCATTGCACACAGAAAAACGGCATCCGGATTATCGCCCTTATCGCTCCGCCGTCGCATTGCCAGCCTGTCTTTATTTCACAAATTCTTCGACAGCCCTATCCACATCCCACCTTGTAATCTTCCCCCAGAATGCATATCTCATCGCACCAGCCATCACCTACAAGTTTTTGTCCACGGTCACACACCGTCACTTTTTCGAATTCCTTCTTTCTTCGTGCAGCCGCAGGCTGGAACGGCTTTCCAAACAACGTTGCCATCATCACTTGCCCAAGTCTTTTCGCTAAAAATGTAAAAACTTTCTTGCTGTTGTGAATTTGTGCTTTTAATTCTTTGCACCCCTTATGTAAAACGCCCTTTTTAGGGCCTTTAATGTAATAAAATGAAATGGAATGAAAGTATTCACCCACGCTGAAAATATAGCGCTGGCAATTGCAAAGCATGATATCATTGAGAGAATGTAGTTACATCTTACCTGCAGTTGTACGGGCGCCATAGTCGGCGCTGTTGACCCATCTTGAGGTTACAGTAGACTCGTCAATAAATATGACCTCACCCCAATCGACTACCGACCATTCTTCATGGGCTCGCGCGAAGCCCGGTCGGGCGCGCTTCTGCTGATCTGTTAAGTAAAGTAGGGTCTCTGAGCGACCACGCTTCCGCTCAGTCCTGCTTCATGCAAGCGCCGGCAGATTGTAGCCACACTGATGTTCAGAGATAGGGTCTCTCGAATTTCTCGCGTACTCTCGAATGGATCAGCCACCACCGCTACCACGATGAGTTCGTCGACTTCTGTCGATGTGGATCGTGGTCTCCCTGAACTGGGAGCATCTTCAATGCAGGCATCCTCATCTCGATGTGCCTGCAAATCCTATTCACAGCGCCGATCGATCGGTCAACTCGGCGACTTATAGTGTGCTGAGGAACAGCTTCAATAGAGAGGCGAATTATGTTGCGCCATTTATCTTCAGGTATTCTGGTGCAATCAATCCCTCCCTCTGACCTGAGCACAAGAAATAAAATGAGTGCTCCACAGCACGCCGCTCACGGCAGGAACATAAATAAACAGTCGTGGCAGTGCTCGCTGCTGAGTATTATCAAACGGCGCGAATCTGTCATCAAACAAATCGCATGTAGCGCCAGAGAAATCCTTAGTGTCGCATTTGAAAAGCAACAAGCATCCGTCCGAGCTGTCAAAAGTGATGACCGGAAACGCTCTAGATAATCGTCCGCTCATAGCGCGCGCTGCTTGTTGGAAACCGAGCTAGTCAATTACCAGAGCCGGCGTTAGAAAGCGGTGCCGCACGGTTTGCCACGCTCTCGCACCTTCTGTTTACTTTTGACTTCACGTGTACGTCTTGTCTGGCCCATTTTGTATTTCGCATAATCACTAGAGTCAAAGTAACGCCCGTTTTGCCGGCGTGCCAGATGCTAAGCGTTCGCCGAGTCTCGCTTCATTCTTGGGTCATTTTTGGGATGCGCGAGCTACAGCTCAGCAGTTACCTCGTTGGCGTTGCTCCGGCAGCCCTCCCTCCCTCCCTTCACCCGGTACGCATCCATATAACGTCTTGCTGTGGCTTTTTAAGATTTGGGCACACCTCTGCGAGACGATTACACCGACTGTCGAGGTTCGGGGGATGCTCTACTTTTGATTCCAAAGCGATTATCATCCCGCCGGCGGTCGCCGGTAGCGCACGCCGCCTCGGAGGTCGACAGCCGGTGTAATCAGCTGGCACAGGTGCGTTCCAAGCTTAAAAGTCTTATCAAGAGACTATATCGACGCATATTCGGGTATCAGATCGTGGTACGCGAAGCATGCCGAGCCACGCGCGTTACCGAGGACCGTAGCTTGCGCATAGTCTCATTGAAGCTGAAAGCAGAATGGACAGGGCTTTTTCCAGGCTCATTTGCCTGCCAGAGCTTTCGAACAGTTCTTCCAAACATACGTTGCCATCACCAGGAGAGACCAGTGGTGTGTTGACCTGGCATTGATTGGAGATGTTTCTTCTTTTTAATGCACCAAGGAATTTACATGCATGCATCAGTGGCATGTCACTGCTGTACAGTTGGAAGTACCAATTGTTTGTACAAGTGGTGCAGTGTCCTGTCCTTGTGATCATTTTTTTTTTTGCAGACTGCAATGTGCTTTTTTTATTTCTGATGTGCCCTAGGTTTGGCGAGACTGCATCAATGGGCCGGAGCTCACAGTCCCAGCTCTACTTGCAGTCAATGTTTTGGCGATGTTCCATTATGAGCTGCTGCTCTCATTGTGTATTAAACTGTGTATACGTGAAACTGTTGCCTAACTCTCCATTCCTGGAACTTCTGAACCCTGGCGGGACAAGGAAAATTGCTGTCCATACCCTCCAGAAATCTGAACCAGTAGACACAAAGAGACCCATACACCATTAAAACTACAAGACAGTTAGGAAACCAGTAGCCTATGAGATTACTGACAGCTATGGGCATGTCAGCGTACTGGCCTTATTGGCGTGTTGGTATATACCAAACACTATTTCAAAGAGTGCACATTTTGCGACGGCCCGCCCTGTGCAGGCACGGTGCTGCCGTGCGCGCATCACCTCGTGTGGACATGCCCTCTGCGCACACAGTTGAAATCGAGATGGTAGCTAGGTTTTTCATACTCAGTTCAACTCGTTACAGCTGGCTTGTGTCCACTGCAGGACAAAAACGTACCCCAGTTCTCTCCCTCCAAGAATCGCTATCCTCCGCGGCCACTGTATTCCAGGCAGCTTTTTGAACTCGTGCTCTTCCAAGTCCGTTTTCTTCTTAATTTCCAAATTTTTGCCCTAATTCACATTGCTCTCTGTCTCAAGGTTACCTCTCCTATTTTCCTTTCTATAGCATGCTGCGTTATTCTATATCATGCAGTGCGTGTACCAGTTGCTCTGAACATTGGAATAATGTTAGGATGATGAATTTTAATGGCGCATGGGCAGCTTTGGCCTAAGAGCACCATAGCACAAGGTATTTTTCTTTCCACAAAACGGTCAGACACCCACTTTTTAAGCATTTCACCTCTGTGAACCAGAGCACCAGGCCAGGGTAAAGCTTTCAAAGTAGTGGAAATTTCATAAATGGGGACACTTGAAGTGAGTTATTGGACAGGGGCCTCTTGCAAGAGGTACGATCTGGCAGAGTGGGACCACTTGACAGAAGGGAACATTTGGAACGCACTGGTTTAAAAAATCATTGGAAATTTCGGTTGGAACCAACTGATTTTTCCAGTCAATTCCAATCGGTTCAGGTTTATGTTTATGGGTTTAGTGTTCCAAAGCGACTCGGGCTATGAGGAATGCCGTGGTGGAGGGCTCCGGAAAATGTTGACCACCTGCGGTTCCTTAACGTGCTCTGACAACGCACAGTGCATGGGCCTCAAGCATTTCGAAAACCTCTATCGAAGTGGGACCACCATGGCCAGGGTCGAATCCGCATCTGTCAGACCAGCAGCCGAGCACCGTAACCAATGAGCCAAGGTTCAAATTGGGTTTTGAAATTGGTTCCAGTCTTTTGATGCCTTTAATCATCTTACATATTATTAAGCTTCAAAGGAAAAACTTATTTGTGAGGACTGCAGGGCAACGCCCAGCTTGGTACCAACATTTTCACAGGAGAATGGAAACAGAATTGTATATGCTCTCATGGAAACGAGGACAGGCTCACAAGAAACATACTGTAGTCGGGCTCTAATAACATACTAGCTGCATGTATGCATCCACAAAGCACACTTCTGTCCCATATACAGGGCGTTTCACCTAGGATTTTACACAATTAAAAAAGAAAGGCCTTTTGAGTTAGACGAGCACTTTTCTCTTGATGGCATTGTCAGCTGTGTAGCACATCAGAAAACAGCTCAGATGTGCTAATTAGCAGGTTGGTTAACTATCATAGTAAGGCTCCGTAATTATTGAGAAGCATGTGGCCCACCGTAAGGAATATTCATATCTGTTTTTAGAATTTCGAAGATGCGGTTGCCCTCGGCACTGTGGCCCGACAAAGTTTGGCTACATCGCGCCAAAATGCATGCGCTTTTGAGAAGTTTGCGGACAAAACGATCTCTTCTCTGATCGTAATTCGTCGAAACAGCTGAAATTTGTTGGGCCACAGCGCTGAGGGTGACTGTATTTTCGAAATTGTACAAACTGACATGGATATTGCTTACAGTGGGCTACACGCCTCTCAGAGGAGCCTAACAATTGCAGTTACAAAGTTAACTGTTCAATATTAGTTAACCAGCCTTCTAGACAGCATGTCTTAACTGTATTCTAATGATGCCAAAAGCAGCGCTCTTCTAACCCAAACAACCTATTTTAAAAATCGTGTAAAGTCTTGGGTGAAACACCCTATGTATACCCTAGTTGTGAGACTCCTGTACAGAGGTCAGTGGCCAGAGGTCAGAATTTTGATGCCTTTGACCTGTATAATGGAACGGAAGATTTCGTTCACTGCTGTGTGAAGCACCTTGTGGGCCATAGACCATTGTTGCACATTGCTGTTTAAGTAGTAATAGTAGTGCCCTTAGCTATTGTACATCATAAGGAGGAGAGTTATTGCCACCTGCCAGGGATTTGGGGTGCTGGGAGTGATGCAAGTTGCAATATGTG
Source organism: Amblyomma americanum (assembly GCF_052857255.1). Taxonomy (NCBI): domain Eukaryota; kingdom Metazoa; phylum Arthropoda; class Arachnida; order Ixodida; family Ixodidae; genus Amblyomma; species Amblyomma americanum. Next base: position 297,597,880 of record NC_135497.1, on the reverse strand, counting down.
GCCCAGAAGCAAACCCAATGGCATGGAAGCTTTTGAAAAGGATAGCACACCATGGTGTAGATTTCAGAACTCACTATATTTCTCAATAGATGCAATTGGTTTCAACAAACTCTCTGGATGTCTTTAAAAGTTCCTCATGGGACATTCCTTCCTGTAGTTGCACAATGTGCTGCACAGTACTCTCAAACACTGTGGCGGCGTCCGTGCTGCGATCCAAACTCGGCACCAGAGTTCTGAGGGTGTCGCAAGCGTACTTAATCCGGGCTCGACGCTTTCGTTCCACATCGTTATGGCGCGCTCGTCTGTCTTCTGGTACTTCTGAGCTAGACGCGCTGCTTGCTTCCGGTGATGTGCCTTCCTGATCACTTGTGGTCGTCGTAGTATCGCCAGCATCGAAGCCGTCCAGGTTAAGGTAGACCGCATCCGCTTCGTAAACGACTTCAAATGTCGGGTCCGTCGTCGCAGTACCAAGACCTTCGGCACCAGTCTCGCCCAGGGGCTGTATTACGTACGCTGCACCAACTTCACCAACATACTGCAATTGCTGATTACTGTCCATCGTGAAATTTCCTCGCGCACAGAATGAAGCCTCACTTTTGCTGCTGCCGTTGGGGTGTGCTGCTGCTGCTACAGCTTCCGGTTCTCACCAAAGTGGTGTGGGTGAAATGTGATTAGTTCCGGTCGGCATCCTGGCGGTCCCTGATCGCAGCTGCTAGGTGAAATCCCCTTTGCAGATCTTGTCATCGTCATGGCACAAATGACTTGTCTGGTACCGACGTGAAACTGCTCAAGCAAAAAAAAAAAACCATAGGGAATTTTATTAGTCTTATAAAAATTAGTATTGGTGCTATAGTTTCTCCTCTGGTTGTATCTGCTTTTGTACTGGGCCAAAACAGAAACCGATACTATACCGATATGTCTTATAGGCTATGCATGGTACTGGCTGCACTTGTCAATGGGCCCTGCAAAAGCGGTCGGTTGGTGGTTCTAGGCGAAATCCTAGAGGCCTGTGTGCTGTGCGATGTCAGTGCACGTTAAAGAACTCCAGGTGGTCGGAATTTCCGGAGCCCTTCATTACGGCGTTTCTCATAGCCTGAGTGGCTTTGGGGCGTTAAACCCCCATGAACCAAACCAAACCTAGTTGTTATTCATTGCTTCCATCCTCATTCAGCTCAGGCTCTGATCTCAAAATCAACACATGCCGATCCTATGGCGCTTATGAGGCATTGCAGTAACGTAAAATTATTTGCCACATTAAGAATAAAGTACGCTGAGGCATACAGAAAAACTGCCGCCTGAAGTTCCAGAGGATCCGGCGCGCAACTAAGTTTGAGTTTGACGCCACAAGCCGCGGACAACGCGGTGCCGGCCGCGGAGGTAGAGGGACAAGTGACACATTGGGGAAGGAACACATTTTTACTCTCTCCTCAAGCCAGAAAGAAAGCAAAACAAGAAAGAAAATTGACCACATATTGTGGTTGTCCGCATGCCGCTTCTACAAGGTAGGACTGGGTAGGACCCTATAATTAATCCGAGGAAACCTTTTTTTTCTTCTATTTTTCGGTCTAGTGGCCAAAAGCGCATATTGAGACCACAGTATCACTTTTAGTGTTACTAGCACACTTTTTTTTCAGTTGTCGACTGAGTATTATGTTGATTTAGGGAAGTGTTAGCGAAAGCGTAGACGAAGGAGGGCAACGTTGGGTATTTGTTTTGATTTTTTCACATTGCTTCTGCGTGCGTCAGCTGTGAAGTTTGTCGCGGTGTGCGCTGCCCTGAATTCAAAGTTCTGCAAGACGCTTCTCGTGGATATCAACGTTCGAGTGCTAGTTCGGCTTTTAGTGAGGTCCGTGTGCATGAGTTACAACCGCCGGCAGCGGTTGTTATGCTCTTTGCGCTGCGGCGTTGCGTTGCTAATGGCCGTTGCCACGCGAACAAATGAATTTGAATCGCGCCGTATGATGAATTTAATATGGGGGAGAGTTTTAGTATTTTAGGCACGATTTCTTGATAGGAGTATCTCAGGTTTTTAACCTTAATTTTGCTTTCTACTGTGCTGCTATGTTTCTTCCTCAAGTGGCGAGTCGTGCCCCGGCGGCTCAGCACTGCTGATTGTACTGGTGCAGTCGTTGCTGTTGTTGCCTTAAAGATGGTGGCACATACTTACGGTGGGGGATTGGCCAGGATTTGTTGCAGATCCAGGGGTGCAGTCAAAAGCAAATGGAAGGCGCGAGAGAGTGGCAAACAGTGTTGTAGCGCTTTCTAACGCCGGCTCTGGTAACTGATTAAAACTCGGTCGCCAGCAAGCATCGCGCGCTATCAACCGACTCTATCTGGAGCGTACGGACATCACTTTTGGAAGCTCGAACGGATGCTTGTTGCTTTTCAATTACGGCACCACGGATTTCTTTGGCGCTACTTGCGAAGTCTTTGAAGAGCGATTCGCGCCGTTTGATAGTACTCAGCAGCGAGCACTGCCACGACTGTTTAGTTATGCTTTTGCCGTGAACGGCGTGTCGAGGGGCGTTTTTTTTTGTTCTTAGGTTTACATGGTATATCGTGGCTTCCCCAGTGTCCGCTCAAGAAATGAGGACCAGCAATGATCAGCCCTCGCTTTTTTGCTCCCTTCATTTTGTTTATTGTAACTTGCGCACATACCCTCGTGTGTATAAGAAAGAATACGCACAAAGTAATCAAAAGGGCACGATGCTGGTTTAGTCTGTGTGCTGTGTGTAACAGTTGATGAAGTAAAATACGCGAAATGCATGCATTTCGAACTGGTCAGGTAGTAACGCACGATCAGCACGTCGAACGCAACAACGGGAATCTTTATTTTTCTTAGTAGATAGAATTTCATCGAGTTAGTTCCACAAGAACAAAAAATACAAGGTGCAAAAATCAAACGTGGTTCAGAGGCGCGTGAGACTGCCCTTAACGCGAATGGTTGCTTCCATGCGCCGGTGCAGAGAATCGCACACAGATTGTACAAACTCGCGGTATCCCTTAATGCAGTCCCATTCCACTGCAACAGCGAACCACAATGCTTTTTTGCTTGTTGCACCCAAGCTCGTGTTTGCCAAGTTGGATTTGAGAATCCCCACACATTTTCTATAACGTTGAAGTCCGCGCCCTTTGGCACCCATTTCAGCTGTCAAACTCCTCACTCTTCATGAAAGTCTTGGACGACTTTAGCTTTGTGGATGGGGCTGTGGTCCTGGTGAAGCCAGTAAAAGCCATCTTTAAAGGGCCCGTCCAGGGCGAACGGGACGAGGTAGCTGTCAAGGACATCGCAGTAGGACGCCGCGTTAATCATCGCTCGAAGCTGCACAAGTGGGGCCAGTCCATCTCTGCAGACGGCTCCCCATTCACAGCCGTGCCACCACTGCTAAGCACAGTGTGCATGTACCCGGGCTGATACCTACGTGCAAACAAAAACAAAATGTTATAGTTAGAAATGTGGGCAAGCGCCCTTCTAGAACTCGTTTTGCTGACGTGCGGACGTGATCTTTAGCTTCCAGACAAAGCTAAAGGCCTCTTGAACAAATTCCCAAATGCCCACTCGAGCATTGCACACAGAAAAACGGCATCCGGATTATCGCCCTTATCGCTCCGCCGTCGCATTGCCAGCCTGTCTTTATTTCACAAATTCTTCGACAGCCCTATCCACATCCCACCTTGTAATCTTCCCCCATAATGCATATCTCATCGCACCAGCCATCACCTACAAGTTTTTGTCCACGGTCACACACCGTCACTTTTTCGAATTCCTTCTTTCTTCGTGCAGCCGCAGGCTGGAACGGCTTTCCAAACAACGTTGCCATCATCACTTGCCCAAGTCTTTTCGCTAAAAATGTAAAAACTTTCTTGCTGTTGTGAATTTGTGCTTTTAATTGTTTCCACCCCTTATGTAAAACGCCCTTTTTAGGTCCTTTAATGTAATAAAATGAAATGGAATGAAAGTATTCACCCACGCTGAAAATATAGCGCTGGCAATTGCAAAGCATGATATCATTGAGAGAATGTAGTTACATCTTACCTGCAGTTGTACGGGCGCCATAGTCGGCGCTGTTGACCCATCTTGAGGTTACAGTAGACTCGTCAATAAATATGACCTCACCCCAATCGACTACCGACCATTCTTCATGGGCTCGCGCGAAGCCCGGTCGGGCGCGCTTCTGCTGATCTGTTAAGTAAAGTAGGGTCTCTGAGCGACCACGCTTCCGCTCAGTCCTGCTTCATGCAAGCGCCGGCAGATTGTAGCCACACTGATGTTCAGAGATAGGGTCTCTCGAATTTCTCGCGTACTCTCGAATGGATCAGCCACCACCGCTACCACGATGAGTTCGTCGACTTCTGTCGATGTGGATCGTGGTCTCCCTGAACTGGGGGCATCTTCAATGCAGGCATCCTCATCTCGATGTGCCTGCAAATCCTATTCACAGCGCCGATCGATCGGTCAACTCGGCGACTTATAGTGTGCTGAGGAACAGCTTCAATAGAGAGGCGAATTATGTTGCGCCATTTATCTTCAGGTATTCTGGTGCAATCAATCCCTCCCTCTGACCTGAGCACAAGAAATAAAATGAGTGCTCCACAGCACGCCCGCTCACGGCAGGAACATAAATAAACAGTCGTGGCAGTGCTCGCTGCTGAGTATTATCAAACGGCGCGAATCTGTCATCAAACAAATCGCATGTAGCGCCAGAGAAATCCTTAGTGTCGCATTTGAAAAGCAACAAGCATCCGTCCGAGCTGTCAAAAGTGATGACCGGAAACGCTCTAGATAATGGTCCGCTCATAGCGCGCGCTGCTTGTTGGAAACCGAGCTAGTCAATTACCAGAGCCGGCGTTAGAAAGCGGTGCCGCACGGTTTGCCACGCTCTCGCACCTTCTGTTTACTTTTGACTTCACGTGTACGTCTTGTCTGGCCCATTTTTGTATTTCGCATAATCACTAGAGTCAAAGTAACGCCCGTTTTGCCGGCGTGCCAGATGCTAAGCGTTCGCCGAGTCTCGCTTCATTCTTGGGTCATTTTTGGGATGCGCGAGCTACAGCTCAGCAGTTACCTCGTTGGCGTTGCTCCGGCAGCCCTCCCTCCCTCCCTTCACCCGGTACGCATCCATATAACGTCATGCTGTGGCTTTTTAAGATTTGGGCACACCTCTGCGAGACGATTACACCGACTGTCGAGGTTCGGGGGATGCTCTACTTTTGATTCCAAAGCGATTATCATCCCGCCGGCGGTCGCCGGTAGCGCACGCCGCCTCGGAGGTCGACAGCCGGTGTAATCAGCTGGCACAGGTGCGTTCCAAGCTTAAAAGTCTTATCAAGAGACTATATCGACGCATATTCGGGTATCAGATCGTGGTACGCGAAGCATGCCGAGCCACGCGCGTTACCGACGACCGTAGCTTGCGCATAGTCTCATTGAGGCTGAAAGCAGAATGGACAGGGCTTTTTCCAGGCTCATTTGCCTGCCAGAGCTTTCGAACAGTTCTTCCAAACATACGTTGCCATCACCAGGAGAGACCAGTGGTGTGTTGACCTGGCATTGATTGGAGATGTTTCTTCTTTTTAATGCACCAAGGAATTTACATGCATGCATCAGTGGCATGTCACTGCTGTACAGTTGGAAGTACCAATTGTTTGTACAAGTGGTGCAGTGTCCTGTCCTTGTGATCATTTTTTTTTTTTGCAGACTGCAATGTGCTTTTTTTATTTCTGATGTGCCCTAGGTTTGGCGAGACTGCATCAATGGGCCGGAGCTCACAGTCCCAGCTCTACTTGCAGTCAAAGTTTTGGCGATGTTCCATTATGAGCTGCTGCTCTCATTGTGTATTAAACTGTGTATACGTGAAACTGTTGCCTAACTCTCCATTCCTGGAACTTCTGAACCCTGGCGGGACAAGGAAAATTGCTGTCCATACCCTCCAGAAATCTGAACCAGTAGACACAAAGAGACCCATACACCATTAAAACTACAAGACAGTTAGGAAACCAGTAGCCTATGAGATTACTGACAGCTATGGGCATGTCAGCGTACTGGCCTTATTGGCGTGTTGGTATATACCAAACACTATTTCAAAGAGTGCACATTTTGCGACGGCCCGCCCTGTGCAGGCACGGTGCTGCCGTGCGCGCATCACCTCGTGTGGACATGCCCTCTGCGCACACAGTTGAAATCGAGATGGTAGCTAGGTTTTTCATACTCAGTTCAACTCGTTACAGCTGGCTTGTGTCCACTGCAGGACAAAAACGTACCCCAGTTCTCTCCCTCCAAGAATCGCTATCCTCCGCGGCCACTGTATTCCAGGCAGCTTTTTGAACTCGTGCTCTTCCAAGTCCGTTTTCTTCTTAATTTCCAAATTTTTGCCCTAATTCACATTGCTCTCTGTCTCAAGGTTACCTCTCCTATTTTCCTTTCTATAGCATGCTGCGTTATTCTATATCATGCAGTGCGTGTACCAGTTGCTCTGAACATTGGAATAATGTTAGGATGATGAATTTTAATGGCGCATGGGCAGCTTTGGCCTAAGAGCACCATAGCACAAGGCATTTTTCTTTCCACAAAACGGTCAGACACCCACTTTTTAAGCATTTCACCTCTGTGAACCAGAGCACCAGGCCAGGGTAAAGCTTTCAAAGTAGTGGAAATTTCATAAATGGGGACACTTGAAGTGAGTTATTGGACAGGGGCCTCTTGCAAGAGGTACGATCTGGCAGAGTGGGACCACTTGACAGAAGGGAACATTTGGAACGCACTGGTTTAAAAAATCATTGGAAATTTCGGTTGGAACCAACTGATTTTTCCAGTCAATTCCAATCGGTTCAGGTTTATGTTTATGGGTTTAGTGTTCCAAAGCGACTCGGGCTATGAGGAATGCCGTGGTGGAGGGCTCCGGAAAATGTTGACCACCTGCGGTTCCTTAACGTGCTCTGACAACGCACAGTGCATGGGCCTCAAGCATTTCGAAAACCTCTATCGAAGTGGGACCACCATGGCCAGGGTCGAATCCGCATCTGTCAGACCAGCAGCCGAGCACCGTAACCAATGAGCCAAGGTTCAAATTGGGTTTTGAAATTGGTTCCAGTCTTTTGATGCCTTTAATCATCTTACATATTATTAAGCTTCAAAGGAAAAACTTATTTGTGAGGACTGCAGGGCAACGCCCAGCTTGGTACCAACATTTTCACAGGAGAATGGAAACAGAATTGTATATGCTCTCATGGAAACGAGGACAGGCTCACAAGAAACATACTGTAGTCGGGCTCTAATAACATACTAGCTGCATGTATGCATCCACAAAGCACACTTCTGTCCCATATACAGGGCGTTTCACCTAGAATTTTACACAATTAAAAAAGAGAGGCCTTTTGAGTTAGACGAGCACTTTTCTCTTGATGGCATTGTCAGCTGTGTAGCACATCAGAAAACAGCTCAGATGTGCTAATTAGCAGGTTGGTTAACTATCATAGTAAGGCTCCGTAATTATTGAGAAGCATGTGGCCCACCGTAAGGAATATTCATATCTGTTTTTAGAATTTCGAAGATGCGGTTGCCCTCGGCACTGTGGCCCGACAAAGTTTGGCTACATCGCGCCAAAATGCATGCGCTTTTGAGAAGTTTGCGGACAAAACGATCTCTTCTCTGATCGTAATTCGTCGAAACAGCTGAAATTTGTTGGGCCACAGCGCTGAGGGTGACTGTATTTTCGAAATTGTACAAACTGACATGGATATTGCTTACAGTGGGCTACACGCCTCTCAGAGGAGCCTAACAATTGCAGTTACAAAGTTAACTGTTCAATATTAGTTAACCAGCCTTCTAGACAGCATGTCTTAACTGTATTCTAATGATGCCAAAAGCAGCGCTCTTCTAACCCAACAACCTATTTTAAAAATCGTGTAAAGTCTTGGGTGAAACACCCTATGTATACCCTAGTTGTGAGACTCCTGTACAGAGGTCAGTGGCCAGAGGTCAGAAATTTGATGCCTTTGACCTGTATAATGGAACGGAAGATTTCGTTCACTGCTGTGTGAAGCACCTTGTGGGCCATAGACCATTGTTGCACATTGCTGTTTAAGTAGTAATAGTAGTGCCCTTAGCTATTGTACATCATAAGGAGGAGAGTTATTGCCACCTGCCAGGGATTTGGGGTGATGGGAGTGATGCAAGTTGCAATATGTGGCCCAGAAGCAAACCCAATGGCATGGAAGCTTTTGAAAAGGACAGCACACCATGGTGTAGATTTCAGAACTCACTATATTTCTCAATAGATGCAATTGGTTTCAACAAACTCTCTGGATGTCTTTAAAAGTTCCTCATGGGACATTCCTTCCTGTAGTTGCACAATGTGCTGCACAGTACTCTCAAACACTGTGGCGGCGTCCGTGCTGCGATCCAAACTCGGCACCAGAGTTCTGAGGGTGTCGCAAGCGTACTTAATCCGGGCTCGACGCTTTCGTTCCACATCGTTATGGCGCGCTCGTCTGTCTTCTGGTACTTCTGAGCTAGACGCGCTGCTTGCTTCCGGTGATGTGCCTTCCTGATCACTTGTGGTCGTCGTAGTATCGCCAGCATCGAAGCCGTCCAGGTTAAGGTAGACCGCATCCGCTTCGTAAACGACTTCAAATGTCGGGTCCGTCGTCGCAGTACCAAGACCTTCGGCACCAGTCTCGCCCAGGGGCTGTATTACGTACGCTGCACCAACTTCACCAACATACTGTAATTGCTGATTACTGTCCATCGTGAAATTTCCTCGCGCACAGAATGAAGCCTCACTTTTGCTGCTGCTGCTACAGCTTCCGGTTCTCACCAAAGTGGTGTGGGTGAAATGTGATTAGTTCCGGTCGGCATCCTGGCGGTCCCTGATCGCAGCTGCTAGGTGAAATCCCCTTTGCAGATCTTGTCATCGTCATGGCACAAATGACTTGTCTGGTACCGACGTGAAACTGCTCAAGCAAAAAAAAAACCATAGGGAATTTTATTAGTCTTATAAAAATTAGTATTGGTGCTATAGTTTCTCCTCTGGTTGTATCTGCTTTTGTACTGGGCCAAAACAGAAACCGATACTATACCGATATGTCTTATAGGCTATGCATGGTACGGGCTGCACTTGTCAATGGGCCCTGCAAAAGCGGTCGGTTGGTGGTTCTAGGCGAAATCCTAGAGGCCTGTGTGCTGTGCGATGTCAGTGCACGTTAAAGAACTCCAGGTGGTCGGAATTTCCGGAGCCCTTCATTACGGCGTTTCTCATAGCCTGAGTGGCTTTGGGGCGTTAAACCCCCATGAACCAAACCAAACCTAGTTGTTATTCATTGCTTCGATCCTCATTCAGCTCAGGCTCTGATCTCAAAATCAACACATGCCGATCCTATGGCGCTTATGAGGCATTGCAGTAACGTAAAATTATTTGCCACATTAAGAATAAAGTACGCTGAGGCATACAGAAAAACTGCCGCCTGAAGTTCCAGAGGATCCGGCGCGCGACTAAGTTTGAGTTTGACGCCACAAGCCGCGGACAACGCGGTGCCGGCCGCGGAGGTAGAGGGACAAGTGACACATTGGGGAAGGAACACATTTTTTCTCTCTCCTCAAGCCAGAAAGAAAGCAAAACAAGAAAGAAAATTGACCACATATTGTGGTTGTCCGCATGCCGCTTCTACAAGGTAGGACTGGGTAGGACCCTATAATTAATCCGAGGAAACCTTTTTTTTCTTCTATTTTTCGGTCTAGTGGCCAAAAGCGCATATTGAGACCACAGTATCACTTTTAGTGTTACTAGCACACTTTTTTTCCAGTTGTCGACTGAGTATTATGTTGATTTAGGGAAGTGTTAGCGAAAGCGTAGACGAAGGAGGGCAACGTTGGGTATTTGTTTTGATTTTTTCACATTGCTTCTGCGTGCGTCAGCTGTGAAGTTTGTCGCGGTGTGCGCTGCCCTGAATTCAAAGTTCTGCAAGACGCTTCTCGTGGATATCAACGTTCGAGTGCTAGTTCGGCTTTTAGTGAGGTCCGTGTGCATGAGTTACAACCGCCGGCAGCGGTTGTTATGCTCTTTGCGCTGCGGCGTTGCGTTGCTAATGGCCGTTGCCACGCGAACATGGATGGATGGATGGATGGATACGGCTGAACCCTTTACATCGGGCGGTGGCTCAAGCCACCTAGCCATGTCTTGTGAAATTTTACTCCTGTCTTGCTTTTAGCCACCAATCAGATAACCTTCGCTTGGTTACTTCTAACCTCTTAAAATCCACTTTCCCCTCACTATCCCTAAACCCCAATGCCTTGGGTAAGTCAGCCCCGCTGCCTTCCACTGTAGGGTGAAGCCCTTTACAGAAAAGTATCAAGTGTTCAGCCGTTTCCTCCTCCTCTCCGCACGCAATGCACAAAGTGTCTATCTCCTGGTACCTGACTCTATACGTCTTAGTCCGCAAAACTCCAGTCCTGGCCTCAAACAGCAAAGAACTTCCCCTACAATTGTCATAGATATTTTCTTTGAAAATTTCCTGTTTAAAGGTCCGGTATGTTTCCAGTGCCGATTTCGTCAGCATCCCTGTTTTCCACAACGCTCTCTCTGTTCCTTTAACCTTTTTCTTAACCGATAAATGCTGACTTGCCCCCTTACTGCTGTCCAGATATTTGCTTGTCAATTTTCTAGTTCGCTTTCTCCATTTCGTGTCAACATTCTTTATATACAGGTATCTGAAAACTTTCCTAGCCCACCGCTTTTCCTCCATCCTTCTCAATCGTTCCTCAAATGCTATCTTACTGCTAGCCTCTCTGCTCTCGAAAGACGCCCATCCCATATCCCCCTGTACCCCCTGATTTGGTGTATTGCCATGTGCTCCCAAAGCTAACCTCCCTACTCCCCGTTGCCTAATTTCCAGCCTTGCTTGAACATCTGGCCTCATACACAGGACCGCATTCCCGAAGGTCAGGCTAGGGACCATCACCCCTTTCCTGATCCCTCTTACCACCTCATACCTATTGTAATTCCACGGTGCCCTATTTTTCATGACAGCTGCATTCCTACTAGCTTTATTCATTACATATTTTTCATGCTCTGTCAGATACTCAACACTGTTATTTATCCACACCCCAAGATACTTGTACTCATTCACTACTTTTAGCACGAACTCCTGTATTCTATGCTCGCCGCCCTCTTCATTAAATATCATGACTGCAGATTTTTCCTTACTATACTTGAAGCCTAATCTATCTCCCTCTGTACTGCATATGTCTAACAACTTCTGCAGGTCTTCCTTGTTGTCAGCCATTATCACTATATCGTCCGCGTAAATTAGTCCCGGTAATGTCTGTTTAATCAATTTGAATCGCGCCGTATGATGAAATTAATATGGGGGAGAGTTTTAGTATTTTAGGCACGATTTCTTGATAGGAGTATCTCAGGTTTTTAACCTTAATTTTGCTTTCTACTGTGCTGCTATGTTTCTTCCTCAAGTGGCGAGTCGTGCCCCGGCGGCTCAGCACTGCTGATTGTACTGGTGCAGTCGTTGCTGTTGTTGCCTTAAAGATGATGGCACATACTTACGGTGGGGGATTGGCCAGGATTTGTTGCAGATCCAGGGGTGCAGTCAAAAGCAAATGGAAGGCGCGAGAGAGTGGCAAACAGTGTTGTAGCGCTTTCTAACGCCGGCTCTGGTAACTGATTAAAACTCGGTCGCCAGCAAGCATCGCGCGCTATCAACCGACCCTTATCTGGAGCGTACGGACATCACTTTTGGAAGCTCGAACGGATGCTTGTTGCTTTTCAATTACGGCACCACGGATTTCTTTGGCGCTACTTGCGAAGTCTTTGAAGAGCGATTCGCGCCGTTTGATAGTACTCAGCAGCGAGCACTGCCACGACTGTTTAGTTATGCTTTTGCCGTGAACGGCGTGTCGAGGGGCGTTTTTTTTTGTTCTTAGGTTTACATGGTATATCGTGGCTTCCCCAGTGTCCGCTCAAGAAATGAGGACCAGCAATGATCAGCCCTCGCTTTTTTGCTCCCTTCATTTTGTTTATTGTAACTTGCGCACATACCCTCGTGTGTATAAGAACGAATACGCACAAAGTAATCAAAACGGCACGATGCTGGTTTAGTCTGTGTGCTGTGTGTAACAGTTGATGAAGTAAAATACGCGAAATGCATGCATTTCGAACTGGTCAGGTAGTAACGCACGATCAGCACGTCGAACGCAACAACGGGAATCTTTATTTTTCTTAGTAGATAGAATTTCATCGAGTTAGTTCCACAAGAACAAAAAATACAAGGTGCAAAAATCAAACGTGGTTCAGAGGCGCGTGAGACTGCCCTTAACGCGAATGGTTGCTTCCATGCGCCGAAGCAGAGAATCGCACACAGATTGTACAAACTCGCGGTATCCCTTAATGCAGTCCCATTCCACTGCAACAGCGAACCACAATGCTTTTTTGCTTGTTGCACCCAAGCTCGTGTTTGCCAAGTTGGATTTGAGAAATCCCCACACATTTTCTATAACGTTGAAGTCCGCGCCCTTTGGCACCCATTTCAGCTGTCAAACTCCTCACTCTTCATGAAAGTCTTGGACGACTTTAGCTTTGTGGATGGGGCTGTGGTCCTGGTGAAGCCAGTAAAAGCCATCTTTAAAGGGCCCGTCCAGGGCGAACGGGACGAGGTAGCTGTCAAGGAGATCGCAGTAGGACGCCGCGTTAATCATCGCTCGAAGCTGCACAAGTGGGGCCAGTCCATCTCTGCAGACGGCTCCCCATTCACAGCCGTGCCACCACTGCTAAGCACAGTGTGCATGTACCCGGGCTGATACCTACGTGCAAACAAAAACAAAATGTTATAGTTAGAAATGTGGGCAAGCGCCCTTCTAGAACTCGTTTTGCTGACGTGCGGACGTGATCTTTAGCTTCCAGACAAAGCTAAAGGCCTCTTGAACAAATTCCCAAATGCCCACTCGAGCATTGCACACAGAAAAACGGCATCCGGATTATCGCCCTTATCGCTCCGCCGTCGCATTGCCAGCCTGTCTTTATTTCACAAATTCTTCGACAGCCCTATCCACATCCCACCTTGTAATCTTCCCCCAGAATGCATATCTCATCGCACCAGCCATCACCTACAAGTTTTTGTCCACGGTCACACACCGTCACTTTTTCGAATTCCTTCTTTCTTCGTGCAGCCGCAGGCTGGAACGGCTTTCCAAACAACGTTGCCATCATCACTTGCCCAAGTCTTTTCGCTAAAAATGTAAAAACTTTCTTGCTGTTGTGAATTTGTGCTTTTAATTTTTCCACCCCTTATGTAAAACGCCCTTTTTAGGGCCTTTAATGTAATAAAATGAAATGGAATGAAAGTATTCACCCACGCTGAAAATATAGCGCTGGCAATTGCAAAGCATGATATCATTGAGAGAATGTAGTTACATCTTACCTGCAGTTGTACGGGCGCCATAGTCGGCGCTGTTGACCCATCTTGAGGTTACAGTAGACTCGTCAATAAATATGACCTCACCCCAATCGACTACCGACCATTCTTCATGGGCTCGCGCGAAGCCCGGTCGGGCGCGCTTCTGCTGATCTGTTAAGTAAAGTAGGGTCTCTGAGCGACCACGCTTCCGCTCAGTCCTGCTTCATGCAAGCGCCGGCAGATTGTAGCCACACTGATGTTCAGAGATAGGGTCTCTCGAATTTCTCGCGTACTCTCGAATGGATCAGCCACCACCGCTACCACGATGAGTTCGTCGACTTCTGTCGATGTGGATCGTGGTCTCCCTGAACTGGGGGCATCTTCAATGCAGGCATCCTCATCTCGATGTGCCTGCAAATCCTATTCACAGCGCCGATCGATCGGTCAACTCGGCGACTTATAGTGTGCTGAGGAACAGCTTCAATAGAGAGGCGAATTATGTTGCGCCATTTATCTTCAGGTATTCTGGTGCAATCAATCCCTCCCTCTGACCTGAGCACAAGAAATAAAATGAGTGCTCCACAGCACGCCGCTCACGGCAGGAACATAAATAAACAGTCGTGGCAGTGCTCGCTGCTGAGTATTATCAAACGGCGCGAATCTGTCATCAAACAAATCGCATGTAGCGCCAGAGAAATCCTTAGTGTCGCATTTGAAAAGCAACAAGCATGCGTCCGAGCTGTCAAAAGTGATGACCAGAAACGCTCTAGATAATGGTCCGCTCATAGCGCGCGCTGCTTGTTGGAAACCGAGCTAGTCAATTACCAGAGCCGGCGTTAGAAAGTGGTGCCGCACGGTTTGCCACGCTCTCGCACCTTCTGTTTACTTTTGACTTCACGTGTACGTCTTGTCTGGCCCATTTTGTATTTCGCATAATCACTAGAGTCAAAGTAACGCCCGTTTTGCCGGCGTGCCAGATGCTAAGCGTTCGCCGAGTCTCGCTTCATTCTTCGGTCATTTTTGGGATGCGCGAGCTACAGCTCAGCAGTTACCTCGTTGGCGTTGCTCCGCCAGCCCTCCCTCCCTCCCTTCACCCGGTACGCATCCATATAATGTCTTGCTGGGGCTTTTTAAGATTTGGGCACACCTCTGCGAGAGGATTACACCGACTGTCGAGGTTCGGGGGATGCTCTACTTTTGATTCCAAAGCGATTATCATCCCGCCGGCGGTCGCCGGTAGCGCACGCCGCCTCGGAGGTCGACAGCCGGTGTAATCAGCTGGCACAGGTGCGTTCCAAGCTTAAAAGTCGTATCAAGAGACTATATCGACGCATATTCGCGTATCAGATCGTGGTACGCGAAGCATGCCGAGCCACGCGCGTTACCGACGACCGTAGCTTGCGCATTGTCTCATTGAAGCTGAAAGCAGAATGGACAGGGCTTTTTCCAGGCTCATTTGCCTGCCAGAGCTTTCGAACAGTTCTTCCAAACATACGTTGCCATCACCAGGAGAGACCAGTGGTGTGTTGACCTGGCATTGATTGGAGATGTTTCTTCTTTTTAATGCACCAAGGAATTTACATGCATGCATCAGTGGCATGTCACTGCTGTACAGTTGGAAGTACCAATTGTTTGTACAAGTGGTGCAGTGTCCTGTCCTTGTGATCATTTTTTTTTTTGCAGACTGCAATGTGCTTTTTTTATTTCTGATGTGCCCTAGGTTTGGCAAGACTGCATCAATGGGCCGGAGCTCACAGTCCCAGCTCTACTTGCAGTCAAAGTTTTGGCGATGTTCCATTATGAGCTGCTGCTCTCATTGTGTATTAAATTGTGTATACGTGAAACTGTTGCCTAACTCTCCATTCCTGGAACTTCTGAACCCTGGCGGGACTAGGAAAATTGCTGTCCATACCCTCCAGAAATCTGAACCAGTAGACACAAAGAGACCCATACACCATTAAAACTACAAGACAGTTAGGAAACCAGTAGCCTATGAGATTACTGACAGCTATGGGCATGTCAGCGTACTGGCCTTATTGGCGTGTTGGTATATACCAAACACTATTTCAAAGAGTGCACATTTTGCGACGGCCCGCCCTGTGCAGGCACGGTGCTGCCGTGCGCGCATCACCTCGTGTGGACATGTCCTCTGCGCACACAGTTGAAATCGAGATGGTAGCTAGGTTTTTCATACTCAGTTCAACTCGTAACAGCTGGCTTGTGTCCACTGCAGGACAAAAACGTACCCCAGTTCTCTCCCTCCAAGAATCGCTATCCTCCGCGGCCACTGTATTCCAGGCAGCTTTTTGAACTCGTGCTCTTCCAAGTCCATTTTCTTCTTAATTTCCAAATTTTTGCCCTAATTCACATTGCTCTCTGTCTCAAGGTTACCTCTCCTATTTTCCTTTCTATAGCATGCTGCGTTATTCTATATCATGCAGTGCGTGTACCAGTTGCTCTGAACATTGGAATAATGTTAGGATGATGAATTTTAATGGCGCATGGGCAGCTTTGGCCTAAGAGCACCATAGCACAAGGCGTTTTTCTTTCCACAAAACAGGGTCAGACACCCACTTTTTAAGCATTTCACCTCTGTGAACCAGAGCACCAGGCCAGGGTAAAGCTTTCAAAGTAGTGGAAATTTCATAAATGGGGACACTTGAAGTTAGTTTTTGGACAGGGGCCTCTTGCAAGAGGTACGATCTGGCAGAGTGGGACCACTTGACAGAAGGGACCATTTGGAACGTACTGGTTTAAAAAATCATTGGAAATTTCGGTTGGAACCAACTGATTTTTCCAGTCAATTCCAATCGGTTCAGGTTTATGTTTATGGGTTTAGTGTTCCAAAGCGACTCGGGCTATGAGGAATGCCGTGGTGGAGGGCTCCGGAAAATGTTGACCACCTGCGGTTCCTTAACGTGCTCTGACAACGCACAGTGCATGGGCCTCAAGCATTTCGAAAACCTCTATCGAAGTGGGACCACCATGGCCAGGGTCGAATCCGCATCTGTCAGACCAGCAGCCGAGCACCGTAACCAATGAGCCAAGGTTCAAATTGGGTGTTGAAATTGGTTCCAGTCTTTTGATGCCTTTAATCATCTTACATATTATTAAGCTTCAAAGGGAAAACTTATTTGTGAGGACTGCAGGGCAACGCCCAGCTTGGTACCAACATTTTCACAGGAGAATGGAAACAGAATTGTATATGCTCTCATGGAAACGAGGACAGGCTCACAAGAAACATACTGTAGTCGGGCTCTAATAACATACTAGCTGCATGTATACATCCACAAAGCACACTTCTGTCCCATATACAGGGCGTTTCACCTAGGATTTTACACAATTAAAAAAGAAAGGCCTTTTGAGTTAGACGAGCACTTTTCTCTTGATGGCATTGTCAGCTGTGTAGCACATCAGAAAACAGCTCAGATGTGCTAACTAGCAGGTTGGTTAACTATCATAGTTAGGCTCCGTAATTATTGAGAAGCATGTGGCCCACCGTAAGCAATATTCATATCTGTTTTTAGAATTTCGAAGATGCGGTTGCCCTCGGCACTGTGGCCCGACAAAGTTTGGCTACATCGCGCCAAAATGCATGCGCTTTTGAGAAGTTTGCGGACAAAACGATCTCTTCTCTGATCGTAATTCGTCGAAACAGCTGAAATTTGTTGGGCCACAGCGCTGAGGGTAACTGTATTTTCGAAATTGTACAAACTGACATGGATATTGCTTACAGTGGGCTACACGCCTCTCAGAGGAGCCTAACAATTGCAGTTACAAAGTTAACTGTTCAATATTAGTTAACCAGCCTTCTAGACAGCATGTCTTAACTGTATTCTAATGATGCCAAAAGCAGCGCTCTTCTAACCCAAACAACCTATTTTAAAAATCGTGTAAAGTCTTGGGTGAAACACCCTATGTATACCCTAGTTGTGAGACTCCTGTACAGAGGTCAGTGGCCAGAGGTCAGAATTTTGATGCCTTTGACCTGTATAATGGAACGGAAGATTTCGTTCACTGCTGTGTGAAGCACCTTGTGGGCCATAGACCATTGTTGCACATTGCTGTTTAAGTAGTAATAGTAGTGCCCTTAGCTATTGTACATCATAAGGAGGAGAGTTATTGCCACCTGCCTGGGATTTGGGGTGCTGGGAGTGATGCAAGTTGCAATATGTGGCCCAGAAGCAAACCCAATGGCATGGAAGCTTTTGAAAAGGACAGCACACCATGGTGTAGATTTCAGAACTCACTATATTTCTCAATAGATGCAATTGGTTTCAACAAACTCTCTGGATGTCTTTAAAAGTTCCTCATGGGACATTCCTTCCTGTAGTTGCACAATGTGCTGCACAGTACTCTCAAACACTGTGGCGGCGTCCGTGCTGCGATCCAAACTCGGCACCAGAGTTCTGAGGGTGTCGCAAGCGTACTTAATCCGGGCTCGACGCTTTCGTTCCACATCGTTATGGCGCGCTCGTCTGTCTTCTGGTACTTCTGAGCTAGACGCGCTGCTTGCTTCCGGTGATGTGCCTTCCTGATCACTTGTGGTCGTCGTAGTATCGCCAGCATCGAAGCCGTCCAGGTTAAGGTAGACCGCATCCGCTTCGTAAACGACTTCAAATGTCGGGTCCGTCGTCGCAGTACCAAGACCTTCGGCACCAGTCTCGCCCAGGGGCTGTATTACGTACGCTGCACCAACTTCACCAACATACTGCAATTGCTGATTACTGTCCATCGTGAAATTTCCTCGCGCACAGAATGAAGCCTCACTTTTGCTGCTGCTGCTACAGCTTCCGGTTCTCACCAAAGTGGTGTGGGTGAAATGTGATTAGTTCCGGTCGGCATCCTGGCGGTCCCTGATCGCAGCTGCTAGGTGAAATCCCCTTTGCAGATCTTGTCATCGTCATGGCACAAATGACTTGTCTGGTACCGACGTGAAACTGCTCAAGCAAAAAAAAAAACCATAGGGAATTTTATTAGTCTTATAAAAATTAGTATTGGTGCTATAGTTTCTCCTCTGGTTGTATCTGCTTTTGTACTGGGCCAAAACAGAAACCGATACTATACCGATATGTCTTATAGGCTATGCATGGTACTGGCTGCACTTGTCAATGGGCCCTGCAAAAGCGGTCGGTTGGTGGTTCTAGGCGAAATCCTAGAGGCCTGTGTGCTGTGCGATGTCAGTGCACGTTAAAGAACTCCAGGTGGTCGGAATTTCCGGAGCCCTTCATTACGGCGTTTCTCATAGCCTGAGTGGCTTTGGGGCGTTAAACCCCCATGAACCAAACCAAACCTAGTTGTTATTCATTGCTTCGATCCTCATTCAGCTCAGGCTCTGATCTCAAAATCAACACATGCCGATCCTATGGCGCTTATGAGGCATTGCAGTAACGTAAAATTATTTGCCACATTAAGAATAAAGTACGCTGAGGCATACAGAAAAACTGCCGCCTGAAGTTCCAGAGGATCCGGCGCGCAACTAAGTTTGAGTTTGACGCCACAAGCCGCGGACAACGCGGTGCCGGCCGCGGAGGTAGAGGGACAAGTGACACATTGGGGAAGGAACACATTTTTTCTCTCTCCTCAAGCCAGAAAGAAAGCAAAACAAGAAAGAAAATTGACCACATATTGTGGTTGTCCGCATGCCGCTTCTACAAGGTAGGACTGGGTAGGACCCTATAATTAATCCGAGGAAACCTTTTTTTTCTTCTATTTTTCGGTCTAGTGGCCAAAAGCGCATACTGAGACCACAGTATCACTTTTAGTGTTACTAGCACACTTTTTTTTCAGTTGTCGACTGAGTATTATGTTGATTTAGGGAAGTGTTAGCGAAAGCGTAGACGAAGGAGGGCAACGTTGGGTATTTGTTTTGATTTTTTCACATTGCTTCTGCGTGCGTCAGCTGTGAAGTTTGTCGCGGTGTGCGCTGCCCTGAATTCAAAGTTCTGCAAGACGCTTCTCGTGGATATCAACGTTCGAGTGCTAGTTCGGCTTTTAGTGAGGTCCGTGTGCATGAGTTACAACCGCCGGCAGCGGTTGTTATGCTCTTTGCGCTGCGGCGTTGCGTTGCTAATGGCCGTTGCCACGCGAACAAATGAATTTGAATCGCGCCGTATGATGAATTTAATATGGGGGAGAGTTTTAGTATTTTAGGCACGATTTCTTGATAGGAGTATCTCAGGTTTTTAACCTTAATTTTGCTTTCTACTGTGCTGCTATGTTTCTTCCTCAAGTGGCGAGTCGTGCCCCGGCGGCTCAGCACTGCTGATTGTACTGGTGCAGTCGTTGCTGTTGTTGCCTTAAAGATGATGGCACATACTTACGGTGGGGGATTGGCCAGGATTTGTTGCAGATCCAGGGGTGCAGTCAAAAGCAAATGGAAGGCGCGAGAGAGTGGCAAACAGTGTTGTAGCGCTTTCTAACGCCGGCTCTGGTAACTGATTAAAACTCGGTCGCCAGCAAGCATCGCGCGCTATCAACCGACCCTTATCTGGAGCGTACGGACATCACTTTTGGAAGCTCGAACGGATGCTTGTTGCTTTTCAATTACGGCACCACGGATTTCTTTGGCGCTACTTGCGAAGTCTTTGAAGAGCGATTCGCGCCGTTTGATAGTACTCAGCAGCGAGCACTGCCACGACTGTTTAGTTATGCTTTTGCCGTGAACGGCGTGTCGAGGGGCGTTTTTTTTTTGTTCTTAGGTTTACATGGTATATCGTGGCTTCCCCAGTGTCCGCTCAAGAAATGAGGACCAGCAATGATCAGCCCTCGCTTTTTTTGCTCCCTTCATTTTGTTTATTGTAACTTGCGCACATACCCTCGTGTGTATAAGAACGAATACGCACAAAGTAATCAAAAGGGCACGATGCTGGTTTAGTCTGTGTGCTGTGTGTAACAGTTGATGAAGTAAAATACGCGAAATGCATGCATTTCGAACTGGTCAGGTAGTAACGCACGATCAGCACTTCGAACGCATCAACGGGAATCTTTATTTTTCTTAGTAGATAGAATTTCATCGAGTTAGTTCCACAAGAACAAAAAATACAAGGTGCAAAAATCAAACGTGGTTCAGAGGCGCGTGAGACTGCCCTTAACGCGAATGGTTGCTTCCATGCGCCGGTGCAGAGAATCGCACACAGATTGTACAAACTCGCGGTATCCCTTAATGCAGTCCCATTCCACTGCAACAGCGAACCACAATGCTTTTTTGCTTGTTGCACCCAAGCTCGTGTTTGCCAAGTTGGATTTGAGAAATCCCCACACATTTTCTATAACGTTGAAGTCCGCGCCCTTTGGCACCCATTTCAGCTGTCAAACTCCTCACTCTTCATGAAAGTCTTGGACGACTTTAGCTTTGTGGATGGGGCTGTGGTCCTGGTGAAGCCAGTAAAAGCCATCTTTAAAGGGCCCGTCCAGGGCGAACGGGACGAGGTAGCTGTCAAGGACATCGCAGTAGGACGCCGCGTTAATCATCGCTCGAAGCTGCACAAGTGGGGCCAGTCCATCTCTGCAGACGGCTCCCCATTCACAGCCGTGCCACCACTGCTAAGCACAGTGTGCATGTACCCGGGCTGATACCTACGTGCAAACAAAAACAAAATGTTATAGTTAGAAATGTGGGCAAGCGCCCTTCTAGAACTCGTTTTGCTGACGTGCGGACGTGATCTTTAGCTTCCAGACAAAGCTAAAGGCCTCTTGAACAAATTCCCAAATGCCCACTCGAGCATTGCACACAGAAAAACGGCATCCGGATTATCGCCCTTATCGCTCCGCCGTCGCATTGCCAGCCTGTCTTTATTTCACAAATTCTTCGACAGCCCTATCCACATCCCACCTTGTAATCTTCCCCCAGAATGCATATCTCATCGCACCAGCCATCACCTACAAGTTTTTGTCCACGGTCACACACCGTCACTTTTTCGAATTCCTTCTTTCTTCGTGCAGCCGCAGGCTGGAACGGCTTTCCAAACAACGTTGCCATCATCACTTGCCCAAGTCTTTTCGCTAAAAATGTAAAAACTTTCTTGCTGTTGTGAATTTGTGCTTTTAATTCTTTCCACCCCTTATGTAAAACGCCCTTTTTAGGGCCTTTAATGTAATAAAATGAAATGGAATGAAAGTATTCACCCACGCTGAAAATATAGCGCTGGCAATTGCAAAGCATGATATCATTGAGAGAATGTAGTTACATCTTACCTGCAGTTGTACGGGCGCCATAGTCGGCGCTGTTGACCCATCTTGAGGTTACAGTAGACTCGTCAATAAATATGACCTCACCCCAATCGACTACCGACCATTCTTCATGGGCTCGCGCGAAGCCCGGTCGGGCGCGCTTCTGCTGATCTGTTAAGTAAAGTAGGGTCTCTGAGCGACCACGCTTCCGCTCAGTCCTGCTTCATGCAAGCGCCGGCAGATTGTAGCCACACTGATGTTCAGAGATAGGGTCTCTCGAATTTCTCGCGTACTCTCGAATGGATCAGCCACCACCGCTACCACGATGAGTTCGTCGACTTCTGTCGATGTGGATCGTGGTCTCCCTGAACTGGGGGCATCTTCAATGCAGGCATCCTCATCTCGATGTGCTTGCAAATCCTATTCACAGCGCCGATCGATCGGTCAACTCGGCGACTTATAGTGTGCTGAGGAACAGCTTCAATAGAGAGGCGAATTATGTTGCACCATTTATCTTCAGGTATTCTGGTGCAATCAATCCCTCCCTCTGACCTGAGCACAAGAAATAAAATGAGTGCTCCACAGCACGCCGCTCACGGCAGGAACATAAATAAACAGTCGTGGCAGTGCTCGCTGCTGAGTATTATCAAACGGCGCGAATCTGTCATCAAACAAATCGCATGTAGCGCCAGAGAAATCCTTAGTGTCGCATTTGAAAAGCAACAAGCATCCGTCCGAGCTGTCAAAAGTGATGACCGGAAACGCTCTAGATAATGGTCCGCTCATAGCGCGCGCTGCTTGTTGGAAACCGAGCTAGTCAATTACCAGAGCCGGCGTTAGAAAGTGGTGCCGCACGGTTTGCCACGCTCTCGCACCTTCTGTTTACTTTTGACTTCACGTGTACGTCTTGTCTGGCCCATTTTGTATTTCGCATAATCACTAGAGTCAAAGTAACGCCCGTTTTGCCGGCGTGCCAGATGCTAAGCGTTCGCCGAGTCTCGCTTCATTCTTGGGTCATTTTTGGGATGCGCGAGCTACAGCTCAGCAGTTACCTCGTTGGCGTTGCTCTGCCAGCCCTCCCTCCCTCCCTTCACCCGGTACGCATCCATATAATGTCTTGCTGTGGCTTTTTAAGATTTGGGCACACCTCTGCGAGACGATTACACCGACTGTCGAGGTTCGGGGGATGCTCTACTTTTGATTCCAAAGCGATTATCATCCCGCCGGCGGTCGCCGGTAGAGCACGCCGCCTCGGAGGTCGACAGCCGGTGTAATCAGCTGGCACAGGTGCGTTCCAAGCTTAAAAGTCGTATCAAGAGACTATATCGACGCATATTCGCGTATCAGATCGTGGTACGCGAAGCATGCTGAGCCACGCGCGTTACCGACGACCGTAGCTTGCGCATAGTCTCATTGAAGCTGAAAGCAGAATGGACAGGGCTTTTTCCAGGCTCATTTGCCTGCCAGAGCTTTCGAACAGTTCTTCCAAACATACGTTGCCATCACCAGGAGAGACCAGTGGTGTGTTGACCTGGCATTGATTGGAGATGTTTCTTCTTTTTAATGCACCAAGGAATTTACATGCATGCATCAGTGGCATGTCACTGCTGTACAGTTGGAAGTACCAATTGTTTGTACAAGTGGTGCAGTGTCCTGTCCTTGTGATCATTTTTTTTTTGCAGACTGCAATGTGCTTTTTTTATTTCTGATGTGCCCTAGGTTTGGCAAGACTGCATTAATGGGCCGGAGCTCACAGTCCCAGCTCTACTTGCAGTCAAAGTTTTGGCGATGTTCCATTATGAGCTGCTGCTCTCATTGTGTATTAAACTGTGTATACGTGAAACTGTTGCCTAACTCTCCATTCCTGGAACTTCTGAACCCTGGCGGGACTAGGAAAATTGCTGTCCATACCCTCCAGAAATCTGAACCAGTAGACACAAAGAGACCCATACACCATTAAAACTACAAGACAGTTAGGAAACCAGTAGCCTATGAGATTACTGACAGCTATGGGCATGTCAGCGTACTGGCCTTATTGGCGTGTTGGTATATACCAAACACTATTTCAAAGAGTGCACATATTGCGACGGCCCGCCCTGTGCAGGCACGGTGCTGCCGTGCGCGCATCACCTCGTGTGGACATGTCCTCTGCGCACACAGTTGAAATCGAGATGGTAGCTAGGTTTTTCATACTCAGTTCAACTCGTAACAGCTGGCTTGTGTACACTGCAGGACAAAAACGTACCCCAGTTCTCTCCCTCCAAGAATCGCTATCCTCCGCGGCCACTGTATTCCAGGCAGCTTTTTGAACTCGTGCTCTTCCAAGTCCATTTTCTTCTTAATTTCCAAATTTTTGCCCTAATTCACATTGCTCTCTGTCTCAAGGTTACCTCTCCTATTTTCCTTTCTATAGCATGCTGCGTTATTCTATATCATGCAGTGCGTGTACCAGTTGCTCTGAACATTGGTATAATGTTAGGATGATGAATTTTAATGGCGCATGGGCAGCTTTGGCCTAAGAGCACCATAGCACAAGGCATTTTTCTTTCCACAAAACAGGGTCAGACACCCACTTTTTAAGCATTTCACCTCTGTGAACCAGAGCACCAGGCCAGGGTAAAGCTTTCAAAGTAGTGGAAATTTCATAAATGGGGACACTTGAAGTTAGTTATTGGACAGGGGCCTCTTGCAAGAGGTACGATCTGGCAGAGTGGGACCACTTGACAGAAGGGACCATTTGGAACGTACTGGTTTAAAAAATCATTGGAAATTTCGGTTGGAACCAACTGATTTTTCCAGTCAATTCCAATCGGTTCAGGTTTATGTTTATGGGTTTAGTGTTCCAAAGCGACTCGGGCTATGAGGAATGCCGTGGTGGAGGGCTCCGGAAAATGTTGACCACCTGCGGTTCCTTAACGTGCTCTGACAACGCACAGTGCATGGGCCTCAAGCATTTCGAAAACCTCTATCGAAGTGGGACCACCATGGCCAGGGTCGAATCCGCATCTGTCAGACCAGCAGCCGAGCACCGTAACCAATGAGCCAAGGTTCAAATTGGGTTTTGAAATTGGTTCCAGTCTTTTGATGCCTTTAATCATCTTACATATTATTAAGCTTCAAAGGGAAAACTTATTTGTGAGGACTGCAGGGCAACGCCCAGCTTGGTACCAACATTTTCACAGGAGAATGGAAACAGAATTGTATATGCTCTCATGGAAACGAGGACAGGCTCACAAGAAACATACTGTAGTCGGGCTCTAATAACATACTAGCTGCATGTATACATCCACAAAGCACACTTCTGTCCCATATACAGGGCGTTTCACCTAGGATTTTACACAATTAAAAAAGAAAGGCCTTTTGAGTTAGACGAGCACTTTTCTCTTGATGGCATTGTCAGCTGTGTAGCACATCAGAAAACAGCTCAGATGTGCTAACTAGCAGGTTGGTTAACTATCATAGTTAGGCTCCGTAATTATTGAGAAGCATGTGGCCCACCGTAAGCAATATTCATATCTGTTTTTAGAATTTCGAAGATGCGGTTGCCCTCGGCACTGTGGCCCGACAAAGTTTGGCTACATCGCGCCAAAATGCATGCGCTTTTGAGAAGTTTGCGGACAAAACGATCTCTTCTCTGATCGTAATTCGTCGAAACAGCTGAAATATGTTGGGCCACAGCGCTGAGGGTAACTGTATTTTCGAAATTGTACAAACTGACATGGATATTGCTTACAGTGGGCTACACGCCTCTCAGAGGAGCCTAACAATTGCAGTTACAAAGTTAACTGTTCAATATTAGTTAACCAGCCTTCTAGACAGCATGTCTTAACTGTATTCTAATGATGCCAAAAGCAGCGCTCTTCTAACCCAAACAACCTATTTTAAAAATCGTGTGAAGTCTTGGGTGAAACACCCTATGTATACCCCAGTTGTGAGACTCCTGTACAGAGGTCAGTGGCCAGAGGTCAGAATTTTGATGCCTTTGACCTGTATAATGGAACGGAAGATTTCGTTCACTGCTGTGTGAAGCACCTTGTGGGCCATAGACCATTGTTGCACATTGCTGTTTAAGTAGTAATAGTAGTGCCCTTAGCTATTGTACATCATAAGGAGGAGAGTTATTGCCACCTGCCAGGGATTTGGGGTGCTGGGAGTTATGCAAGTTGCAATATGTGGCCCAGAAGCAAACCCAATGGCATGGAAGCTTTTGAAAAGGACAGCACACCATGGTGTAGATTTCAGAACTCACTATATTTCTCAATAGATGCAATTGGTTTCAACAAACTCTCTGGATGTCTTTAAAAGTTCCTCATGGGACATTCCTTCCTGTAGTTGCACAATGTGGTGCACAGTACTCTCAAACACTGTGGCGGCGTCCGTGCTGCGATCCAAATTCGGCACCAGAGTTCTGAGGGTGTCGCAAGCGTACTTAATCCGGACTCGATGCTTTCGTTCCACATCGTTATGGCGCGCTCGTCTGTCTTCTGGTACTTCTGAGCTAGACGCGCTGCTTGCTTCCGGTGATGTGCCTTCCTGATCACTTGTGGTCGTCGTAGTATCGCCAGCATCGAAGCCGTCCAGGTTAAGGTAGACCGCATCCGCTTCGTAAACGACTTCAAATGTCGGGTCCGTCGTCACAGTACCAAGACCTTCGGCACCAGTCTCGCCCAGGGGCTGTATTACGTACGCTGCACCAACTTCACCAACATACTGCAATTGCTGATTACTGTCCATCGTGAAATTTCCTCGCGCACAGAATGAAGCCTCACTTTTGCTGCTGCCGTTGGGGTGTGCTGCTGCTGCTACAGCTTCCGGTTCTCACCAAAGTGGTGTGGGTGAAATGTGATTAGTTCCGGTCGGCATCCTGGCGGTCCCTGATCGCAGCTGCTAGGTGAAATCCCCTTTGCAGATCTTGTCATCGTCATGGCACAAATGACTTGTCTGGTACCGACGTGAAACTGCTCAAGCAAAAAAAAAAAAACCATAGGGAATTTTATTAGTCTTATAAAAATTAGTATTGGTGCTATAGTTTCTCCTCTGGTTGTATCTGCTTTTGTACTGGGCCAAATCAGAAACCGATACTATACCGATATGTCTTATAGGCTATGCATGGTACTGGCTGCACTTGTCAATGGGCCCTGCAAAAGCGGTCGGTTGGTGGTTCTAGGCGAAATTCTAGAGGCCTGTGTGCTGTGCGATGTCAGTGCACGTTAAAGAACTCCAGGTGGTCGGAATTTCCGGAGCCCTTCATTACGGCGTTTCTCATAGCCTGAGTGGCTTTGGGGCGTTAAACCCCCATGAACCAAACCAAACCTAGTTGTTATTCATTGCTTCCATCCTCATTCAGCTCAGGCTCTGATCTCAAAATCAACACATGCCGATCCTATGGCGCTTATGAGGCATTGCAGTAACGTAAAATTATTTGCCACATTTAGAATAAAGTACGCTGAGGCATACAGAAAAACTGCCGCCTGAAGTTCCAGAGGATCCGGCGCGCAACTAAGTTTGAGTTTGACGCCACAAGCCGCGGACAACGCGGTGCCGGCCGCGGAGGTAGAGGGACAAGTGACACATTGGGGAAGGAACACATTTTTTCTCTCTCCTCAAGCCAGAAAGAAAGCAAACAAGAAAGAAAATTGACCACATATTGTGGTTGCCCGCATGCCGCTTCTACAACGTAGGACTGGGTAGGACCCTATAATTAATCCGAGGAAACCTTTTTTTTCTTCTATTTTTCGGTCTAGTGGCCAAAAGCGCATATTGAGACCACAGTATCACTTTTAGTGTTACTAGCACACTTTTTTTTCAGTTGTCGACTGAGTATTATGTTGATTTAGGGAAGTGTTAGCGAAAGCGTAGACGAAGGAGGGCAACGTTGGGTATTTGTTTTGATTTTTTCACATTGCTTCTGCGTGCGTCAGCTGTGAAGTTTGTCGCGGTGTGCGCTGCCCTGAATTCAAAGTTCTGCAAGACGCTTCTCGTGGATATCAACGTTCGAGTGCTAGTTCGGCTTTTAGTGAGGTCCGTGTGCATGAGTTACAACCGCCGGCTGCGGTTGTTATGCTCTTTGCGCTGCGGCGTTGCGTTGCTAATGGCCGTTGCCACGCGAACAAATGAATTTGAATCGCGCCGTATGATGAAATTAATATGGGGGAGAGTTTTAGTATTTTAGGCACGATTTCTTGATAGGAGTATCTCAGGTTTTTAACCTTAATTTTGCTTTCTACTGTGCTGCTATGTTTCTTCCTCAAGTGGCGAGTCGTGCCCCGGCGGCTCAGCACTGCTGATTGTACTGGTGCAGTCGTTGCTGTTGTTGCCTTAAAGATGATGGCACATACTTACGGTGGGGGATTGGCCAGGATTTGTTGCAGATCCAGGGGTGCAGTCAAAAGCAAATGGAAGGCGCGAGAGAGTGGCAAACAGTGTTGTAGCGCTTTCTAACGCCGGCTCTGGTAACTGATTAAAACTCGGTCGCCAGCAAGCATCGCGCGCTATCAACCGACCCTTATCTGGAGCGTACGGACATCACTTTTGGAAGCTCGAACGGATGCTTGTTGCTTTTCAATTACGGCACCACGGATTTCTTTGGCGCTACTTGCGAAGTCTTTGAAGAGCGATTCGCGCCGTTTGATAGTACTCAGCAGCGAGCACTGCCACGACTGTTTAGTTATGCTTTTGCCGTGAACGGCGTGTCGAGGGGCGTTTTTTTTTTGTTCTTAGGTTTACATGGTATATCGTGGCTTCCCCAGTGTCCGCTCAAGAAATGAGGACCAGCAATGATCAGCCCTCGCTTTTTTGCTCCCTTCATTTTGTTTATTGTAACTTGCGCACATACCCCCGTGTGTATAAGAACGAATACGCACAAAGTAATCAAAAGGGCACGATGCTGGTTTAGTCTGTGTGCTGTGTGTAACAGTTGATGAAGTAAAATACGCGAAATGCATGCATTTCGAACTGGTCAGGTAGTAACGCACGATCAGCACGTCGAACGCAACAACGGGAATCTTTATTTTTCTTAGTAGATAGAATTTCATCGAGTTAGTTCCACAGGAACAAAAAATACAAGGTGCAAAAATCAAACGTGGTTCAGAGGCGCGTGAGACTGCCCTTAACGCGAATGGTTGCTTCCATGCGCCGGTGCAGAGAATCGCACACAGATTGTACAAACTCGCGGTATCCCTTAATGCAGTCCCATTCCACTGCAACAGCGAACCACAATGCTTTTTTGCTTGTTGCACCCAAGCTCGTGTTTGCCAAGTTGGATTTGAGAAATCCCCACACATTTTCTATAACGTTGAAGTCCGCGCCCTTTGGCACCCATTTCAGCTGTCAAACTCCTCACTCTTCATGAAAGTCTTGGACGACTTTAGCTTTGTGGATGGGGCTGTGGTCCTGGTGAAGCCAGTAAAAGCCATCTTTAAAGGGCCCGTCCAGGGCGAACGGGACGAGGTAGCTGTCAAGGACATCGCAGTAGGACGCCGCGTTAATCATCGCTCGAAGCTGCACAAGTGGGGCCAGTCCATCTCTGCAGACGGCTCCCCATTCACAGCCGTGCCACCACTGCTAAGCACAGTGTGCATGTACCCGGGCTGATACCTACGTGCAAACAAAAACAAAATGTTATAGTTAGAAATGTGGGCAAGCACCCTTCTAGAACTCGTTTTGCTGACGTGCGGACGTGATCTTTAGCTTCCAGACAAAGCTAAAGGCCTCTTGAACAAATTCCCAAATGCCCACTCG
This sequence comes from Amblyomma americanum, assembly GCF_052857255.1. Taxonomy (NCBI): domain Eukaryota; kingdom Metazoa; phylum Arthropoda; class Arachnida; order Ixodida; family Ixodidae; genus Amblyomma; species Amblyomma americanum. The sequence continues at coordinate 297,568,567 of NC_135497.1, read as the reverse complement.
AGCATTGCACACAGAAAAACGGCATCCGGATTATCGCCCTTATCGCTCCGCCGTCGCATTGCCAGCCTGTCTTTATTTCACAAATTCTTCGACAGCCCTATCCACATCCCACCTTGTAATCTTCCCCCAGAATGCATATCTCATCGCACCAGCCATCACCTACAAGTTTTTGTCCACGGTCACACACCGTCACTTTTTCGAATTCCTTCTTTCTTCGTGCAGCCGCAGGCTGGAACGGCTTTCCAAACAACGTTGCCATCATCACTTGCCCAAGTCTTTTCGCTAAAAATGTAAAAACTTTCTTGCTGTTGTGAATTTGTGCTTTTAATTCTTTCCACCCCTTATGTAAAACGCCCTTTTTAGGGCCTTTAATGTAATAAAATGAAATGGAATGAAAGTATTCACCCACGCTGAAAATATAGCGCTGGCAATTGCAAAGCATGATATCATTGAGAGAATGTAGTTAATCTTACCTGCAGTTGTACGGGCGCCATAGTCGGCGCTGTGGACCCATCTTGAGGTTACAGTAGACTCGTCAATAAATATGACCTCACCCCAATCGACTACCGACCATTCTTCATGGGCTCGCGCGAAGCCCGGTCGGGCGCGCTTCTGCTGATCTGTTAAGTAAAGTAGGGTCTCTGAGCGACCACGCTTCCGCTCAGTCCTGCTTCATGCAAGCGCCGGCAGATTGTAGCCACACTGATGTTCAGAGATAGGGTCTCTCGAATTTCTCGCGTACTCTCGAATGGATCAGCCACCACCGCTACCACGATGAGTTCGTCGACTTCTGTCGATGTGGATCGTGGTCTCCCTGAACTGGGGGCATCTTCAATGCAGGCATCCTCATCTCGATGTGCCTGCAAATCCTATTCACAGCGCCGATCGATCGGTCAACTCGGCGACTTATAGTGTGCTAAGGAACAGCTTCAATAGAGAGGCGAATTATGTTGCGCCATTTATCTTCAGGTATTCTGGTGCAATCAATCCCTCCCTCTGACCTGAGCACAAGAAATAAAATGAGTGCTCCACAGCACGCCGCTCACGGCAGGAACATAAATAAACAGTCGTGGCAGTGCTCGCTGCTGAGTATTATCAAACGGCGCGAATCTGTCATCAAACAAATCGCATGTAGCGCCAGAGAAATCCTTAGTGTCGCATTTGAAAAGCAACAAGCATCCGTCCGAGCTGTCAAAAGTGATGACCGGAAACGCTCTAGATAATGGTCCGCTCATAGCGCGCGCTGCTTGTTGGAAACCGAGCTAGTCAATTACCAGAGCCGGCGTTAGAAAGTGGTGCCGCACGGTTTGCCACGCTCTCGCACCTTCTGTTTACTTTTGACTTCACGTGTACGTCTTGTCTGGCCCATTTTATATTTCGCATAATCACTAGAGTCAAAGTAACGCCCGTTTTGCCGGCGTGCCAGATGCTAAGCGTTCGCCGAGTCTCGCTTCATTCTTGGGTCATTTTTGGGATGCGCGAGCTACAGCTCAGCAGTTACCTCGTTGGCGTTGCTCCGCCAGCCCTCCCTCCCTCCCTTCACCCGGTACGCATCCATATAATGTCTTGCTGTGGCTTTTTAAGATTTGGGCACACCTCTGCGAGACGATTACACCGACTGTCGAGGTTCGGGGGATGCTCTACTTTTGATTCCAAAGCGATTATCATCCCGCCGGCGGTCGCCGGTAGAGCACGCCGCCTCGGAGGTCGACAGCCGGTGTAATCAGCTGGCACAGGTGCGTTCCAAGCTTAAAAGTCGTATCAAGAGACTATATCGACGCATATTCGCGTATCAGATCGTGGTACGCGAAGCATGCTGAGCCACGCGCGTTACCGACGACCGTAGCTTGCGCATAGTCTCATTGAAGCTGAAAGCAGAATGGACAGGGCTTTTTCCAGGCTCATTTGCCTGCCAGAGCTTTCGAACAGTTCTTCCAAACATACGTTGCCATCACCAGGAGAGACCAGTGGTGTGTTGACCTGGCATTGATTGGAGATGTTTCTTCTTTTTAATGCACCAAGGAATTTACATGCATGCATCAGTGGCATGATACTGCTGTACAGTTGGAAGTACCAATTGTTTGTACAAGTGGTGCAGTGTCCTGTCCTTGTGATCATTTTTTTTTTGCAGACTGCAATGTGCTTTTTTTATTTCTGATGTGCCCTAGGTTTGGCAAGACTGCATTAATGGGCCGGAGCTCACAGTCCCAGCTCTACTTGCAGTCAAAGTTTTGGCGATGTTCCATTATGAGCTGCTGCTCTCATTGTGTATTAAACTGTGTATACGTGAAACTGTTGCCTAACTCTCCATTCCTGGAACTTCTGAACCCTGGCGGGACTAGGAAAATTGCTGTCCATACCCTCCAGAAATCTGAACCAGTAGACACAAAGAGACCCATACACCATTAAAACTACAAGACAGTTAGGAAACCAGTAGCCTATGAGATTACTGACAGCTATGGGCATGTCAGCGTACTGGCCTTATTGGCGTGTTGGTATATACCAAACACTATTTCAAAGAGTGCACATTTTGCGACGGCCCGCCCTGTGCAGGCACGGTGCTGCCGTGCGCGCATCACCTCGTGTGGACATGTCCTCTGCGCACACAGTTGAAATCGAGATGGTAGCTAGGTTTTTCATACTCAGTTCAACTCGTAACAGCTGGCTTGTGTCCACTGCAGGACAAAAACGTACCCCAGTTCTCTCCCTCCAAGAATCGCTATCCTCCGCGGCCACTGTATTCCAGGCAGCTTTTTGAACTCGTGCTCTTCCAAGTCCATTTTCTTCTTAATTTCCAAATTTTTGCCCTAATTCACATTGCTCTCTGTCTCAAGGTTACCTCTCCTATTTTCCTTTCTATAGCATGCTGCGTTATTCTATATCATGCAGTGCGTGTACCAGTTGCTCTGAACATTGGAATAATGTTAGGATGATGAATTTTAATGGCGCATGGGCAGCTTTGGCCTAAGAGCACCATAGCACAAGGCATTTTTCTTTCCACAAAACAGGGTCAGACACCCACTTTTTAAGCATTTCACCTCTGTGAACCAGAGCACCAGGCCAGGGTAAAGCTTTCAAAGTAGTGGAAATTTCATAAATGGGGACACTTGAAGTTAGTTATTGGACAGGGGCCTCTTGCAAGAGGTACGATCTGGCAGAGTGGGACCACTTGACAGAAGGGACCATTTGGAACGTACTGGTTTAAAAAATCATTGGAAATTTCGGTTGGAACCAACTGATTTTTCCAGTCAATTCCAATCGGTTCAGGTTTATGTTTATGGGTTTAGTGTTCCAAAGCGACTCGGGCTATGAGGAATGCCGTGGTGGAGGGCTCCGGAAAATGTTGACCACCTGCGGTTCCTTAACGTGCTCTGACAACGCACAGTGCATGGGCCTCAAGCATTTCGAAAACCTCTATCGAAGTGGGACCACCATGGCCAGGGTCGAATCCGCATCTGTCAGACCAGCAGCCGAGCACCGTAACCAATGAGCCAAGGTTCAAATTGGGTTTTGAAATTGGTTCCAGTCTTTTGATGCCTTTAATCATCTTACATATTATTAAGCTTCAAAGGGAAAACTTATTTGTGAGGACTGCAGGGCAACGCCCAGCTTGGTACCAACATTTTCACAGGAGAATGGAAACAGAATTGTATATGCTCTCATGGAAACGAGGACAGGCTCACAAGAAACATACTGTAGTCGGGCTCTAATAACATACTAGCTGCATGTATACATCCACAAAGCACACTTCTGTCCCATATACAGGGCGTTTCACCTAGGATTTTACACAATTAAAAAAGAAAGGCCTTTTGAGTTAGACGAGCACTTTTCTCTTGATGGCATTGTCAGCTGTGTAGCACATCAGAAAACAGCTCAGATGTGCTAACTAGCAGGTTGGTTAACTATCATAGTTAGGCTCCGTAATTATTGAGAAGCATGTGGCCCACCGTAAGCAATATTCATATCTGTTTTTAGAATTTCGAAGATGCGGTTGCCCTCGGCACTGTGGCCCGACAAAGTTTGGCTACATCGCGCCAAAATGCATGCGCTTTTGAGAAGTTTGCGGACAAAACGATCTCTTCTCTGATCGTAATTCGTCGAAACAGCTGAAATTTGTTGGGCCACAGCGCTGAGGGTAACTGTATTTTCGAAATTGTACAAACTGACATGGATATTGCTTACAGTGGGCTACACGCCTCTCAGAGGAGCCTAACAATTGCAGTTACAAAGTTAACTGTTCAATATTAGTTAACCAGCCTTCTAGACAGCATGTCTTAACTGTATTCTAATGATGCCAAAAGCAGCGCTCTTCTAACCCAAACAACCTATTTTAAAAATCGTGTAAAGTCTTGGGTGAAACACCCTATGTATACCCTAGTTGTGAGACTCCTGTACAGAGGTCAGTGGCCAGAGGTCAGAATTTTGATGCCTTTGACCTGTATAATGGAACGGAAGATTTCGTTCACTGCTGTGTGAAGCACCTTGTGGGCCATAGACCATTGTTGCACATTGCTGTTTAAGTAGTAATAGTAGTGCCCTTAGCTATTGTACATCATAAGGAGGAGAGTTATTGCCACCTGCCAGGGATTTGGGGTGCTGGGAGTGATGCAAGTTGCAATATGTGGCCCAGAAGCAAACCCAACGGCATGGAAGCTTTTGAAAAGGACAGCACACCATGGTGTAGATTTCAGAACTCACTATATTTCTCAATAGATGCAATTGGTTTCAACAAACTCTCTGGATGTCTTTAAAAGTTCCTCATGGGACATTCCTTCCTGTAGTTGCACAATGTGCTGCACAGTACTCTCAAACACTGTGGCGGCGTCCGTGCTGCGATCCAAACTCGGCACCAGAGTTCTGAGGGTGTCGCAAGCGTACTTAATCCGGGCTCGACGCTTTCGTTCCACATCGTTATGGCGCGCTCGTCTGTCTTCTGGTACTTCTGAGCTAGACGCGCTGCTTGCTTCCGGTGATGTGCCTTCCTGATCACTTGTGGTCGTCGTAGTATCGCCAGCATCGAAGCCGTCCAGGTTAAGGTAGACAGCATCCGCTTCGTAAACGACTTCAAATGTCGGGTCCGTCGTCGCAGTACCAAGACCTTCGGCACCAGTCTCGCCCAGGGGCTGTATTACGTACGCTGCACCAACTTCACCAACATACTGCAATTGCTGATTACTGTCCATCGTGAAATTTCCTCGCGCACAGAATGAAGCCTCACTTTTGCTGCTGCCGTTGGGGTGTGCTGCTGCTGCTACAGCTTCCGGTTCTCACCAAAGTGGTGTGGGTGAAATGTGATTAGTTCCGGTCGGCATCCTGGCGGTCCCTGATCGCAGCTGCTAGGTGAAATCCCCTTTGCAGATCTTGTCATCGTCATGGCACAAATGACTTGTCTGGTACCGACGTGAAACTGCTCAAGCAAAAAAAAAAAAAACCATAGGGAATTTTATTAGTCTTATAAAAATTAGTATTGGTGCTATAGTTTCTCCTCTGGTTGTATCTGATTTTATACTGGGCCAAAACAGAAACCGATACTATACCGATATGTCTTATAGGCTATGCATGGTACTGGCTGCACTTGTCAATGGGCCCTGCAAAAGCGGTCGGTTGGTGGTTCTAGGCGAAATCCTAGAGGCCTGTGTGCTGTGCGATGTCAGTGCACGTTAAAGAACTCCAGGTGGTCGGAATTTCCGGAGCCCTTCATTACGGCGTTTCTCATAGCCTGAGTGGCTTTGGGGCGTTAAACCCCCATGAACCAAACCAAACCTAGTTGTTATTCATTGCTTCCATCCTCATTCAGCTCAGGCTCTGATCTCAAAATCAACACATGCCGATCCTATGGCGCTTATGAGGCATTGCAGTAACGTAAAATTATTTGCCACATTAAGAATAAAGTACGCTGAGGCATACAGAAAAACTGCCGCCTGAAGTTCCAGAGGATCCGGCGCGCAACTAAGTTTGAGTTTGACGCCACAAGCCGCGGACAACGCGGTGCCGGCCGCGGAGGGAGAGGGACAAGTTACACATTGGGGAAGGAACACTTTTTTTCTCTCTCCTCAAGCCAGAAAGAAAGCAAACAAGAAAGAAAATTGGCCACATATTGTGGTTGCCCGCATGCCGCTTCTACAAGGTAGGACTGGGTAGGACCCTATAATTAATCCCAGGAAACCTTTTTTTTCGTCTATTTTTCGGTCTAGTGGCCACAAGCGCATATTGAGACCACAGTATCACTTTTAGTGTTACTAGCACACTTTTTTTTCAGTTGTCGACTGAGTATTATGTTGATTTAGGGAAGTGTTAGCGAAAGCGTAGACGAAGGAGGGCAACGTTGGGTATTTGTTTTGATTTTTTCACATTGCTTCTGCGTGCGTCAGGTGTCAAGTTTGTCGCGGTGTGCGCTGCCCTGAATTCAAAGTTCTGCAAGACGCTTCTCGTGGATATCAACGTTCGAGTGCTAGTTCGGCTTTTAGTGAGGTCCGTGTGCATGAGTTCCAACCGCCGGCTGCGGTTGTTATGCTCTTTGCGCTGCGGCGTTGCGTTGCTAATGGCCGTTGCCACGCGAACAAATGAATTTGAATCGCGCCGTATGATGAATTTAATATGGGGGAGAGTTTTAGTATTTTAGGCACGATTTCTTGATAGGAGTATCTCAGGTTTTTAACCTTAATTTTGCTTTCTACTGTGCTGCTATGTTTCTTCCTCAAGTGGCGAGTCGTGCCCCGGCGGCTCAGCACTGCTGATTGTACTGGTGCAGTCGTTGCTGTTGTTGCCTTAAAGATGATGGCACATACTTACGGTGGGGGATTGGCCAGGATTTGTTGCAGATCCAGGGGTGCAGTCAAAAGCAAATGGAAGGCGCGAGAGAGTGGCAAACAGTGTTGTAGCGCTTTCTAACGCCGGCTCTGGTAACTGATTAAAACTCGGTCGCCAGCAAGCATCGCGCGCTATCAACCGACCCTTATCTGGAGCGTACGGACATCACTTTTGGAAGCTCGAACGGATGCTTGTTGCTTTTCAATTACGGCACCACGGATTTCTTTGGCGCTACTTGCGAAGTCTTTGAAGAGCGATTCGCGCCGTTTGATAGTACTCAGCAGCGAGCACTGCCACGACTGTTTAGTTATGCTTTTGCCGTGAACGGCGTGTCGAGGGGCGTTTTTTTTTTGTTCTTAGGTTTACATGGTATATCGTGGCTTCCCCAGTGTCCGCTCAAGAAATGAGGACCAGCAATGATCAGCCCTCGCTTTTTTGCTCCCTTCATTTTGTTTATTGTAACTTGCGCACATACCCTCGTGTGTATAAGAACGAATACGCACAAAATAATCAAAAGGGCACGATGCTGGTTTAGTCTGTGTGCTGTGTGTAACAGTTGATGAAGTAAAATACGCGAAATGCATGCATTTCGAACTGGTCAGGTAGTAACGCACGATCAGCACGTCGAACGCAACAAAGGGAATCTTTATTTTTCTTAGTAGATAGAATTTCATCGAGTTAGTTCCACAAGAACAAAAAATACAAGGTGCAAAAATCAAACGTGGTTCAGAGGCGCGTGAGACTGCCCTTAACGCGAATGGTTGCTTCCATGCGCCGGTGCAGAGAATCGCACACAGATTGTACAAACTCGCGGTATCCCTTAATGCAGTCCCATTCCACTGCAACAGCGAACCACAATGCTTTTTTGCTTGTTGCACCCAAGCTCGTGTTTGCCAAGTTGGATTTGAGAAATCCCCACACATTTTCTATAACGTTGAAGTCCGCGCCCTTTGGCACCCATTTCAGCTGTCAAACTCCTCACTCTTCATGAAAGTCTTGGACGACTTTAGCTTTGTGGATGGGGCTGTGGTCCTGGTGAAGCCAGTAAAAGCCATCTTTAAAGGGCCCGTCCAGGGCGAACGGGACGAGGTAGCTGTCAAGGACATTGCAGTAGGACGCCGCGTTAATCTTCGCTCGAAGCTGCACAAGTGGGGCCAGTCCATCTCTGCAGACGGCTCCCCATTCACAGCCGTGCCACCACTGCTAAGGACAGTGTGCATGTACCCGGGCTGATACCTACGTGCAAACAAAAACAAAATGTTATAGTTAGAAATGTGGGCAAGCGCCCTTCTAGAACTCGTTTTGCTGACGTGCGGACGTGATCTTTAGCTTCCAGACAAAGCTAAAGGCCTCTGGAACAAATTCCCAAATGCCCACTCGAGCATTGCACACAGAAAAACGGCATCCGGATTATCGCCCTTATCGCTCCGCCGTCACATTGCCAGCCTGTCTTTATTTCACAAATTCTTCGACAGCCCTATCCACATCCCACCTTGTAATCTTCCCCCAGAATGCATATCTCATCGCACCAGCCATCACCTACAAGTTTTTGTCCACGGTCACACACCGTCACTTTTTCGAATTCCTTCTTTCTTCGTGCAGCCGCAGGCTGGAACGGCTTTCCAAACAACGTTGCCATCATCACTTGCCCAAGTCTTTTCGCTAAAAATGTAAAAACTTTCTTGCTGTTGTGAATTTGTGCTTTTAATTCTTTCCACCCCTTATGTAAAACGCCCTTTTTAGGGCCTTTAATGTAATAAAATGAAATGGAATGAAAGTATTCACCCACGCTGAAAATATAGCGCTGGCAATTGCAAAGCATGATATCATTGAGAGAATGTAGTTACATCTTACCTGCAGTTGTACGGGCGCCATAGTCGGCGCTGTTGACCCATCTTGAGGTTACAGTAGACTCGTCAATAAATATGACCTCACCCCAATCGACTACCGACCATTCTTCATGGGCTCGCGCGAAGCCCGGTCGGGCGCGCTTCTGCTGATCTGTTAAGTAAAGTAGGGTCTCTGAGCGACCACGCTTCCGCTCAGTCCTGCTTCATGCAAGCGCCGGCAGATTGTAGTCACACTGATGTTCAGAGATAGGGTCTCTCGAATTTCTCGCGTACTCTCGAATGGATCAGCCACCACCGCTACCACGATCAGTTCGTCGACTTCTGTCGATGTGGATCGTGGTCTCCCTGAACTGGGGGCATCTTCAATGCAGGCATCCTCATCTCGATGTGCCTGCAAATCCTATTCACAGCGCCGATCGATCGGTCAACTCGGCGACTTATAGTGTGCTGAGGAACAGCTTCAATAGAGAGGCGAATTATGTTGCGCCATTTATCTTCAGGTATTCTGGTGCAATCAATCCCTCCCTCTGACCTGAGCACAAGAAATAAAATGAGTGCTCCACAGCACGCCGCTCACGGCAGGAACATAAATAAACAGTCGTGGCAGTGCTCGCTGCTGAGTATTATCAAACGGCGCGAATCTGTCATCAAACAAATCGCATGTAGCGCCAGAGAAATCCTTAGTGTCGCATTTGAAAAGCAACAAGCATCCGTCCGAGCTGTCAAAAGTGATGACCGGAAACGCTCTAGATAATGGTCCGCTCATAGCGCGCGCTGCTTGTTGGAAACCGAGCTAGTCAATTACCAGAGCCGGCGTTAGAAAGCGGTGCCGCACGGTTTGCCACGCTCTCGCACCTTCTGTTTACTTTTGACTTCACGTGTACGTCTTGTCTGGCCCATTTTGTATTTCGCATAATCACTAGAGTCAAAGTAACGCCCGTTTTGCCGGCGTGCCAGATGCTAAGCGTTCGCCGAGTCTCGCTTCATTCTTGGGTCATTTTTGGGATGCGCGAGCTACAGCTCAGCAGTTACCTCGTTGGCGTTGCTCCGGCAGCCCTCCCTCCCTCCCTTCACCCGGTACGCATCCATATAACGTCTTGCTGTGGCTTTTTAAGATTTGGGCACACCTCTGCGAGACGATTACACCGACTGTCGAGGTTCGGGGGATGCTCTACTTTTGATTCCAAAGCGATTATCATCCCGCCGGCGGTCGCCGGTAGCGCACGCCGCCTCGGAGGTCGACAGCCGGTGTAATCAGCTGGCACAGGTGCGTTCCAAGCTTAAAAGTCGTATCAAGAGACTATATCGACGCATATTCGCGTATCAGATCGTGGTACGCGAAGCATGCCGAGCCACGCGCGTTACCGACGACCGTAGCTTGCGCATAGTCTCATTGAAGCTGAAAGCAGAATGGACAGGGCTTTTTCGAGGCTCATTTGCCTGCCAGAGCTTTCAAACAGTTCTTCCAAACATACGTTGCCATCACCAGGAGAGACCAGTGGTGTGTTGACCTGGCATTGATTGGAGATGTTTCTTCTTTTTAATGCACCAAGGAATTTACATGCATGCATCAGTGGCATGTCACTGCTGTACAGTTGGAAGTACCAATTGTTTGTAAAAGTGGTGCAGTGTCCTGTCCTTGTGATCATTTTTTTTTTGCAGACTGCAATGTGCTTTTTTTATTTCTGATGTGCCCTAGGTTTGGCAAGACTGCATCAATGGGCCAGAGCTCACAGTCCCAGCTCTACTTGCAGTCAAAGTTATGGCGATGTTCCATTATGAGCTGCTGCTCTCATTGTGTATTAAACTGTGTATACGTGAAACTGTTGCCTAACTCTCCATTCCTGGAACTTCTGAACCCTGGCGGGACTAGGAAAATTGCTGTCCATACCCTCCAGAAATCTGAACCAGTAGACACAAAGAGACCCATACACCATTAAAACTACAAGACAGTTAGGAAACCAGTAGCCTATGAGATTACTGACAGCTATGGGCATGTCAGCGTACTGGCCTTATTGGCGTGTTGGTATATACCAAACACTATTTCAAAGAGTGCACATTTTGCGACGGCCCGCCCTGTGCAGGCACGGTGCTGCCGTGCGCGCATCACCTCGTGTGGACATGTCCTCTGCGCACACAGTTGAAATCGAGATGGTAGCTAGGTTTTTCATACTCAGTTCAACTCGTAACAGCTGGCTTGTGTCCACTGCAGGACAAAAACGTACCCCAGTTCTCTCCCTCCAAGAATCGCTATCCTCCGCGGCCACTGTATTCCAGGCAGCTTTTTGAACTCGTGCTCTTCCAAGTCCATTTTCTTCTTAATTTCCAAATTTTTGCCCTAATTCACATTGCTCTCTGTCTCAAGGTTACCTCTCCTATTTTCCTTTCTATAGCATGCTGCGTTATTCTATATCATGCAGTGCGTGTACCAGTTGCTCTGAACATTGGAATAATGTTAGGATGATGAATTTTAATGGCGCATGGGCAGCTTTGGCCTAAGAGCACCATAGCACAAGGCATTTTTCTTTCCACAAAACAGGGTCAGACACCCACTTTTTAAGCATTTCACCTCTGTGAACCAGAGCACCAGGCCAGGGTAAAGCTTTCAAAGTAGTGGAAATTTCATAAATGGGGACACTTGAAGTTAGTTATTGGACAGGGGCCTCTTGCAAGAGGTACGATCTGGCAGAGTGGGACCACTTGACAGAAGGGACCATTTGGAACGTACTGGTTTAAAAAATCATTGGAAATTTCGGTTGGAACCAACTGATTTTTCCAGTCAATTCCAATCGGTTCAGGTTTATGTTTATGGGTTTAGTGTTCCAAAGCGACTCGGGCTATGAGGAATGCCGTGGTGGAGGGCTCCGGAAAATGTTGACCACCTGCGGTTCCTTAACGTGCTCTGACAACGCACAGTGCATGGGCCTCAAGCATTTCGAAAACCTCTATCGAAGTGGGACCACCATGGCCAGGGTCGAATCCGCATCTGTCAGACCAGCAGCCGAGCACCGTAACCAATGAGCCAAGGTTCAAATTGGGTTTTGAAATTGGTTCCAGTCTTTTGATGCCTTTAATCATCTTACATATTATTAAGCTTCAAAGGGAAAACTTATTTATGAGGACTGCAGGGCAACGCCCAGCTTGGTACCAACATTTTCACAGGAGAATGGAAACAGAATTGTATATGCTCTCATGGAAACGAGGACAGGCTCACAATAAACATACTGTAGTCGGGCTCTAATAACATACTAGCTGCATGTATACATCCACAAAGCACACTTCTGTCCCATATACAGGGCGTTTCACCTAGGATTTTACACAATTAAAAAAGAAAGGCCTTTTGAGTTAGACGAGCACTTTTCTCTTGATGGCATTGTCAGCTGTGTAGCACATCAGAAAACAGCTCAGATGTGCTAACTAGCAGGTTGGTTAACTATCATAGTTAGGCTCCGTAATTATTGAGAAGCATGTGGCCCACCGTAAGCAATATTCATATCTGTTTTTAGAATTTCGAAGATGCGGTTGCCCTCGGCACTGTGGCCCGACAAAGTTTGGCTACATCGCGCCAAAATGCATGCGCTTTTGAGAAGTTTGCGGACAAAACGATCTCTTCTCTGATCGTAATTCGTCGAAACAGCTGAAATTTGTTGGGCCACAGCGCTGAGGGTAACTGTATTTTCGAAATTGTACAAACTGACATGGATATTGCTTACAGTGGGCTACACGCCTCTCAGAGGAGCCTAACAATTGCAGTTACAAAGTTAACTGTTCAATATTAGTTAACCAGCCTTCTAGACAGCATGTCTTAACTGTATTCTAATGATGCCAAAAGCAGCGCTCTTCTAACCCAAACAACCTATTTTAAAAATCGTGTAAAGTCTTGGGTGAAACACCCTATGTATACCCTAGTTGTGAGACTCCTGTACAGAGGTCAGTGGCCAGAGGTCAGAATTTTGATGCCTTTGACCTGTATAATGGAACGGAAGATTTCGTTCACTGCTGTGTGAAGCACCTTGTGGGCCATAGACCATTGTTGCACATTGCTGTTTAAGTAGTAATAGTAGTGCCCTTAGCTATTGTACATCATAAGGAGGAGAGTTATTGCCACCTGCCAGGGATTTGGGGTGCTGGGAGTGATGCAAGTTGCAATATGTGGCCCAGAAGCAAACCCAATGGCATGGAAGCTTTTGAAAAGGACAGCACACCATGGTGTAGATTTCAGAACTCACTATATTTCTCAATAGATGCAATTGGTTTCAACAAACTCTCTGGATGTCTTTAAAAGTTCCTCATGGGACATTCCTTCCTGTAGTTGCACAATGTGCTGCACAGTACTCTCAAACACTGTGGCGGCGTCCGTGCTGCGATCCAAACTCGGCACCAGAGTTCTGAGGGTGTCGCAAGCGTACTTAATCCGGGCTCGACGCTTTCGTTCCACATCGTTATGGCGCGCTCGTCTGTCTTCTGGTACTTCTGAGCTAGACGCGCTGCTTGCTTCCGGTGATGTGCCTTCCTGATCACTTGTGGTCGTCGTAGTATCGCCAGCATCGAAGCCGTCCAGGTTAAGGTAGACCGCATCCGCTTCGTAAACGACTTCAAATGTCGGGTCCGTCGTCGCAGTACCAAGACCTTCGGCACCAGTCTCGCCCAGGGGCTGTATTACGTACGCTGCACCAACTTCACCAACATACTGCAATTGCTGATTACTGTCCATCGTGAAATTTCCTCGCGCACAGAATGAAGCCTCACTTTTGCTGCTGCCGTTGGGGTGTGCTGCTGCTGCTACAGCTTCCGGTTCTCACCAAAGAGGTGTGGGTGAAATGTGATTAGTTCCGGTCGGCATCCTGGCGGTCCCTGATCGCAGCTGCTAGGTGAAATCCCCTTTGCAGATCTTGTCATCGTCATGGCACAAATGACTTGTCTGGTACCGACGTGAAACTGCTCAAGCAAAAAAAAAAAACCATAGGGAATTTTATTAGTCTTATAAAAATTAGTATTGGTGCTATAGTTTCTCCTCTGGTTGTATCTGCTTTTGTACTGGGCCAAAACAGAAACCGATACTATACCGATATGTCTTATAGGCTATGCATGGTACTGGCTGCACTTGTCAATGGGCCCTGCAAAAGCGGTCGGTTGGTGGTTCTAGGCGAAATTCTAGAGGCCTGTGTGCTGTGCGATGTCAGTGCACATTAAAGAACTCCAGGTGGTCGGAATTTCCGGAGCCCTTCATTACGGCGTTTCTCATAGCCTGAGTGGCTTTGGGGCGTTAAACCCCCATGAACCAAACCAAACCTAGTTGTTATTCATTGCTTCGATCCTCATTCAGCTCAGGCTCTGATCTCAAAATCAACACATGCCGATCCTATGGCGCTTATGAGGCATTGCAGTAACGTAAAATTATTTGCCACATTAAGAATAAAGTACGCTGAGGCATACAGAAAAACTGCCGCCTGAAGTTCCAGAGGATCCGGCGCGCAACTAAGTTTGAGTTTGACGCCACAAGCCGCGGACAACGCGGTGCCGGCCGCGGAGGGAGAGGGACAAGTTACACATTGGGGAAGGAACACTTTTTTTCTCTCTCCTCAAGCCAGAAAGAAAGCAAACAAGAAAGAAAATTGACCACATATTGTGGTTGCCCGCATGCCGCTTCTACAAGGTAGGACTGGGTAGGACCCTATAACTAATCCCAGGAAACCTTTTTTTTCGTCTATTTTTCGGTCTAGTGGCCACAAGCGCATATTGAGACCACAGTATCACTTTTAGTGTTACTAGCACACTTTTTTTTCAGTTGTCGACTGAGTATTATGTTGATTTAGGGAAGTGTTAGCGAAAGCGTAGACGAAGGAGGGCAACGTTGGGTATTTGTTTTGATTTTTTCACATTGCTTCTGCGTGCATCAGGTGTGAAGTTTGTCGCGGTGTACGCTGCCCTGAATTCAAAGTTCTGCAAGACGCTTCTCGTGGATATCAACGTTCGAGTGCTAGTTCGGCTTTTAGTGAGGTCCGTGTGCATGAGTTACAACCGCCGGCTGCGGTTGTTATGCTCTTTGCGCTGCGGCGTTGCGTTGCTAATGGCCGTTGCCACGCGAACAAATGAATTTGAATCGCGCCGTATGATGAATTTAATATGGGGGAGAGTTTTAGTATTTTAGGCACGATTTCTTGATAGGAGTATCTCAGGTTTTTAACCTTAATTTTGCTTTCTACTGTGCTGCTATGTTTCTTCCTCAAGTGGCGAGTCGTGCCCCGGCGGCTCAGCACTGCTGATTGTACTGGTGCAGTCGTTGCTGTTGTTGCCTTAAAGATGATGGCACATACTTACGGTGGGGGATTGGCCAGGATTTGTTGCAGATCCAGGGGTGCAGTCAAAAGCAAATGGAAGGCGCGAGAGAGTGGCAAACAGTGTTGTAGCGCTTTCTAACGCCGGCTCTGGTAACTGATTAAAACTCGGTCGCCAGCAAGCATCGCGCGCTATCAACCGACCCTTATCTGGAGCGTACGGACATCACTTTTGGAAGCTCGAACGGATGCTTGTTGCTTTTCAATTACGGCACCACGGATTTCTTTGGCGCTACTTGCGAAGTCTTTGAAGAGCGATTCGCGCCGTTTGATAGTACTCAGCAGCGAGCACTGCCACGACTGTTATGCTTTTGCCGTGAACGGCGTGTCGAGGGGCGTTTTTTTTTTTGTTCTTAGGTTTACATGGTATATCGTGGCTTCCCCAGTGTCCGCTCAAGAAATGAGGACCAGCAATGATCAGCCCTCGCTTTTTTGCTCCCTTCATTTTGTTTATTGTAACTTGCGCACATACCCTCGTGTGTATAAGAACGAATACGCACAAAATAATCAAAAGGGCACGATGCTGGTTTAGTCTGTGTGCTGTGTGTAACAGTTGATGAAGTAAAATACGCGAAATGCATGCATTTCGAACTGGTCAGGTAGTAACGCACGATCAGCACGTCGAACGCAACAACGGGAATCTTTATTTTTCTTAGTAGATAGAATTTCATCGAGTTAGTTCCACAAGAACAAAAAATACAAGGTGCAAAAATCAAACGTGGTTCAGAGGCGCGTGAGACTGCCCTTAACGCGAATGGTTGCTTCCATGCGCCGGTGCAGAGAATCGCACACAGATTGTACAAACTCGCGGTATCCCTTAATGCAGTCCCATTCCACTGCAACAGCGAACCACAATGCTTTTTTGCTTGTTGCACCCAAGCTCGTGTTTGCCAAGTTGGATTTGAGAAATCCCCACACATTTTCTATAACGTTGAAGTCCGCGCCCTTTGGCACCCATTTCAGCTGTCAAACTCCTCACTCTTCATGAAAGTCTTGGACGACTTTAGCTTTGTGGATGGGGCTGTGGTCCTGGTGAAGCCAGTAAAAGCCATCTTTAAAGGGCCCGTCCAGGGCGAACGGGACGAGGTAGCTGTCAAGGACATTGCAGTAGGACGCCACGTTAATCTTCGCTCGAAGCTGCACAAGTGGGGCCAGTCCATCTCTGCAGACGGCTCCCCATTCACAGCCGTGCCACCACTGCTAAGCACAGTGTGCATGTACCCGGGCTGATACCTACGTGCAAACAAAAACAAAATGTTATAGTTAGAAATGTGGGCAAGCGCCCTTCTAGAACTCGTTTTGCTGACGTGCGGACGTGATCTTTAGCTTCCAGACAAAGCTAAAGGCCTCTGGAACAAATTCCCAAATGCCCACTCGAGCATTGCACACAGAAAAACGGCATCCGGATTATCGCCCTTATCGCTCCGCCGTCACATTGCCAGCCTGTCTTTATTTCACAAATTCTTCGACAGCCCTATCCACATCCCACCTTGTAATCTTCCCCCAGAATGCATATCTCATCGCACCAGCCATCACCTACAAGTTTTTGTCCACGGTCACACACCGTCAGTTTTTCGAATTCCTTCTTTCTTCGTGCAGCCGCAGGCTGGAACGGCTTTCCAAACAACGTTGCCATCATCACTTGCCCAAGTCTTTTCGCTAAAAATGTAAAAACTTTCTTGCTGTTGTGAATTTGTGCTTTTAATTCTTTCCACCCCTTATGTAAAACGCCCTTTTTAGGGCCTTTAATGTAATAAAATGAAATGGAATGAAAGTATTCACCCACGCTGAAAATATAGCGCTGGCAATTGCAAAGCATGATATCATTGAGAGAATGTAGTTACATGTTACCTGCAGTTGTACGGGCGCCATAGTCGGCGCTGTTGACCCATCTTGAGGTTACAGTAGACTCGTCAATAAATATGACCTCACCCCAATCGACTACCGACCATTCTTCATGGGCTCGCGCGAAGCCCGGTCGGACGCGCTTCTGCTGATCTGTTAAGTAAAGTAGGGTCTCTGAGCGACCACGCTTCCGCTCAGTCCTGCTTCATGCAAGCGCCGGCAGATTGTAGCCACACTGATGTTCAGAGATAGGGTCTCTCGAATTTCTCGCGTACTCTCGAATGGATCAGCCACCACCGCTACCACGATGAGTTCGTCGACTTCTGTCGATGTGGATCGTGGTCTCCCTGAACTGGGGGCATCTTCAATGCAGGCATCCTCATCTCGATGTGCCTGCAAATAATATTCACAGCGCCGATCGATCGGTCAACTCGGCGACTTATAGTGTGCTGAGAAACAGCTTCAATAGAGAGGCGAATTATGTTGCGCCATTTATCTTCAGGTATTCTGGTGCAATCAATCCCTCCCTCTGACCTGAGCACAAGAAATAAAATGAGTGCTCCACAGCACGCCGCTCACGGCAGGAACATAAATAAACAGTCGTGGCAGTGCTCGCTGCTGAGTATTATCAAACGGCGCGAATCTGTCATCAAACAAATCGCATGTAGCGCCAGAGAAATCCTTAGTGTCGCATTTGAAAAGCAACAAGCATCCGTCCGAGCTGTCAAAAGTGATGACCGGAAACGCTCTAGATAATGGTCCGCTCATAGCGCGCGCTGCTTGTTGGAAACCGAGCTAGTCAATTACCAGAGCCGGCGTTAGAAAGCGGTGCCGCACGGTTTGCCACGCTCTCGCACCTTCTGTTTACTTTTGACTTCACGTGTACGTCTTGTCTGGCCCATTTTGTATTTCGCATAATCACTAGAGTCAAAGTAACGCCCGTTTTGCCGGCGTGCCAGATGCTAAGCGTTCGCCGAGTCTCGCTTCATTCTTGGGTCATTTTTGGGATGCGCGAGCTACAGCTCAGCAGTTACCTCGTTGGCGTTGCTCCGGCAGCCCTCCCTCCCTCCCTTCACCCGGTACGCATCCATATAACGTCTTGCTGTGGCTTTTTAAGATTTGGGCACACCTCTGCGAGACGATTACACCGACTGTCGAGGTTCGGGGGATGCTCTACTTTTGATTCCAAAGCGATTATCATCCCGCCGGCGGTCGCCGGTAGCGCACGCCGCCTCGGAGGTCGACAGCCGGTGTAATCAGCTGGCACAGGTGCGTTCCAAGCTTAAAAGTCGTATCAAGAGACTATACCGACGCATATTCGGGTATCAGATCGTGGTACGCGAAGCATGCCGAGCCACGCGCGTTACCGACGACCGTAGCTTGCGCATAGTCTCATTGAAGCTGAAAGCAGAATGGACAGGGCTTTTTCCAGGCTCATTTGCCTGCCAGAGCTTTCGAACAGTTCTTCCAAACATACGTTGCCATCACCAGGAGAGACCAGTGGTGTGTTGACCTGGCATTGATTGGAGATGTTTCTTCTTTTTAATGCACCAAGGAATTTACATGCATGCATCAGTGGCATGTCACTGCTGTACAGTTGGAAGTACCAATTGTTTGTACAAGTGGTGCAGTGTCCTGTCCTTGTGATCATTTTTTTTTTGCAGACTGCAATGTGCTTTTTTTATTTCTGATGTGCCCTAGGTTTGGCGAGACTGCATCAATGGGCCGGAGCTCACAGTCCCAGCTCTACTTGCAGTCAAAGTTTTGGCGATGTTCCATTATGAGCTGCTGCTCTCATTGTGTATTAAACTGTGTGTACGTGAAACTGTTGCCTAACTCTCCATTCCTGGAACTTCTGAACCCTGGCGGGACAAGGAAAATTGCTGTCCATACCCTCCAGAAATCTGAACCAGTAGACACAAAGAGACCCATACACCATTAAAACTACAAGACAGTTAGGAAACCAGTAGCCTATGAGATTACTGACAGCTATGGGCATGTCAGCGTACTGGCCTTATTGGCGTGTTGGTATATACCAAACACTATTTCAAAGAGTGCACATTTTGCGACGGCCCGCCCTGTGCAGGCACGGTGCTGCCGTGCGCGCATCACCTCGTGTGGACATGTCCTCTGCGCACACAGTTGAAATCGAGATGGTAGCTAGGTTTTTCATACTCAGTTCAACTCGTTACAGCTGGCTTGTGTCCACTGCAGGACAAAAACGTACCCCAGTTCTCTCCCTCCAAGAATCGCTATCCTCCGCGGCCACTCTATTCCAGGCAGCTTTTTGAACTCGTGCTCTTCCAAGTCCGTTTTCTTCTTAATTTCCAAATTTTTGCCCTAATTCACATTGCTCTCTGTCTCAAGGTTACCTCTCCTATTTTCCTTTCTATAGCATGCTGCGTTATTCTATATCATGCAGTGCGTGTACCAGTTGCTCTGAACATTGGAATAATGTTAGGATGATGAATTTTAATGGCGCATGGGCAGCTTTGGCCTAAGAGCACCATAGCACAAGGCATTTTTCTTTCCACAAAACGGTCAGACACCCACTTTTTAAGCATTTCACCTCTGTGAACCAGAGCACCAGGCCAGGGTAAAGCTTTCAAAGTAGTGGAAATTTCATAAATGGGGACACTTGAAGTGAGTTATTGGACAGGGGCCTCTTGCAAGAGGTACGATCTGGCAGAGTGGGACCACTTGACAGAAGGGAACATTTGGAACGCACTGGTTTAAAAAATCATTGGAAATTTCGGTTGGAACCAACTGATTTTTCCAGTCAATTCCAATCGGTTCAGGTTTATGTTTATGGGTTTAGTGTTCCAAAGCGACTCGGGCTATGAGGAATGCCGTGGTGGAGGGCTCCGGAAAATGTTGACCACCTGCGGTTCCTTAACGTGCTCTGACAACGCACAGTGCATGGGCCTCAAGCATTTCGAAAACCTCTATCGAAGTGGGACCACCATGGCCAGGGTCGAATCCGCATCTGTCAGACCAGCAGCCGAGCACCGTAACCAATGAGCCAAGGTTCAAATTGGGTTTTAATATTGGTTCCAGTCTTTTGATGCCTTTAATCATCTTACATATTATTAAGCTTCAAAGGAAAAACTTATTTGTGAGGACTGCAGGGCAACGCCCAGCTTGGTACCAACATTTTCACAGGAGAATGGAAACAGAATTGTATATGCTCTCATGGAAACGAGGACAGGCTCACAAGAAACATACTGTAGTCGGGCTCTAATAACATACTAGCTGCATGTATGCATCCACAAAGCACACTTCTGTCCCATATACAGGGCGTTTCACCTAGGATTTTACACAATTAAAAAAGAGAGGCCTTTTGAGTTAGACGAGCACTTTTCTCTTGATGGCATTGTCAGCTGTGTAGCACATCAGAAAACAGCTCAGATGTGCTAACTAGCAGGTTGGTTAACTATCATAGTTAGGCTCCGTAATTATTGAGAAGCATGTGGCCCACCGTAAGCAATATTCATATCTGTTTTTAGAATTTCGAAGATGCGGTTGCCCTCGGCACTGTGGCCCGACAAAGTTTGGCTACATCGCGCCAAAATGCATGCGCTTTTGAGAAGTTTGCGGACAAAACGATCTCTTCTCTGATCGTAATTCGTCGAAACAGCTGAAATTTGTTGGGCCACAGCGCTGAGGGTAACTGTATTTTCGAAATTGTACAAACTGACATGGATATTGCTTACAGTGGGCTACACGCCTCTCAGAGGAGCCTAACAATTGCAGTTACAAAGTTAACTGTTCAATATTAGTTAACCAGCCTTCTAGACAGCATGTCTTAACTGTATTCTAATGATGCCAAAAGCAGCGCTCTTCTAACCCAAACAACCTATTTTAAAAATCGTGTAAAGTCTTGGGTGAAACACCCTATGTATACCCTAGTTGCGAGACTCCTGTACAGAGGTCAGTGGCCAGAGGTCAGAATTTTGATGCCTTTGACCTGTATAATGGAACGGAAGATTTCGTTCACTGCTGTGTGAAGCACCTTGTGGGCCATAGACCATTGTTGCACATTGCTGTTTAAGTAGTAATAGTAGTGCCCTTAGCTATTGTACATGATAAGGAGGAGATTTATTGCCACCTGCCAGGGATTTGGGGTGCTGGGAGTGATGCAAGTTGCAATATGTGGCCCAGAAGCAAACCCAATGGCATGGAAGCTTTTGAAAAGGACAGCACACCATGGTGTAGATTTCAGAACTCACTATATTTCTCAATAGATGCAATTGGTTTCAACAAACTCTCTGGATGTCTTTAAAAGTTCCTCATGGGACATTCCTTCCTGTAGTTGCACAATGTGCTGCACAGTACTCTCAAACACTGTGGCGGCGTCCGTGCTGCGATCCAAACTCGGCACCAGAGTTCTGAGGGTGTCGCAAGCGTACTTAATCCGGGCTCGACGCTTTCGTTCCACATCGTTATGGCGCGCTCGTCTGTCTTCTGGTACTTCTGAGCTAGACGCGCTGCTTGCTTCCGGTGATGTGCCTTCCTGATCACTTGTGGTCGTCGTAGTATCGCCAGCATCGAAGCCGTCCAGGTTAAGGTAGACCGCATCCGCTTCGTAAACGACTTCAAATGTCGGGTCCGTCGTCGCAGTACCAAGACCTTCGGCACCAGTCTCGCCCAGGGGCTGTATTACGTACGCTGCACCAACTTCACCAACATACTGCAATTGCTGATTACTGTCCATCGTGAAATTTCCTCGCGCACAGAATGAAGCCTCACTTTTGCTGCTGCCGTTGTGGTGTGCTGCTGCTGCTACAGCTTCCGGTTCTCACCAAAGTGGTGTGGGTGAAATGTGATTAGTTCCGGTCGGCATCCTGGCGGTCCCTGATCGCAGCTGCTAGGTGAAATCCCCTTTGCAGATCTTGTCATCGTCATGGCACAAATGACTTGTCTGGTACCGACGTGAAACTGCTCAAGCAAAAAAAAAAAACCATAGGAAATTTTATTAGTCTTATAAAAATTAGTATTGGTGCTATAGTTTCTCCTCTGGTTGTATCTGCTTTTGTACTGGGCCAAAACAGAAACCGATACTATACCGATATGTCTTATAGGCTATGCATTGTACTGGCTGCACTTGTCAATGGGCCCTGCAAAAGCGGTCGGTTGGTGGTTCTAGGCGAAATCCTAGAGGCCTGTGTGCTGTGCGATGTCAGTGCACGTTAAAGAACTCCAGGTGGTCGGAATTTCCGGAGCCCTTCATTACGGCGTTTCTCATAGCCTGAGTGGCTTTGGGGCGTTAAACCCCCATGAACCAAACCAAACCTAGTTGTTATTCATTGCTTCGATCCTCATTCAGCTCAGGCTCTGATCTCAAAATCAACACATGCCGATCCTATGGCGCTTATGAGGCATTGCAGTAACGTAAAATTATTTGCCACATTAAGAATAAAGTACGCTGAGGCATACAGAAAAACTGCCGCCTGAAGTTCCAGAGGATCCGGCGCGCAACTAAGTTTGAGTTTGACGCCACAAGCCGCGGACAACGCGGTGCCGGCCGCGGAGGGAGAGGGACAAGTGACACATTGGGGAAGGAACACATTTTTTCTCTCTCCTCAAGCCAGAAAGAAAGCAAAACAAGAAAGAAAATTGACCACATATTGTGGTTGTCCGCATGCCGCTTCTACAAGGTAGGACTGGGTAGGACCCTATAATTAATCCGAGGAAACCTTTTTTTTCTTCTATTTTTCGGTCTAGTGGCCAAAAGCGCATATTGAGACCACAGTATCACTTTTAGTGTTACTAGCACACTTTTTTTTCAGTTGTCGACTGAGTATTATGTTGATTTAGGGAAGTGTTAGCGAAAGCGTAGACGAAGGAGGGCAACGTTGGGTATTTGTTTTGATTTTTTCACATTGCTTCTGCGTGCGTCAGCTGTGAAGTTTGTCGCGGTGTGCGCTGCCCTGAATTCAAAGTTCTGCAAGACGCTTCTCGTGGATATCAACGTTCGAGTGCTAGTTCGGCTTTTAGTGAGGTCCGTGTGCATGAGTTACAACCGCCGGCAGCGGTTGTTATGCTCTTTGCGCTGCGGCGTTGCGTTGCTAATGGCCGTTGCCACGCGAACAAATGAATTTGAATCGCGCCGTATGATGAAATTAATATGGGGGAGAGTTTTAGTATTTTAGGCACGATTTCTTGATAGGAGTATCTCAGGTTTTTAACCTTAATTTTGCTTTCTACTGTGCTGCTATGTTTCTTCCTCAAGTGGCGAGTCGTGCCCCGGCGGCTCAGCACTGCTGATTGTACTGGTGCAGTCGTTGCTGTTGTTGCCTTAAAGATGATGGCACATACTTACGGTGGGGGATTGGCCAGGATTTGTTGCAGATCCAGGGGTGCAGTCAAAAGCAAATGGAAGGCGCGAGAGAGTGGCAGTGTTGTAGCGCTTTCTAACGCCGGCTCTGGTAACTGATTAAAACTCGGTCGCCAGCAAGCATCGCGCGCTATCAACCGACCCTTATCTGGAGCGTACGGACATCACTTTTGGAAGCTCGAACGGATGCTTGTTGCTTTTCAATTACGGCACCACGGATTTCTTTGGCGCTACTTGCGAAGTCTTTGAAGAGCGATTCGCGCCGTTTGATAGTACTCAGCAGCGAGCACTGCCACGACTGTTTAGTTATGCTTTTGCTGTGAACGGCGTGTCGAGGGGCGTTTTTTTTTTGTTCTTAGGTTTACATGGTATATCGTGGCTTCCCCAGTGTCCGCTCAAGAAATGAGGACCAGCAATGATCAGCCCTCGCTTTTTTGCTCCCTTCATTTTGTTTATTGTAACTTGCGCACATACCCCCGTGTGTATAAGAACGAATACGCACAAAGTAATCAAAAGGGCACGATGCTGGTTTAGTCTGTGTGCTGTGTGTAACAGTTGATGAAGTAAAATACGCGAAATGCATGCATTTCGAACTGGTCAGGTAGTAACGCACGATCAGCACGTCGAACGCAACAACGGGAATCTTTATTTTTCTTAGTAGATAGAATTTCATCGAGTTAGTTCCACAAGAACAAAAAATACAAGGTGCAAAAATCAAACGTGGTTCAGAGGCGCGTGAGACTGCCCTTAACGCGAATGGTTGCTTCCATGCGCCGGTGCAGAGAATCGCACACAGATTGTACAAACTCGCGGTATCCCTTAATGCAGTCCCATTCCACTGCAACAGCGAACCACAGTGCTTTTTTGCTTGTTGCACCCAAGCTCGTGTTTGCCAAGTTGGATTTGAGAAATCCCCACACATTTTCTATAACGTTGAAGTCCGCGCCCTTTGGCACCCATTTCAGCTGTCAAACTCCTCACTCTTCATGAAAGTCTTGGACGACTTTAGCTTTGTGGATGGGGCTGTGGTCCTGGTGAAGCCAGTAAAAGCCATCTTTAAAGGGCCCGTCCAGGGCGAACGGGACGAGGTAGCTGTCAAGGACATCGCAGTAGGACGCCGCGTTAATCATCGCTCGAAGCTGCACAAGTGGGGCCAGTCCATCTCTGCAGACGGCTCCCCATTCACAGCCGTGCCACCACTGCTAAGCACAGTGTGCATGTACCCGGGCTGATACCTACGTGTAAACAAAAACAAAATGTTATAGTTAGAAATGTGGGCAAGCGCCCTTCTAGAACTCGTTTTGCTGACGTGCGGACGTGATCTTTAGCTTCCAGACAAAGCTAAAGGCCTCTTGAACAAATTCCCAAATGCCCACTCGAGCATTGCACACAGAAAAACGGCATCCGGATTATCGCCCTTATCGCTCCGCCGTCGCATTGCCAGCCTGTCTTTATTTCACAAATTCTTCGACAGCCCTATCCACATCCCACCTTGTAATCTTCCCCCAGAATGCATATCTCATCGCACCAGCCATCACCTACAAGTTTTTGTCCACGGTCACACACCGTCACTTTTTCGAATTCCTTCTTTCTTCGTGCAGCCGCAGGCTGGAACGGCTTTCCAAACAACGTTGCCATCATCACTTGCCCAAGTCTTTTCGCTAAAAATGTAAAAACTTTCTTGCTGTTGTGAATTTGTGCTTTTAATTCTTTCCACCCCTTATGTAAAACGCCCTTTTTAGGGCCTTTAATGTAATAAAATGAAATGGAATGAAAGTATTCACCCACGCTGAAAATATAGCGCTGGCAATTGCAAAGCATGATATCATTGAGAGAATGTAGTTACATCTTACCTGCAGTTGTACGGGCGCCATAGTCGGCGCTGTTGACCCATCTTGAGGTTACAGTAGACTCGTCAATAAATATGACCTCACCCCAATCGACTACCGACCATTCTTCATGGGCTCGCGCGAAGCCCGGTCGGGCGCGCTTCTGCTGATCTGTTAAGTAAAGTAGGGTCTCTGAGCGACCACGCTTCCGCTCAGTCCTGCTTCATGCAAGCGCCGGCAGATTGTAGCCACACTGATGTTCAGAGATAGGGTCTCTCGAATTTCTCGCGTACTCTCGAATGGATCAGCCACCACCGCTACCACGATGAGTTCGTCGACTTCTGTCGATGTGGATCGTGGTCTCCCTGAACTGGGGGCATCTTCAATGCAGGCATCCTCATCTCGATGTGCCTGCAAATCCTATTCACAGCGCCGATCGATCGGTCAACTCGGCGACTTATAGTGTGCTGAGGAACAGCTTCAATAGAGAGGCGAATTATGTTGCGCCATTTATCTTCAGGTATTCTGGTGCAATCAATCCCTCCCTCTGACCTGAGCACAAGAAATAAAATGAGTGCTCCACAGCACGCCGCTCACGGCAGGAACATAAATAAACAGTCGTGGCAGTGCTCGCTGCTGAGTATTATCAAACGGCGCGAATCTGTCATCAAACAAATCGCATGTAGCGCCAGAGAAATCCTTAGTGTCGCATTTGAAAAGCAACAAGCATCCGTCCGAGCTGTCAAAAGTGATGACCGGAAACGCTCTAGATAATGGTCCGCTCATAGCGCGCGCTGCTTGTTGGAAACCGAGCTAGTCAATTACCCGAGCCGGCGTTAGAAAGTGGTGCCGCACGGTTTGCCACGCTCTCGCACCTTCTGTTTACTTTTGACTTCACGTGTACGTCTCGTCTGGCCCATTTTGTATTTCGCATAATCACTAGAGTCAAAGTAACGCCCGTTTTGCCGGCGTGCCAGATGCTAAGCGTTCGCCGAGTCTCGCTTCATTCTTGGGTCATTTTTGGGATGCGCGAGCTACAGCTCAGCAGTTACCTCGTTGGCGTTGCTCCGCCAGCCCTCCCTCCCTCCCTTCACCCGGTACGCATCCATATAATGTCTTGCTGTGGCTTTTTAAGATTTGCTCACACCTCTGCGAGACGATTACACCGACTGTCGAGGTTCGGGGGATGCTCTACTTTTGATTCCAAAGCGATTATCATCCCGCCGGCGGTCGCCGGTAGCGCACGCCGCCTCGGAGGTCGACAGCCGGTGTAATCAGCTGGCACAGGTGCGTTCCAAGCTTAAAAGTCGTATCAAGAGACTATATCGACGCATATTCGCGTATCAGATCGTGGTACGCGAAGCATGCCGAGCCACGCGCGTTACCGACGACCGTAGCTTGCGCATAGTCTCATTGAAGCTGAAAGCAGAATGGACAGGGCTTTTTAAAGGCTCATTTGCCTGCCAGAGCTTTCAAACAGTTCTTCCAAACATACGTTGCCATCACCAGGAGAGACCAGTGGTGTGTTGACCTGGCATTGATTGGAGATGTTTCTTCTTTTTAATGCACCAAGGAATTTACATGCATGCATCAGTGGCATGTCACTGCTGTACAGTTGGAAGTACCAATTGTTTGTACAAGTGGTGCAGTGTCCTGTCCTTGTGATCATTTTTTTTTTTGCAGACTGCAATGTGCTTTTTTTATTTCTGATGTGCCCTAGGTTTGGCGAGACTGCATCAATGGGCCGGAGCTCACAGTCCCAGCTCTACTTGCAGTCAAAGTTTTGGCGATGTTCCATTATGAGCTGCTGCTCTCATTGTGTATTAAACTGTGTATACGTGAAACTGTTGCCTAACTCTCCATTCCTGGAACTTCTGAACCCTGGCGGGACAAGGAAAATTGCTGTCCATACCCTCCAGAAATCTGAACCAGTAGACACAAAGAGACCCATACACCATTAAAACTACAAGACAGTTAGGAAACCAGTAGCCTGTGAGATTACTGACAGCTATGGGCATGTCAGCGTACTGGCCTTATTGGCGTGTTGGTATATACCAAACACTATTTCAAAGAGTGCACATTTTGCGACGGCCCGCCCTGTGCAGGCACGGTGCTGCCGTGCGCGCATCACCTCGTGTGGACATGTCCTCTGCGCACACAGTTGAAATCGAGATGGTAGCTAGGTTTTTCATACTCAGTTCAACTCGTTACAGCTGGCTTGTGTCCACTGCAGGACAAAAACGTACCCCAGTTCTCTCCCTCCAAGAATCGCTATCCTCCGCGGCCACTCTATTCCAGGCAGCTTTTTGAACTCGTGCTCTTCCAAGTCCGTTTTCTTCTTAATTTCCAAATTTTTGCCCTAATTCACATTGCTCTCTGTCTCAAGGTTACCTCTCCTATTTTCCTTTCTATAGCATGCTGCGTTATTCTATATCATGCAGTGCGTGTACCAGTTGCTCTGAACATTGGAATAATGTTAGGATGATGAATTTTAATGGCGCATGGGCAGCTTTGGCCTAAGAGCACCATAGCACAAGGCATTTTTCTTTCCACAAAACGGTCAGACACCCACTTTTTAAGCATTTCACCTCTGTGAACCAGAGCACCAGACCAGGGTAAAGCTTTCAAAGTAGTGGAAATTTCATAAATGGGGACACTTGAAGTGAGTTATTGGACAGGGGCCGCTTGCAAGAGGTACGATCTGGCAGAGTGGGACCACTTGACAGAAGGGAACATTTGGAACGCACTGGTTTAAAAAATCATTGGAAATTTCGGTTGGAACCAACTGATTTTTCCAGTCAATTCCAATCGGTTCAGGTTTATGTTTATGGGTTTTGTGTTCCAAAGCGACTCGGGCTATGAGGAATGCCGTGGTGGAGGGCTCCGGAAAATGTTGACCACCTGCGGTTCCTTAACGTGCTCTGACAACGCACAGTGCATGGGCCTCAAGCATTTCGAAAACCTCTATCGAAGTGGGACCACCATGGCCAGGGTCGAATCCGCATCTGTCAGACCAGCAGCCGAGCACCGTAACCAATGAGCCAAGGTTCAAATTGGGTTTTGAAATTGGTTCCAGTCTTTTGATGCCTTTAATCATCTTACATATTATTAAGCTTCAAAGGAAAAACTTATTTGTGAGGACTGCAGGGCAACGCCCAGCTTGGTACCAACATTTTCACAGGAGAATGGAAACAGAATTGTATATGCTCTCATGGAAACGAGGACAGGCTCACAAGAAACATACTGTAGTCGGGCTCTAATAACATACTAGCTGCATGTATGCATCCACAAAGCACACTTCTGTCCCATATACAGGGCGTTTCACCTAGGATTTTACACAATTAAAAAAGAAAGGCCTTTTGAGTTAGACGAGCACTTTTCTCTTGATGGCATTGTCAGCTGTGTAGCACATCAGAAAACAGCTCAGATGTGCTAACTAGCAGGTTGTTTAACTATCATAGTTAGGCTCCGTAATTATTGAGAAGCATGTGGCCCACCGTAAGCAATATTCATATCTGTTTTTAGAATTTCGAAGATGCGGTTGCCCTCGGCACTGTGGCCCGACAAAGTTTGGCTACATCGCGCCAAAATGCATGCGCTTTTGAGAAGTTTGCGGACAAAACGATCTCTTCTCTGATCGTAATTCGTCGAAACAGCTGAAATTTGTTGGGCCACAGCGCTGAGGGTAACTGTATTTTCGAAATTGTACAAACTGACATGGATATTGCTTACAGTGGGCTACACGCCTCTCAGAGGAGCCTAACAATTGCAGTTACAAAGTTAACTGTTCAATATTAGTTAACCAGCCTTCTAGACAGCATGTCTTAACTGTATTCTAATGATGCCAAAAGCAGCGCTCTTCTAACCCAAACAACCTATTTTAAAAATCGTGTAAAGTCTTGGGTGAAACACCCTATGTATACCCTAGTTGTGAGACTCCTGTACAGAGGTCAGTGGCCAGAGGTCAGAATTTTGATGCCTTTGACCTGTATAATGGAACGGAAGATTTCGTTCACTGCTGTGTGAAGCACCTTGTGGGCCATAGACCATTGTTGCACATTGCTGTTTAAGTAGTAATAGTAGTGCCCTTAGCTATTGTACATCATAAGGAGGAGAGTTATTGCCACCTGCCAGGGATTTGGGGTGCTGGGAGTGATGCAAGTTGCAATATGTGGCCCAGAAGCAAACCCAATGGCATGGAAGCTTTTGAAAAGGACAGCACACCATGGTGTAGATTTCAGAACTCACTATATTTCTCAATAGATGCAATTGGTTTCAACAAACTCTCTTGATGTCTTTAAAAGTTCCTCATGGGACATTCCTTCCTGTAGTTGCACAATGTGCTGCACAGTACTCTCAAACACTGTGGCGGCGTCCGTGCTGCGATCCAAACTCGGCACCAGAGTTCTGAGGGTGTCGCAAGCGTACTTAATCCGGGCTCGACGCTTTCGTTCCACATCGTTATGGCGCGCTCGTCTGTCTTCTGGTACTTCTGAGCTAGACGCGCTGCTTGCTTCCGGTGATGTGCCTTCCTGATCACTTGTGGTCGTCGTAGTATCGCCAGCATCGAAGCCGTCCAGGTTAAGGTAGACCGCATGCGCTTCGTAAACGACTTCAAATGTCGGGTCCGTCGTCGCAGTACCAAGACCTTCGGCACCAGTCTCGCCCAGGGGCTGTATTACGTACGCTGCACCAACTTCACCAACATACTGCAATTGCTGATTACTGTCCATCGTGAAATTTCCTCGCGCACAGAATGAAGCCTCACTTTTGCTGCTGCCGTTGGGGTGTGCTGCTGCTGCTACAGCTTCCGGTTCTCACCAAAGTGGTGTGGGTGAAATGTGATTAGTTCCGGTCGGCATCCTGGCGGTCCCTGATCGCAGCTGCTAGGTGAAATCCCCTTTGCAGATCTTGTCATCGTCATGGCACAAATGACTTGTCTGGTACCGACGTGAAACTGCTCAAGCAAAAAAAAAAAAACCATAGGGAATTTTATTAGTCTTATAAAAATTAGTATTGGTGCTATAGTTTCTCCTCTGGTTGTATCTGCTTTTGTACTGGGCCAAAACAGAAACCGATACTATACCGATATGTCTTATAGGCTATGCATGGTACTGGCTGCACTTGTCAATGGGCCCTGCAAAAGCGGTCGGTTGGTGGTTCTAGGCGAAATCCTAGAGGCCTGTGTGCTGTGCGATGTCAGTGCACGTTAAAGAACTCCAGGTGGTCGGAATTTCCGGAGCCCTTCATTACGGCGTTTCTCATAGCCTGAGTGGCTTTGGGGCGTTAAACCCCCATGAACCAAACCAAACCTAGTTGTTATTCATTGCTTCGATCCTCATTCAGCTCAGGCTCTGATCTCAAAATCAACACATGCCGATCCTATGGCGCTTATGAGGCATTGCAGTAACGTAAAATTATTTGCCACATTAAGAATAAAGTACGCTGAGGCATACAGAAAAACTGCCGCCTGAAGTTCCAGAGGATCCGGCGCGCAACTAAGTTTGAGTTTGACGCCACAAGCCGCGGACAACGCGGTGCCGGCCGCGGAGGTAGAGGGACAAGTGACACATTGGGGAAGGAACACATTTTTTCTCTCTCCTCAAGCCAGAAAGAAAGCAAAACAAGAAAGAAAATTGACCACATATTGTGGTTGTCCGCATGCCGCTTCTACAAGGTAGGACTGGGTAGGACCCTATAATTAATCCGAGGAAACCTTTTTTTTCTTCTATTTTTCGGTCTAGTGGCCAAAAGCGCATATTGAGACCACAGTATCACTTTTAGTGTTACTAGCACACTTTTTTTTCAGTTGTCGACTGAGTATTATGTTGATTTAGGGAAGTGTTAGCGAAAGCGTAGACGAAGGAGGGCAACGTTGGGTATTTGTTTTGATTTTTTCACATTGCTTCTGCGTGCGTCAGCTGTGAAGTTTGTCGCGGTGTGCGCTGCCCTGAATTCAAAGTTCTGCAAGACGCTTCTCGTGGATATCAACGTTCGAGTGCTAGTTCGGCTTTTAGTGAGGTCCGTGTGCATGAGTTACAACCGCCGGCAGCGGTTGTTATGCTCTTTGCGCTGCGGCGTTGCGTTGCTAATGGCCGTTGCCACGCGAACAAATGAATTTGAATCGCGCCGTATGATGAAATTAATATGGGGGAGAGTTTTAGTATTTTAGGCACGATTTCTTGATAGGAGTATCTCAGGTTTTTAACCTTAATTTTGCTTTCTACTGTGCTGCTATGTTTCTTCCTCAAGTGGCGAGTCGTGCCCCGGCGGCTCAGCACTGCTGATTGTACTGGTGCAGTCGTTGCTGTTGTTGCCTTAAAGATGATGGCACATACTTACGGTGGGGGATTGGCCAGGATTTGTTGCAGATCCAGGGGTGCAGTCAAAAGCAAATGGAAGGCGCGAGAGAGTGGCAAACAGTGTTGTAGCGCTTTCTAACGCCGGCTCTGGTAACTGATTAAAACTCGGTCGCCAGCAAGCATCGCGCGCTATCAACCGACCCTTATCTGGAGCGTACGGACATCACTTTTGGAAGCTCGAACGGATGCTTGTTGCTTTTCAATTACGGCACCACGGATTTCTTTGGCGCTACTTGCGAAGTCTTTGAAGAGCGATTCGCGCCGTTTGATAGTACTCA
This sequence comes from Amblyomma americanum, assembly GCF_052857255.1. Taxonomy (NCBI): domain Eukaryota; kingdom Metazoa; phylum Arthropoda; class Arachnida; order Ixodida; family Ixodidae; genus Amblyomma; species Amblyomma americanum. The sequence goes on along the minus strand of NC_135497.1, from coordinate 297,536,918 downwards.
GCAGCGAGCACTGCCACGACTGTTTAGTTATGCTTTTGCCGTGAACGGCGTGTCGAGGGGCGTTTTTTTTTGTTCTTAGGTTTTCATGGTATATCGTGGCTTCCCCAGTGTCCGCTCAAGAAATGAGGACCAGCAATGATCAGCCCTCGCTTTTTTGCTCCCTTCATTTTGTTTATTGTAACTTGCGCACATACCCCCGTGTGTATAAGAACGAATACGCACAAAGTAATCAAAAGGGCACGATGCTGGTTTAGTCTGTGTGCTGTGTGTAACAGTTGATGAAGTAAAATACGCGAAATGCATGCATTTCGAACTGGTCAGGTAGTAACGCACGATCAGCACGTCGAACGCAACAACGGGAATCTTTATTTTTCTTAGTAGATAGAATTTCATCGAGTTAGTTCCACAAGAACAAAAAATACAAGGTGCAAAAATCAAACGTGGTTCAGAGGCGCGTGAGACTGCCCTTAACGCGAATGGTTGCTTCCATGCGCCGGTGCAGAGAATCGCACACAGATTGTACAAACTCGCGGTATCCCTTAATGCAGTCCCATTCCACTGCAACAGCGAACCACAATGCTTTTTTGCTTGTTGCACCCAAGCTCGTGTTTGCCAAGTTGGATTTGAGAAATCCCCACACATTTTCTATAACGTTGAAGTCCGCGCCCTTTGGCACCCATTTCAGCTGTCAAACTCCTCACTCTTCATGAAAGTCTTGGACGACTTTAGCTTTGTGGATGGGGCTGTGGTCCTGGTGAAGCCAGTAAAAGCCATCTTTAAAGGGCCCGTCCAGGGCGAACGGGACGAGGTAGCTGTCAAGGACATCGCAGTAGGACGCCGCGTTAATCATCGCTCGAAGCTGCACAAGTGGGGCCGTTCCATCTCTGCAGACGGCTCCCCATTCACAGCCGTGCCACCACTGCTAAGCACAGTGTGCATGTACCCGGGCTGATACCTACGTGCAAACAAACACAAAATGTTATAGTTAGAAATGTGGGCAAGCGCCCTTCTAGAACTCGTTTTGCTGACGTGCGGACGTGATCTTTAGCTTCCAGACAAAGCTAAAGGCCTCTTGAACAAATTCCCAAATGCCCACTCGAGCATTGCACACAGAAAAACGGCATCCGGATTATCGCCCTTATCGCTCCGCCGTCGCATTGCCAGCCTGTCTTTATTTCACAAATTCTTCGACAGCCCTATCCACATCCCACCTTGTAATCTTCCCCCAGAATGCATATCTCATCGCACCAGCCATCACCTACAAGTTTTTGTCCACGGTCACACACCGTCACTTTTTCGAATTCCTTCTTTCTTCGTGCAGCCGCAGGCTGGAACGGCTTTCCAAACAACGTTGCCATTATCACTTGCCCAAGTCTTTTCGCTAAAAATGTAAAAACTTTCTTGCTGTTGTGAATTTGTGCTTTTAATTCTTTCCACCCCTTATGTAAAACGCCCTTTTTAGGGCCTTTAATGTAATAAAATGAAATGGAATGAAAGTATTCACCCACGCTGAAAATATAGCGCTGGCAATTGCAAAGCATGATATCATTGAGAGAATGTAGTTACATCTTACCTGCAGTTGTACGGGCGCCATAGTCGGCGCTGTTGACCCATCTTGAGGTTACAGTAGACTCGTCAATAAATATGACCTCACCCCAATCGACTACCAACCATTCTTCATGGGCTCGCGCGAAGCCCGGTCGGGCGCGCTTCTGCTGATCTGTTAAGTAAAGTAGGGTCTCTGAGCGACCACGCTTCCGCTCAGTCCTGCTTCATGCAAGCGCCGGCAGATTGTAGCCACACTGATGTTCAGAGATAGGGTCTCTCGAATTTCTCGCGTACTCTCGAATGGATCAGCCACCACCGCTACCACGATGAGTTCGTCGACTTCTGTCGATGTGGATCGTGGTCTCCCTGAACTGGGGGCATCTTCAATGCAGGCATCCTCATCTCGATGTGCCTGCAAATCCTATTCACAGCGCCGATCGATCGGTCAACTCGGCGACTTATAGTGTGCTGAGGAACAGCTTCAATAGAGAGGCGAATTATGTTGCGCCATTTATCTTCAGGTATTCTGGTGCAATCAATCCCTCCCTCTGACCTGAGCACAAGAAATAAAATGAGTGCTCCACAGCACGCCGCTCACGGCAGGAACATAAATAAACAGTCGTGGCAGTGCTCGCTGCTGAGTATTATCAAACGGCGCGAATCTGTCATCAAACAAATCGCATGTAGCGCCAGAGAAATCCTTAGTGTCGCATTTGAAAAGCAACAAGCATCCGTCCGAGCTGTCAAAAGTGATGACCGGAAACGCTCTAGATAATGGTCCGCTCATAGCGCGCGCTGCTTGTTGGAAACCGAGCTAGTCAATTACCAGAGCCGGCGTTAGAAAGTGGTGCCGCACGGTTTGCCACGCTCTCGCACCTTCTGTTTACTTTTGACTTCACGTGTACGTCTCGTCTGGCCCATTTTGTATTTCGCATAATCACTAGAGTCAAAGTAACGCCCGTTTTGCCGGCGTACCAGATGCTAAGCGTTCGCCGAGTCTCGCTTCATTCTTGGGTCATTTTTGGGATGCGCGAGCTACAGCTCAGCAGTTACCTCGTTGGCGTTGCTCCGCCAGCCCTCCCTCCCTCCCTTCACCCGGTACGCATCCATATAATGTCTTGCTGTGGCTTTTTAAGATTTGGGCACACCTCTGCGAGACGATTACACCGACTGTCGAGGTTCGGGGGATGCTCTACTTTTGATTCCAAAGCGATTATCATCCCGCCGGCGGTCGCCGGTAGCGCACGCCGCCTCGGAGGTCGACAGCCGGTGTAATCAGCTGGCACAGGTGCGTTCCAAGCTTAAAAGTCGTATCAAGAGACTATATCGACGCATATTCGCGTATCAGATCGTGGTACGCGAAGCATGCCGAGCCACGCGCGTTACCGACGACCGTAGCTTGCGCATAGTCTCATTGAAGCTGAAAGCAGAATGGACAGGGCTTTTTCCAGGCTCATTTGCCTGCCAGAGCTTTCAAACAGTTCTTCCAAACATACGTTGCCATCACCACGAGAGACCAGTGGTGTGTTGACCTGGCATTGATTGGAGATGTTTCTTCTTTTTAATGCACCAAGGAATTTACATGCATGCATCAGTGGCATGTCACTGCTGTACAGTTGGAAGTACCAATTGTTTGTACAAGTGGTGCAGTGTCCTGTCCTTGTGATCATTTTTTTTTTTGCAGACTGCAATGTGCTTTTTTTATTTCTGATGTGCCCTAGGTTTGGCAAGACTGCATCAATGGGCCGGAGCTCACAGTCCCAGCTCTACTTGCAGTCAAAGTTTTGGCGATGTTCCATTATGAGCTGCTGCTCTCATTGTGTATTAAACTGTGTATACGTGAAACTGTTGCCTAACTCTCCATTCCTGGAACTTCTGAACCCTGGCGGGACAAGGAAAATTGCTGCCCATACCGTCCAGAAATCTGAACCAGTAGACACAAAGAGACCCATACACCATTAAAACTACAAGACAGTTAAGAAACCAGTAGCCTATGAGATTACTGACAGCTATGGGCATGTCAGCGTACTGGCCTTATTGGCGTGTTGGTATATACCAAACACTATTTCAAAGAGTGCACATTTTGCGACGGCCCGCCCTGTGCAGGCACGGTGCTGCCGTGCGCGCATCACCTCGTGTGGACATGTCCTCTGCGCACACAGTTGAAATCGAGATGGTAGCTAGGTTTTTCATACTCAGTTCAACTCGTAACAGCTGGCTTGTGTCCACTGCAGGACAAAAACGTACCCCAGTTCTCTCCCTCCAAGAATCGCTATCCTCCGCGGCCACTGTATTCCAGGCAGCTTTTTGAACTCGTGCTCTTCCAAGTCCATTTTCTTCTTAATTTCCAAATTTTTGCCCTAATTCACATTGCTCTCTGTCTCAAGGTTACCTCTCCTATTTTCCTTTCTATAGCATGCTGCGTTATTCTATATCATGCAGTGCGTGTACCAGTTGCTCTGAACATTGGAATAATGTTAGGATGATGAATTTTAATGGCGCATGGGCAGCTTTGGCCTAAGAGCACCATAGCACAAGGCATTTTTCTTTCCACAAAACAGGGTCAGACACCCACTTTTTAAGCATTTCACCTCTGTGAACCAGAGCACCAGGCCAGGGTAAAGCTTTCAAAGTAGTGGAAATTTCATAAATGGGGACACTTGAAGTGAGTTATTGGACAGGGGCCTCTTGCAAGAGGTACGATCTGGCAGAGTGGGACCACTTGACAGAAGGGACCATTTGGAACGTACTGGTTTAAAAAATCATTGGAAATTTCGGTTGGAACCAACTGATTTTTCCAGTCAATTCCAATCGGTTCAGGTTTATGTTTATGAGTTTAGGGTTCCAAAGCGACTCGGGCTATGAGGAATGCCGTGGTGGAGGGCTCCGGAAAATGTTGACCACCTGCGGTTCCTTAACGTGCTCTGACAACGCACAGTGCATGGGCCTGAAGCATTTCGAAAACCTCTATCGAAGTGGGACCACCATGGCCAGGGTCGAATCCGCATCTGTCAGACCAGCAGCCGAGCACCGTAACCAATGAGCCAAGGTTCAAATTGGGTTTTGAAATTGGTTCCAGTCTTTTGATGCCTTTAATCATCTTACATATTATTAAGCTTCAAAGGGAAAACTTATTTGTGAGGACTGCAGGGCAACGCCCAGCTTGGTACCAACATTTTCACAGGAGAATGGAAACAGAATTGTATATGCTCTCATGGAAACGAGGACAGGCTCACAAGAAACATACTGTAGTCGGGCTCTAATAACATACTAGCTGCATGTATACATCCACAAAGCACACTTCTGTCCCATATACAGGGCGTTTCACCTAGGATTTTACACAATTAAAAAAGAAAGGCCTTTTGAGTTAGACGAGCACTTTTCTCTTGATGGCATTGTCAGCTGTGTAGCACATCAGAAAACAGCTCAGATGTGCTAACTAGCAGGTTGGTTAACTATCATAGTTAGGCTCCGTAATTATTGAGAAGCATGTGGCCCACCGTAAGCAATATTCATATCTGTTTTTAGAATTTCGAAGATGCGGTTGCCCTCGGCACTGTGGCCCGACAAAGTTTGGCTACATCGCGCCAAAATGCATGCGCTTTTGAGAAGTTTGCGGACAAAACGATCTCTTCTCTGAACGTAATTCGTCGAAACAGCTGAAATTTGTTGGGCCACAGCGCTGAGGGTAACTGTATTTTCGAAATTGTACAAACTGACATGGATATTGCTTACAGTGGGCTACACGCCTCTCAGAGGAGCCTAACAATTGCAGTTACAAAGTTAACTGTTCAATATTAGTTAACCAGCCTTCTAGACAGCATGTCTTAACTGTATTCTAATGATGCCAAAAGCAGCGCTCTTCTAACCCAAACAACCTATTTTAAAAATCGTGTAAAGTCTTGGGTGAAACACCCTATGTATACCCTAGTTGTGAGACTCCTGTACAGAGGTCAGTGGCCAGAGGTCAGAATTTTGATGCCTTTGACCTGTATAATGGAACGGAAGATTTCGTTCACTGCTGTGTGAAGCACCTTGTGGGCCATAGACCATTGTTGCACATTGCTGTTTAAGTAGTAATAGTAGTGCCCTTAGCTATTGTACATCATAAGGAGGAGAGTTATTGCCACCTGCCAGGGATTTGGGGTGCTGGGAGTGATGCAAGTTGCAATATGTGGCCCAGAAGCAAACCCAATGGCATGGAAGCTTTTGAAAAGGACAGCACACCATGGTGTAGATTTCAGAACTCACTATATTTCTCAATAGATGCAATTGGTTTCAACAAACTCTCTGGATGTCTTTAAAAGTTCCTCATGGGACATTCCTTCCTGTAGTTGCACAATGTGCTGCACAGTACTCTCAAACACTGTGGCGGCGTCCGTGCTGCGATCCAAACTCGGCACCAGAGTTCTGAGGGTGTCGCAAGCGTACTTAATCCGGGCTCGACGCTTTCGTTCCACATCGTTATGGCGCGCTCGTCTGTCTTCTGGTACTTCTGAGCTAGACGCGCTGCTTGCTTCCGGTGATGTGCCTTCCTGATCACTTGTGGTCGTCGTAGTATCGCCAGCATCGAAGCCGTCCAGGTTAAGGTAGACCGCATCCGCTTCGTAAACGACTTCAAATGTCGGGTCCGTCGTCGCAGTACCAAGACCTTCGGCACCAGTCTCGCCCAGGGGCTGTATTACGTACGCTGCACCAACTTCACCAACATACTGCAATTGCTGATTACTGTCCATCGTGAAATTTCCTCGCGCACAGAATGAAGCCTCACTTTTGCTGCTGCCGTTGGGGTGTGCTGCTGCTGCTACAGCTTCCGGTTCTCACCAAAGTGGTGTGGGTGAAATGTGATTAGTTCCGGTCGGCATCCTGGCGGTCCCTGATCGCAGCTGCTAGGTGAAATCCCCTTTGCAGATCTTGTCATCGTCATGGCACAAATGACTTGTCTGGTACCGACGTGAAACTGCTCAAGCAAAAAAAAAAACCATAGGGAATTTTATTAGTCTTATAAAAATTAGTATTGGTGCTATAGTTTCTCCTCTGGTTGTATCTGCTTTTGTACTGGGCCAAAACAGAAACCGATACTATACCGATATGTCTTATAGGCTATGCATGGTACTGGCTGCACTTGTCAATGGGCCCTGCAAAAGCGGTCGGTTGGTGGTTCTAGGCGAAATCCTAGAGGCCTGTGTGCTGTGCGATGTCAGTGCACGTTAAAGAACTCCAGGTGGTCGGAATTTCCGGAGCCCTTCATTACGGCGTTTCTCATAGCCTGAGTGGCTTTGGGGCGTTAAACCCCCATGAACCAAACCAAACCTAGTTGTTATTCATTGCTTCGATCCTCATTCAGCTCAGGCTCTGATCTCAAAATCAACACATGCCGATCCTATGGCGCTTATGAGGCATTGCAGTAACGTAAAATTATTTGCCACATTAAGAATAAAGTACGCTGAGGCATACAGAAAAACTGCCGCCTGAAGTTCCAGAGGATCCGGCGCGCAACTAAGTTTGAGTTTGACGCCACAAGCCGCGGACAACGCGGTGCCGGCCGCGGAGGTAGAGGGACAAGTGACACATTGGGGAAGGAACACATTTTTTCTCTCTCCTCAAGCCAGAAAGAAAGCAAAACAAGAAAGAAAATTGACCACATATTGTGGTTGTCCGCATGCCGCTTCTACAAGGTAGGACTGGGTAGGACCCTATAATTAATCCGAGGAAACCTTTTTTTTCTTCTATTTTTCGGTCTAGTGGCCAAAAGCGCATATTGAGACCACAGTATCACTTTTAGTGTTACTAGCACACTTTTTTTTCAGTTGTCGACTGAGTATTATGTTGATTTAGGGAAGTGTTAGCGAAAGCGTAGACGAAGGAGGGCAACGTTGGGTATTTGTTTTGATTTTTTCACATTGCTTCTGCGTGCGTCAGCTGTGAAGTTTGTCGCGGTGTGCGCTGCCCTGAATTCAAAGTTCTGCAAGACGCTTCTCGTGGATATCAACGTTCGAGTGCTAGTTCGGCTTTTAGTGAGGTCCGTGTGCATGAGTTACAACCGCCGGCAGCGGTTGTTATGCTCTTTGCGCTGCGGCGTTGCGTTGCTAATGGCCGTTGCCACGCGAACAAATGAATTTGAATCGCGCCGTATGATGAAATTAATATGGGGGAGAGTTTTAGTATTTTAGGCACGATTTCTTGATAGGAGTATCTCAGGTTTTTAACCTTAATTTTGCTTTCTACTGTGCTGCTATGTTTCTTCCTCAAGTGGCGAGTCGTGCCCCGGCGGCTCAGCACTGCTGATTGTACTGGTGCAGTCGTTGCTGTTGTTGCCTTAAAGATGATGGCACATACTTACGGTGGGGGATTGGCCAGGATTTGTTGCAGATCCAGGGGTGCAGTCAAAAGCAAATGGAAGGCGCGAGAGAGTGGCAAACAGTGTTGTAGCGCTTTCTAACGCCGGCTCTGGTAACTGATTAAAACTCGGTCGCCAGCAAGCATCGCGCGCTATCAACCGACCCTTATCTGGAGCGTACGGACATCACTTTTGGAAGCTCGAACGGATGCTTGTTGCTTTTCAATTACGGCACCACGGATTTCTTTGGCGCTACTTGCGAAGTCTTTGAAGAGCGATTCGCGCCGTTTGATAGTACTCAGCAGCGAGCACTGCCACGACTGTTTAGTTATGCTTTTGCCGTGAACGGCGTGTCGAGGGGCGTTTTTTTTTTGTTCTTAGGTTTACATGGTATATCGTGGCTTCCCCAGTGTCCGCTCAAGAAATGAGGACCAGCAATGATCAGCCCTCGCTTTTTTGCTCCCTTCATTTTGTTTATTGTAACTTGCGCACATACCCCCGTGTGTATAAGAACGAATACGCACAAAGTAATCAAAAGGGCACGATGCTGGTTTAGTCTGTGTGCTGTGTGTAACAGTTGATGAAGTAAAATACGCGAAATGCATGCATTTCGAACTGGTCAGGTAGTAACGCACGATCAGCACGTCGAACGCAACAACGGGAATCTTTATTTTTCTTAGTAGATAGAATTTCATCGAGTTAGTTCCACAAGAACAAAAAATACAAGGTGCAAAAATCAAACGTGGTTCAGAGGCGCGTGAGACTGCCCTTAACGCGAATGGTTGCTTCCATGCGCCGGTGCAGAGAATCGCACACAGATTGTACAAACTCGCGGTATCCCTTAATGCAGTCCCATTCCACTGCAACAGCGAACCACAATGCTTTTTTGCTTGTTGCACCCAAGCTCGTGTTTGCCAAGTTGGATTTGAGAAATCCCCACACATTTTCTATAACGTTGAAGTCCGCGCCCTTTGGCACCCATTTCAGCTGTCAAACTCCTCACTCTTCATGAAAGTCTTGGACGACTTTAGCTTTGTGGATGGGGCTGTGGTCCTGGTGAAGCCAGTAAAAGCCATCTTTAAAGGGCCCGTCCAGGGCGAACGGGACGAGGTAGCTGTCAAGGACATCGCAGTAGGACGCCGCGTTAATCATCGCTCGAAGCTGCACAAGTGGGGCCAGTCCATCTCTGCAGACGGCTCCCCATTCACAGCCGTGCCACCACTGCTAAGCACAGTGTGCATGTACCCGGGCTGATACCTACGTGCAAACAAAAACAAAATGTTATAGTTAGAAATGTGGGCAAGCGCCCTTCTAGAACTCGTTTTGCTGACGTGCGGACGTGATCTTTAGCTTCCAGACAAAGCTAAAGGCCTCTTGAACAAATTCCCAAATGCCCACTCGAGCATTGCACACAGAAAAACGGCATCCGGATTATCGCCCTTATCGCTCCGCCGTCGCATTGCCAGCCTGTCTTTATTTCACAAATTCTTCGACAGCCCTATCCACATCCCACCTTGTAATCTTCCCCCAGAATGCATATCTCATCGCACCAGCCATCACCTACAAGTTTTTGTCCACGGTCACACACCGTCACTTTTTCGAATTCCTTCTTTCTTCGTGCAGCCGCAGGCTGGAACGGCTTTCCAAACAACGTTGCCATCATCACTTGCCCAAGTCTTTTCGCTAAAAATGTAAAAACTTTCTTGCTGTTGTGAATTTGTGCTTTTAATTCTTTCCACCCCTTATGTAAAACGCCCTTTTTAGGGCCTTTAATGTAATAAAATGAAATGGAATGAAAGTATTCACCCACGCTGAAAATATAGCGCTGGCAATTGCAAAGCATGATATCATTGAGAGAATGTAGTTTCATCTTACCTGCAGTTGTACGGGCGCCATAGTCGGCGCTGTTGACCCATCTTGAGGTTACAGTAGACTCGTCAATAAATATGACCTCACCCCAATCGACTACCGACCATTCTTCATGGGCTCGCGCGAAGCCCGGTCGGGCGCGCTTCTGCTGATCTGTTAAGTAAAGTAGGGTCTCTGAGCGACCACGCTTCCGCTCAGTCCTGCTTCATGCAAGCGCCGGCAGATTGTAGCCACACTGATGTTCAGAGATAGGGTCTCTCGAATTTCTCGCGTACTCTCGAATGGATCAGCCACCACCGCTACCACGATGAGTTCGTCGACTTCTGTCGATGTGGATCGTGGTCTCCCTGAACTGGGGGCATCTTCAATGCAGGCATCCTCATCTCGATGTGCCTGCAAATCCTATTCACAGCGCCGATCGATCGGTCAACTCGGCGACTTATAGTGTGCTGAGGAACAGCTTCAATAGAGAGGCGAATTATGTTGCGCCATTTATCTTCAGGTATTCTGGTGCAATCAATCCCTCCCTCTGACCTGAGCACAAGAAATAAAATGAGTGCTCCACAGCACGCCGCTCACGGCAGGAACATAAATAAACAGTCGTGGCAGTGCTCGCTGCTGAGTATTATCAAACGGCGCGAATCTGTCATCAAACAAATCGCATGTAGCGCCAGAGAAATCCTTAGTGTCGCATTTGAAAAGCAACAAGCATCCGTCCGAGCTGTCAAAAGTGATGACCGGAAACGCTCTAGATAATGGTCCGCTCATAGCGCGCGCTGCTTGTTGGAAACCGAGCTAGTCAATTACCCGAGCCGGCGTTAGAAAGTGGTGCCGCACGGTTTGCCACGCTCTCGCACCTTCTGTTTACTTTTGACTTCACGTGTACGTCTTGTCTGGCCCATTTTGTATTTCGCATAATCACTAGAGTCAAAGTAACGCCCGTTTTGCCGGCGTGCCAGATGCTAAGCGTTCGCCGAGTCTCGCTTCATTCTTGGGTCATTTTTGGGATGCGCGAGCTACAGCTCAGCAGTTACCTCGTTGGCGTTGCTCCGCCAGCCCTCCCTCCCTCCCTTCACCCGGTACGCATCCATATAATGTCTTGCTGTGGCTTTTTAAGATTTGGGCACACCTCTGCGAGACGATTACACCGACTGTCGAGGTTCGGGGGATGCTCTACTTTTGATTCCAAAGCGATTATCATCCCGCCGGCGGTCGCCGGTAGCGCACGCCGCCTCGGAGGTCGACAGCCGGTGTAATCAGCTGGCACAGGTGCGTTCCAAGCTTAAAAGTCGTATCAAGAGACTATATCGACGCATATTCGCGTATCAGATCGTGGTACGCGAAGCATGCCGAGCCACGCGCGTTACCGACGACCGTAGCTTGCGCATAGTCTCATTGAAGCTGAAAGCAGAATGGACAGGGCTTTTTCCAGGCTCATTTGCCTGCCAGAGCTTTCAAACAGTTCTTCCAAACATACGTTGCCATCACCAGGAGAGACCAGTGGTGTGTTGACCTGGCATTGATTGGAGATGTTTCTTCTTTTTAATGCACCAAGCAATTTACATGCATGCATCAGTGGCATGTCACTGCTGTACAGTTGGAAGTACCAATTGTTTGTACAAGTGGTGCAGTGTCCTGTCCTTGTGATCATTTTTTTTTTGCAGACTGCAATGTGCTTTTTTTATTTCTGATGTGCCCTAGGTTTGGCAAGACTGCATCAATGGGCCGGAGCTCACAGTCCCAGCTCTACTTGCAGTCAAAGTTTTGGCGATGTTCCATTATGAGCTGCTGCTCTCATTGTGTATTAAACTGTGTATACGTGAAACTGTTGCCTAACTCTCCATTCCTGGAACTTCTGAACCCTGGCGGGACAAGGAAAATTGCTGCCCATACCGTCCAGAAATCTGAACCAGTAGACACAAAGAGACCATACACCATTAAAACTACAAGACAGTTAAGAAACCAGTAGCCTATGAGATTACTGACAGCTGTGGGCATGTCAGCGTACTGGCCTTATTGGCGTGTTGGTATATACCAAACACTATTTCAAAGAGTGCACATTTTGCGACGGCCCGCCCTGTGCAGGCACGGTGCTGCCGTGCGCGCATCACCTCGTGTGGACATGTCCTCTGCGCACACAGTTGAAATCGAGATGGTAGCTAGGTTTTTCATACTCAGTTCAACTCGTAACAGCTGGCTTGTGTCCACTGCAGGACAAAAACGTACCCCAGTTCTCTCCCTCCAAGAATCGCTATCCTCCGCGGCCACTGTATTCCAGGCAGCTTTTTGAACTCGTGCTCTTCCAAGTCCATTTTCTTCTTAATTTCCAAATTTTTGCCCTAATTCACATTGCTCTCTGTCTCAAGGTTACCGCTCCTATTTTCCTTTCTATAGCATGCTGCGTTATTCTATATCATGCAGTGCGTGTACCAGTTGCTCTGAACATTGGAATAATGTTAGGATGATGAATTTTAATGGCGCATGGGCAGCTTTGGCCTAAGAGCACCATAGCACAAGGCATTTTTCTTTCCACAAAACAGGGTCAGACACCCACTTTTTAAGCATTTCACCTCTGTGAACCAGAGCACCAGGCCAGGGTAAAGCTTTCAAAGTAGTGGAAATTTCATAAATGGGGACACTTGAAGTGAGTTATTGGACAGGGGCCTCTTGCAAGAGGTACGATCTGGCAGAGTGGGACCACTTGACAGAAGGGACCATTTGGAACGTACTGGTTTAAAAAATCATTGGAAATTTCGGTTGGAACCAACTGATTTTTCCAGTCAATTCAAATCGGTTCAGGTTTATGTTTATGAGTTTAGTGTTCCAAAGCGACTCGGGCTATGAGGAATGCCGTGGTGGAGGGCTCCGGAAAATGTTGACCACCTGCGGTTCCTTAACGTGCTCTGACAACGCACAGTGCATGGGCCTGAAGCATTTCGAAAACCTCTATCGAAGTGGGACCACCATGGCCAGGGTCGAATCCGCATCTGTCAGACCAGCAGCCGAGCACCGTAACCAATGAGCCAAGGTTCAAATTGGGTTTTGAAATTGGTTCCAGTCTTTTGATGCCTTTAATCATCTTACATATTATTAAGCTTCAAAGGGAAAACTTATTTGTGAGGACTGCAGGGCAACGCCCAGCTTGGTACCAACATTTTCACAGGAGAATGGAAACAGAATTGTATATGCTCTCATGGAAACGAGGACAGGCTCACAAGAAACATACTGTAGTCGGGCTCTAATAACATACTAGCTGCATGTATACATCCACAAAGCACACTTCTGTCCCATATACAGGGCGTTTCACCTAGGATTTTACACAATTAAAAAAGAAAGGCCTTTTGAGTTAGACGAGCACTTTTCTCTTGATGGCATTGTCAGCTGTGTAGCACATCAGAAAACAGCTCAGATGTGCTAACTAGCAGGTTGGTTAACTATCATAGTTAGGCTCCGTAATTATTGAGAAGCATGTGGCCCACCGTAAGCAATATTCATATCTGTTTTTAGAATTTCGAAGATGCGGTTGCCCTCGGCACTGTGGCCCGACAAAGTTTGGCTACATCGCGCCAAAATGCATGCGCTTTTGAGAAGTTTGCGGACAAAACGATCTCTTCTCTGATCGTAATTCGTCGAAACAGCTGAAATTTGTTGGGCCACAGCGCTGAGGGTAACTGTATTTTCGAAATTGTACAAACTGACATGGATATTGCTTACAGTGGGCTACACGCCTCTCAGAGGAGCCTAACAATTGCAGTTACAAAGTTAACTGTTCAATATTAGTTAACCAGCCTTCTAGACAGCATGTCTTAACTGTATTCTAATGATGCCAAAAGCAGCGCTCTTCTAACCCAAACAACCTATTTTAAAAATCGTGTAAAGTCTTGGGTGAAACACCCTATGTATACCCTAGTTGTGAGACTCCTGTACAGAGGTCAGTGGCCAGAGGTCAGAATTTTGATGCCTTTGACCTGTATAATGGAACGGAAGATTTCGTTCACTGCTGTGTGAAGCACCTTGTGGGCCATAGACCATTGTTGCACATTGCTGTTTAAGTAGTAATAGTAGTGCCCTTAGCTATTGTACATCATAAGGAGGAGAGTTATTGCCACCTGCCAGGGATTTGGGGTGCTGGGAGTGATGCAAGTTGCAATATGTGGCCCAGAAGCAAACCCAATGGCATGGAAGCTTTTGAAAAGGACAGCACACCATGGTGTAGATTTCAGAACTCACTATATTTCTCAATAGATGCAATTGGTTTCAACAAACTCTCTGGATGTCTTTAAAAGTTCCTCATGGGACATTCCTTCCTGTAGTTGCACAATGTGCTGCACAGTACTCTCAAACACTGTGGCGGCGTCCGTGCTGCGATCCAAACTCGGCACCAGAGTTCTGAGGGTGTCGCAAGCGTACTTAATCCGGGCTCGACGCTTTCGTTCCACATCGTTATGGCGCGCTCGTCTGTCTTCTGGTACTTCTGAGCTAGACGCGCTGCTTGCTTCCGGTGATGTGCCTTCCTGATCACTTGTGGTCGTCGTAGTATCGCCAGCATCGAAGCCGTCCAGGTTAAGGTAGACCGCATCCGCTTCGTAAACGACTTCAAATGTCGGGTCCGTCGTCGCAGTACCAAGACCTTCGGCACCAGTCTCGCCCAGGGGCTGTATTACGTACGCTGCACCAACTTCACCAACATACTGCAATTGCTGATTACTGTCCATCGTGAAATTTCCTCGCGCACAGAATGAAGCCTCACTTTTGCTGCTGCCGTTGGGGTGTGCTGCTGCTGCTACAGCTTCCGGTTCTCACCAAAGTGGTGTGGGTGAAATGTGATTAGTTCCGGTCGGCATCCTGGCGGTCCCTGATCGCAGCTGCTAGGTGAAATCCCCTTTGCAGATCTTGTCATCGTCATGGCACAAATGACTTGTCTGGTACCGACGTGAAACTGCTCAAGCAAAAAAAAAACCATAGGGAATTTTATTAGTCTTATAAAAATTAGTATTGGTGCTATAGTTTCTCCTCTGGTTGTATCTGCTTTTGTACTGGGCCAAAACAGAAACCGATACTATACCGATATGTCTTACAGGCTATGCATGGTACTGGCTGCACTTGTCAATGGGCCCTGCAAAAGCGGTCGGTTGGTGGTTCTAGGCGAAATCCTAGAGGCCTGTGTGCTGTGCGATGTCAGTGCACGTTAAAGAACTCCAGGTGGTCGGAATTTCCGGAGCCCTTCATTACGGCGTTTCTCATAGCCTGAGTGGCTTTGGGGCGTTAAACCCCCATGAACCAAACCAAACCTAGTTGTTATTCATTGCTTCGATCCTCATTCAGCTCAGGCTCTGATCTCAAAATCAACACATGCCGATCCTATGGCGCTTATGAGGCATTGCAGTAACGTAAAATTATTTGCCACATTAAGAATAAAGTACGCTGAGGCATACAGAAAAACTGCCGCCTGAAGTTCCAGAGGATCCGGCGCGCAACTAAGTTTGAGTTTGACGCCACAAGCCGCGGACAACGCGGTGCCGGCCGCGGAGGTAGAGGGACAAGTGACACATTGGGGAAGGAACACATTTTTTCTCTCTCCTCAAGCCAGAAAGAAAGCAAAACAAGAAAGAAAATTGACCACATATTGTGGTTGTCCGCATGCCGCCTCTACAAGGTAGGACTGGGTAGGACCCTATAATTAATCCGAGGAAACCTTTTTTTTCTTCTATTTTTCGGTCTAGTGGCCAAAAGCGCATATTGAGACCACAGTATCACTTTTAGTGTTACTAGCACACTTTTTTTTCAGTTGTCGACTGAGTATTATGTTGATTTAGGGAAGTGTTAGCGAAAGCGTAGACGAAGGAGGGCAACGTTGGGTATTTGTTTTGATTTTTTCACATTGCTTCTGCGTGCGTCAGCTGTGAAGTTTGTCGCGGTGTGCGCTGCCCTGAATTCAAAGTTCTGCAAGACGCTTCTCGTGGATATCAACGTTCGAGTGCTAGTTCGGCTTTTAGTGAGGTCCGTGTGCATGAGTTACAACCGCCGGCAGCGGTTGTTATGCTCTTTGCGCTGCGGCGTTGCGTTGCTAATGGCCGTTGCCACGCGAACAAATGAATTTGAATCGCGCCGTATGATGAAATTAATATGGGGGAGAGTTTTAGTATTTTAGGCACGATTTCTTGATAGGAGTATCTCAGGTTTTTAACCTTAATTTTGCTTTCTACTGTGCTGCTATGTTTCTTCCTCAAGTGGCGAGTCGTGCCCCGGCGGCTCAGCACTGCTGATTGTACTGGTGCAGTCGTTGCTGTTGTTGCCTTAAAGATGATGGCACATACTTACGGTGGGGGATTGGCCAGGATTTGTTGCAGATCCAGGGGTGCAGTCAAAAGCAAATGGAAGGCGCGAGAGAGTGGCAAACAGTGTTGTAGCGCTTTCTAACGCCGGCTCTGGTAACTGATTAAAACTCGGTCGCCAGCAAGCATCGCGCGCTATCAACCGACCCTTATCTGGAGCGTACGGACATCACTTTTGGAAGCTCGAACGGATGCTTGTTGCTTTTCAATTACGGCACCACGGATTTCTTTGGCGCTACTTGCGAAGTCTTTGAAGAGCGATTCGCGCCGTTTGATAGTACTCAGCAGCGAGCACTGCCACGACTGTTTAGTTATGCTTTTGCCGTGAACGGCGTGTCGAGGGGCGTTTTTTTTTGTTCTTAGGTTTACATGGTATATCGTGGCTTCCCCAGTGTCCGCTCAAGAAATGAGGACCAGCAATGATCAGCCCTCGCTTTTTTGCTCCCTTCATTTTGTTTATTGTAACTTGCGCACATACCCCCGTGTGTATAAGAACGAATACGCACAAAGTAATCAAAAGGGCACGATGCTGGTTTAGTCTGTGTGCTGTGTGTAACAGTTGATGAAGTAAAATACGCGAAATGCATGCATTTCGAACTGGTCAGGTAGTAACGCACGATCAGCACGTCGAACGCAACAACGGGAATCTTTATTTTTCTTAGTAGATAGAATTTCATCGAGTTAGTTCCACAAGAACAAAAAATACAAGGTGCAAAAATCAAACGTGGTTCAGAGGCGCGTGAGACTGCCCTTAACGCGAATGGTTGCTTCCATGCGCCGGTGCAGAGAATCGCACACAGATTGTACAAACTCGCGGTAT
This sequence comes from Amblyomma americanum, assembly GCF_052857255.1. Classification (NCBI taxonomy): domain Eukaryota; kingdom Metazoa; phylum Arthropoda; class Arachnida; order Ixodida; family Ixodidae; genus Amblyomma; species Amblyomma americanum. The sequence continues at coordinate 297,520,006 of NC_135497.1, read as the reverse complement.
CCCTTAATGCAGTCCCATTCCACTGCAACAGCGAACCACAATGCTTTTTTGCTTGTTGCACCCAAGCTCGTGTTTGCCAAGTTGGATTTGAGAAATCCCCACACATTTTCTATAACGTTGAAGTCCGCGCCCTTTGGCACCCATTTCAGCTGTCAAACTCCTCACTCTTCATGAAAGTCTTGGACGACTTTAGCTTTGTGGATGGGGCTGTGGTCCTGGTGAAGCCAGTAAAAGCCATCTTTAAAGGGCCCGTCCAGGGCGAACGGGACGAGGTAGCTGTCAAGGACATCGCAGTAGGACGCCGCGTTAATCATCGCTCGAAGCTGCACAAGTGGGGCCAGTCCATCTCTGCAGACGGCTCCCCATTCACAGCCGTGCCACCACTGCTAAGCACAGTGTGCATGTACCCGGGCTGATACCTACGTGCAAACAAAAACAAAATGTTATAGTTAGAAATGTGGGCAAGCGCCCTTCTAGAACTCGTTTTGCTGACGTGCGGACGTGATCTTTAGCTTCCAGACAAAGCTAAAGGCCTCTTGAACAAATTCCCAAATGCCCACTCGAGCATTGCACACAGAAAAACGGCATCCGGATTATCGCCCTTATCGCTCCGCCGTCGCATTGCCAGCCTGTCTTTATTTCACAAATTCTTCGACAGCCCTATCCACATCCCACCTTGTAATCTTCCCCCAGAATGCATATCTCATCGCACCAGCCATCACCTACAAGTTTTTGTCCACGGTCACACACCGTCACTTTTTCGAATTCCTTCTTTCTTCGTGCAGCCGCAGGCTGGAACGGCTTTCCAAACAACGTTGCCATCATCACTTGCCCAAGTCTTTTCGCTAAAAATGTAAAAACTTTCTTGCTGTTGTGAATTTGTGCTTTTAATTCTTTCCACCCCTTATGTAAAACGCCCTTTTTAGGGCCTTTAATGTAATAAAATGAAATGGAATGAAAGTATTCACCCACGCTGAAAATATAGCGCTGGCAATTGCAAAGCATGATATCATTGAGAGAATGTAGTTTCATCTTACCTGCAGTTGTACGGGCGCCATAGTCGGCGCTGTTGACCCATCTTGAGGTTACAGTAGACTCGTCAATAAATATGACCTCACCCCAATCGACTACCGACCATTCTTCATGGGCTCGCGCGAAGCCCGGTCGGGCGCGCTTCTGCTGATCTGTTAAGTAAAGTAGGGTCTCTGAGCGACCACGCTTCCGCTCAGTCCTGCTTCATGCAAGCGCCGGCAGATTGTAGCCACACTGATGTTCAGAGATAGGGTCTCTCGAATTTCTCGCGTACTCTCGAATGGATCAGCCACCACCGCTACCACGATGAGTTCGTCGACTTCTGTCGATGTGGATCGTGGTCTCCCTGAACTGGGGGCATCTTCAATGCAGGCATCCTCATCTCGATGTGCCTGCAAATCCTATTCACAGCGCCGATCGATCGGTCAACTCGGCGACTTATAGTGTGCTGAGGAACAGCTTCAATAGAGAGGCGAATTATGTTGCGCCATTTATCTTCAGGTATTCTGGTGCAATCAATCCCTCCCTCTGACCTGAGCACAAGAAATAAAATGAGTGCTCCACAGCACGCCGCTCACGGCAGGAACATAAATAAACAGTCGTGGCAGTGCTCGCTGCTGAGTATTATCAAACGGCGCGAATCTGTCATCAAACAAATCGCATGTAGCGCCAGAGAAATCCTTAGTGTCGCATTTGAAAAGCAACAAGCATCCGTCCGAGCTGTCAAAAGTGATGACCGGAAACGCTCTAGATAATGGTCCGCTCATAGCGCGCGCTGCTTGTTGGAAACCGAGCTAGTCAATTACCAGAGCCGGCGTTAGAAAGTGGTGCCGCACGGTTTGCCACGCTCTCGCACCTTCTGTTCACTTTTGACTTCACGTGTACGTCTTGTCTGGCCCATTTTGTATTTCGCATAATCACTAGAGTCAAAGTAACGCCCGTTTTGCCGGCGTGCCAGATGCTAAGCGTTCGCCGAGTCTCGCTTCATTCTTGGGTCATTTTTGGGATGCGCGAGCTACAGCTCAGCAGTTACCTCGTTGGCGTTGCTCCGCCAGCCCTCCCTCCCTCCCTTCACCCGGTACGCATCCATATAATGTCTTGCTGTGGCTTTTTAAGATTTGGGCACACCTCTGCGAGACGATTACACCGACTGTCGAGGTTCGGGGGATGCTCTACTTTTGATTCCAAAGCGATTATCATCCCGCCGGCGGTCGCCGGTAGCGCACGCCGCCTCGGAGGTCGACAGCCGGTGTAATCAGCTGGCACAGGTGCGTTCCAAGCTTAAAAGTCGTATCAAGAGACTATATCGACGCATATTCGCGTATCAGATCGTGGTACGCGAAGCATGCCGAGCCACGCGCGTTACCGACGACCGTAGCTTGCGCATAGTCTCATTGAAGCTGAAAGCAGAATGGACAGGGCTTTTTCCAGGCTCATTTGCCTGCCAGAGCTTTCAAACAGTTCTTCCAAACATACGTTGCCATCACCAGGAGAGACCAGTGGTGTGTTGACCTGGCATTGATTGGAGATGTTTCTTCTTTTTAATGCACCAAGCAATTTACATGCATGCATCAGTGGCATGTCACTGCTGTACAGTTGGAAGTACCAATTGTTTGTACAAGTGGTGCAGTGTCCTGTCCTTGTGATCATTTTTTTTTTGCAGACTGCAATGTGCTTTTTTTATTTCTGATGTGCCCTAGGTTTGGCAAGACTACATCAATGGGCCGGAGCTCACAGTCCCAGCTCTACTTGCAGTCAAAGTTTTGGCCCTGTTCAATTATGAGCTGCTGCTCTCATTGTGTATTAAACTGTGTATACGTGAAACTGTTGCCTAACTCTCCATTCCTGGAACTTCTGAACCCTGGCGGGACAAGGAAAATTGCTGTCCATACCGTCCAGAAATCTGAACCAGTAGACACAAAGAGACCCATACACCATTAAAACTACAAGACAGTTAAGAAACCAGTAGCCTATGAGATTACTGACAGCTATGGGCATGTCAGCGTACTGGCCTTATTGGCGTGTTGGTATATACCAAACACTATTTCAAAGAGTGCACATTTTGCGACGGCCCGCCCTGTGCAGGCACGGTGCTGCCGTGCGCGCATCACCTCGTGTGGACATGTCCTCTGCGCACACAGTTGAAATCGAGATGGTAGCTAGGTTTTTCATACTCAGTTCAACTCGTAACAGCTGGCTTGTGTCCACTGCAGGACAAAAACGTACCCCAGTTCTCTCCCTCCAAGAATCGCTATCCTCCGCGGCCACTGTATTCCAGGCAGCTTTTTGAACTCGTGCTCTTCCAAGTCCATTTTCTTCTTAATTTCCAAATTTTTGCCCTAATTCACATTGCTCTCTGTCTCAAGGTTACCTCTCCTATTTTCCTTTCTATAGCATGCTGCGTTATTCTATATCATGCAGTGCGTGTACCAGTTGCTCTGAACATTGGAATAATGTTAGGATGATGAATTTTAATGGCGCATGGGCAGCTTTGGCCTAAGAGCACCATAGCACAAGGCATTTTTCTTTCCACAAAACAGGGTCAGACACCCACTTTTTAAGCATTTCACCTCTGTGAACCAGAGCACCAGGCCAGGGTAAAGCTTTCAAAGTAGTGGAAATTTCATAAATGGGGACACTTGAAGTGAGTTATTGGACAGGGGCCTCTTGCAAGAGGTACGATCTGGCAGAGTGGGACCACTTGACAGAAGGGACCATTTGGAACGTACTGGTTTAAAAAATCATTGGAAATTTCGGTTGGAACCAACTGATTTTTCCAGTCAATTCCAATCGGTTCAGGTTTATGTTTATGAGTTTAGGGTTCCAAAGCGACTCGGGCTATGAGGAATGCCGTGGTGGAGGGCTCCGGAAAATGTTGACCACCTGCGGTTCCTTAACGTGCTCTGACAACGCACAGTGCATGGGCCTGAAGCATTTCGAAAACCTCTATCGAAGTGGGACCACCATGGCCAGGGTCGAATCCGCATCTGTCAGACCAGCAGCCGAGCACCGTAACCAATGAGCCAAGGTTCAAATTGGGTTTTGAAATTGGTTCCAGTCTTTTGATGCCTTTAATCATCTTACATATTATTAAGCTTCAAAGGGAAAACTTATTTGTGAGGACTGCAGGGCAACGCCCAGCTTGGTACCAACATTTTCACAGGAGAATGGAAACAGAATTGTATATGCTCTCATGGAAACGAGGACAGGCTCACAAGAAACATACTGTAGTCGGGCTCTAATAACATACTAGCTGCATGTATACATCCACAAAGCACACTTCTGTCCCATATACAGGGCGTTTCACCTAGGATTTTACACAATTAAAAAAGAAAGGCCTTTTGAGTTAGACGAGCACTTTTCTCTTGATGGCATTGTCAGCTGTGTAGCACATCAGAAAACAGCTCAGATGTGCTAACTAGCAGGTTGGTTAACTATCATAGTTAGGCTCCGTAATTATTGAGAAGCATGTGGCCCACCGTAAGCAATATTCATATCTGTTTTTAGAATTTCGAAGATGCGGTTGCCCTCGGCACTGTGGCCCGACAAAGTTTGGCTACATCGCGCCAAAATGCATGCGCTTTTGAGAAGTTTGCGGACAAAACGATCTCTTCTCTGAACGTAATTCGTCGAAACAGCTGAAATTTGTTGGGCCACAGCGCTGAGGGTAACTGTATTTTCGAAATTGTACAAACTGACATGGATATTGCTTACAGTGGGCTACACGCCTCTCAGAGGAGCCTAACAATTGCAGTTACAAAGTTAACTGTTCAATATTAGTTAACCAGCCTTCTAGACAGCATGTCTTAACTGTATTCTAATGATGCCAAAAGCAGCGCTCTTCTAACCCAAACAACCTATTTTAAAAATCGTGTAAAGTCTTGGGTGAAACACCCTATGTATACCCTAGTTGTGAGACTCCTGTACAGAGGTCAGTGGCCAGAGGTCAGAATTTTGATGCCTTTGACCTGTATAATGGAACGGAAGATTTCGTTCACTGCTGTGTGAAGCACCTTGTGGGCCATAGACCATTGTTGCACATTGCTGTTTAAGTAGTAATAGTAGTGCCCTTAGCTATTGTACATCATAAGGAGGAGAGTTATTGCCACCTGCCAGGGATTTGGGGTGCTGGGAGTGATGCAAGTTGCAATATGTGGCCCAGAAGCAAACCCAATGGCATGGAAGCTTTTGAAAAGGACAGCACACCATGGTGTAGATTTCAGAACTCACTATATTTCTCAATAGATGCAATTGGTTTCAACAAACTCTCTGGATGTCTTTAAAAGTTCCTCATGGGACATTCCTTCCTGTAGTTGCACAATGTGCTGCACAGTACTCTCAAACACTGTGGCGGCGTCCGTGCTGCGATCCAAACTCGGCACCAGAGTTCTGAGGGTGTCGCAAGCGTACTTAATCCGGGCTCGACGCTTTCGTTCCACATCGTTATGGCGCGCTCGTCTGTCTTCTGGTACTTCTGAGCTAGACGCGCTGCTTGCTTCCGGTGATGTGCCTTCCTGATCACTTGTGGTCGTCGTAGTATCGCCAGCATCGAAGCCGTCCAGGTTAAGGTAGACCGCATCCGCTTCGTAAACGACTTCAAATGTCGGGTCCGTCGTCGCAGTACCAAGACCTTCGGCACCAGTCTCGCCCAGGGGCTGTATTACGTACGCTGCACCAACTTCACCAACATACTGCAATTGCTGATTACTGTCCATCGTGAAATTTCCTCGCGCACAGAATGAAGCCTCACTTTTGCTGCTGCCGTTGGGGTGTGCTGCTGCTGCTACAGCTTCCGGTTCTCACCAAAGTGGTGTGGGTGAAATGTGATTAGTTCCGGTCGGCATCCTGGCGGTCCCTGATCGCAGCTGCTAGGTGAAATCCCCTTTGCAGATCTTGTCATCGTCATGGCACAAATGACTTGTCTGGTACCGACGTGAAACTGCTCAAGCAAAAAAAAAAAAACCATAGGGAATTTTATTAGTCTTATAAAAATTAGTATTGGTGCTATAATTTCTCCTCTGGTTGTATCTGCTTTTGTACTGGGCCAAAACAGAAACCGATACTATACCGATATGTCTTATAGGCTATGCATGGTACTGGCTGCACTTGTCAATGGGCACTGCAAAAGCGGTCGGTTGGTGGTTCTAGGCGAAATCCTAGAGGCCTGTGTGCTGTGCGATGTCAGTGCACGTTAAAGAACTCCAGGTGGTCGGAATTTCCGGAGCCCTTCATTACGGCGTTTCTCATAGCCTGAGTGGCTTTGGGGCGTTAAACCCCCATGAACCAAACCAAACCTAGTTGTTATTCATTGCTTCGATCCTCATTCAGCTCAGGCTCTGATCTCAAAATCAACACATGCCGATCCTATGGCGCTTATGAGGCATTGCAGTAACGTAAAATTATTTGCCACATTAAGAATAAAGTACGCTGAGGCATACAGAAAAACTGCCGCCTGAAGTTCCAGAGGATCCGGCGCGCAACTAAGTTTGAGTTTGACGCCACAAGCCGCGGACAACGCGGTGCCGGCCGCGGAGGTAGAGGGACAAGTGACACATTGGGGAAGGAACACATTTTTTCTCTCTCCTCAAGCCAGAAAGAAAGCAAAACAAGAAAGAAAATTGACCACATATTGTGGTTGTCCGCATGCCGCTTCTACAAGGTAGGACTGGGTAGGACCCTATAATTAATCCGAGGAAACCTTTTTTTTCTTCTATTTTTCGGTCTAGTGGCCAAAAGCGCATATTGAGACCACAGTATCACTTTTAGTGTTACTAGCACACTTTTTTTTCAGTTGTCGACTGAGTATTATGTTGATTTAGGGAAGTGTTAGCGAAAGCGTAGACGAAGGAGGGCAACGTTGGGTATTTGTTTTGATTTTTTCACATTGCTTCTGCGTGCGTCAGCTGTGAAGTTTGTCGCGGTGTGCGCTGCCCTGAATTCAAAGTTCTGCAAGACGCTTCTCGTGGATATCAACGTTCGAGTGCTAGTTCGGCTTTTAGTGAGGTCCGTGTGCATGAGTTACAACCGCCGGCAGCGGTTGTTATGCTCTTTGCGCTGCGGCGTTGCGTTGCTAATGGCCGTTGCCACGCGAACAAATGAATTTGAATCGCGCCGTATGATGAAATTAATATGGGGGAGAGTTTTAGTATTTTAGGCACGATTTCTTGATAGGAGTATCTCAGGTTTTTAACCTTAATTTTGCTTTCTACTGTGCTGCTATGTTTCTTCCTCAAGTGGCGAGTCGTGCCCCGGCGGCTCAGCACTGCTGATTGTACTGGTGCAGTCGTTGCTGTTGTTGCCTTAAAGATGATGGCACATACTTACGGTGGGGGATTGGCCAGGATTTGTTGCAGATCCAGGGGTGCAGTCAAAAGCAAATGGAAGGCGCGAGAGAGTGGCAAACAGTGTTGTAGCGCTTTCTAACGCCGGCTCTGGTAACTGATTAAAACTCGGTCGCCAGCAAGCATCGCGCGCTATCAACCGACCCTTATCTGGAGCGTACGGACATCACTTTTGGAAGCTCGAACGGATGCTTGTTGCTTTTCAATTACGGCACCACGGATTTCTTTGGCGCTACTTGCGAAGTCTTTGAAGAGCGATTCGCGCCGTTTGATAGTACTCAGCAGCGAGCACTGCCACGACTGTTTAGTTATGCTTTTGCCGTGAACGGCGTGTCGAGGGGCGTTTTTTTTTTGTTCTTAGGTTTACATGGTATATCGTGGCTTCCCCAGTGTCCGCTCAAGAAATGAGGACCAGCAATGATCAGCCCTCGCTTTTTTGCTCCCTTCATTTTGTTTATTGTAACTTGCGCACATACCCCCGTGTGTATAAGAACGAATACGCACAAAGTAATCAAAAGGGCACGATGCTGGTTTAGTCTGTGTGCTGTGTGTAACAGTTGATGAAGTAAAATACGCGAAATGCATGCATTTCGAACTGGTCAGGTAGTAACGCACGATCAGCACGTCGAACGCAACAACGGGAATCTTTATTTTTCTTAGTAGATAGAATTTCATCGAGTTAGTTCCACAAGAACAAAAAATACAAGGTGCAAAAATCAAACGTGGTTCAGAGGCGCGTGAGACTGCCCTTAACGCGAATGGTTGCTTCCATGCGCCGGTGCAGAGAATCGCACACAGATTGTACAAACTCGCGGTATCCCTTAATGCAGTCCCATTGCACTGCAACAGCGAACCACAATGCTTTTTTGCTTGTTGCACCCAAGCTCGTGTTTGCCAAGTTGGATTTGAGAAATCCCCACACATTTTCTATAACGTTGAAGTCCGCGCCCTTTGGCACCCATTTCAGCTGTCAAACTCCTCACTCTTCATGAAAGTCTTGGACGACTTTAGCTTTGTGGATGGGGCTGTGGTCCTGGTGAAGCCAGTAAAAGCCATCTTTAAAGGGCCCGTCCAGGGCGAACGGGACGAGGTAGCTGTCAAGGACATCGCAGTAGGACGCCGCGTTAATCATCGCTCGAAGCTGCACAAGTGGGGCCAGTCCATCTCTGCAGACGGCTCCCCATTCACAGCCGTGCCACCACTGCTAAGCACAGTGTGCATGTACCCGGGCTGATACCTACGTGCAAACAAAAACAAAATGTTATAGTTAGAAATGTGGGCAAGCGCCCTTCTAGAACTCGTTTTGCTGACGTGCGGACGTGATCTTTAGCTTCCAGACAAAGCTAAAGGCCTCTTGAACAAATTCCCAAATGCCCACTCGAGCATTGCACACAGAAAAACGGCATCCGGATTATCGCCCTTATCGCTCCGCCGTCGCATTGCCAGCCTGTCTTTATTTCACAAATTCTTCGACAGCCCTATCCACATCCCACCTTGTAATCTTCCCCCAGAATGCATATCTCATCGCACCAGCCATCACCTACAAGTTTTTGTCCACGGTCACACACCGTCACTTTTTCGAATTCCTTCTTTCTTCGTGCAGCCGCAGGCTGGAACGGCTTTCCAAACAACGTTGCCATCATCACTTGCCCAAGTCTTTTCGCTAAAAATGTAAAAACTTTCTTGCTGTTGTGAATTTGTGCTTTTAATTCTTTCCACCCCTTATGTAAAACGCCCTTTTTAGGGCCTTTAATGTAATAAAATGAAATGGAATGAAAGTATTCACCCACGCTGAAAATATAGCGCTGGCAATTGCAAAGCATGATATCATTGAGAGAATGTAGTTTCATCTTACCTGCAGTTGTACGGGCGCCATAGTCGGCGCTGTTGACCCATCTTGAGGTTACAGTAGACTCGTCAATAAATATGACCTCACCCCAATCGACTACCGACCATTCTTCATGGGCTCGCGCGAAGCCCGGTCGGGCGCGCTTCTGCTGATCTGTTAAGTAAAGTAGGGTCTCTGAGCGACCACGCTTCCGCTCAGTCCTGCTTCATGCAAGCGCCGGCAGATTGTAGCCACACTGATGTTCAGAGATAGGGTCTCTCGAATTTCTCGCGTACTCTCGAATGGATCAGCCACCACCGCTACCACGATGAGTTCGTCGACTTCTGTCGATGTGGATCGTGGTCTCCCTGAACTGGGGGCATCTTCAATGCAGGCATCCTCATCTCGATGTGCCTGCAAATCCTATTCACAGCGCCGATCGATCGGTCAACTCGGCGACTTATAGTGTGCTGAGGAACAGCTTCAATAGAGAGGCGAATTATGTTGCGCCATTTATCTTCAGGTATTCTGGTGCAATCAATCCCTCCCTCTGACCTGAGCACAAGAAATAAAATGAGTGCTCCACAGCACGCCGCTCACGGCAGGAACATAAATAAACAGTCGTGGCAGTGCTCGCTGCTGAGTATTATCAAACGGCGCGAATCTGTCATCAAACAAATCGCATGTAGCGCCAGAGAAATCCTTAGTGTCGCATTTGAAAAGCAACAAGCATCCGTCCGAGCTGTCAAAAGTGATGACCGGAAACGCTCTAGATAATGGTCCGCTCATAGCGCGCGCTGCTTGTTGGAAACCGAGCTAGTCAATTACCAGAGCCGGCGTTAGAAAGTGTTGCCGCACGGTTTGCCACGCTCTCGCACCTTCTGCTTACTTTTGACTTCACGTGTACGTCTTGTCTGGCCCATTTTGTATTTCGCATAATCACTAGAGTCAAAGTAACGCCCGTTTTGCCGGCGTGCCAGATGCTAAGCGTTCGCCGAGTCTCGCTTCATTCTTGGGTCATTTTTGGGATGCGCGAGCTACAGCTCAGCAGTTACCTCGTTGGCGTTGCTCCGCCAGCCCTCCCTCCCTCCCTTCACCCGGTACGCATCCATATAATGTCTTGCTGTGGCTTTTTAAGATTTGGGCACACCTCTGCGAGACGATTACACCGACTGTCGAGGTTCGGGGGATGCTCTACTTTTGATTCCAAAGCGATTATCATCCCGCCGGCGGTCGCCGGTAGCGCACGCCGCCTCGGAGGTCGACAGCCGGTGTAATCAGCTGGCACAGGTGCGTTCCAAGCTTAAAAGTCGTATCAAGAGACTATATCGACGCATATTCGCGTATCAGATCGTGGTACGCGAAGCATGCCGAGCCACGCGCGTTACCGACGACCGTAGCTTGCGCATAGTCTCATTGAAGCTGAAAGCAGAATGGACAGGGCTTTTTCCAGGCTCATTTGCCTGCCAGAGCTTTCAAACAGTTCTTCCAAACATACGTTGCCATCACCAGGAGAGACCAGTGGTGTGTTGACCTGGCATTGATTGGAGATGTTTCTTCTTTTTAATGCACCAAGCAATTTACATGCATGCATCAGTGGCATGTCACTGCTGTACAGTTGGAAGTACCAATTGTTTGTACAAGTGGTGCAGTGTCCTGTCCTTGTGATCATTTTTTTTTTGCAGACTGCAATGTGCTTTTTTTATTTCTGATGTGCCCTAGGTTTGGCAAGACTGCATCAATGGGCCGGAGCTCACAGTCCCAGCTCTACTTGCAGTCAAAGTTTTGGCGATGTTCCATTATGAGCTGCTGCTCTCATTGTGTATTAAACTGTGTATACGTGAAACTGTTGCCTAACTCTCCATTCCTGGAACTTCTGAACCCTGGCGGGACAAGGAAAATTGCTGCCCATACCGTCCAGAAATCTGAACCAGTAGACACAAAGAGACCCATACACCATTAAAACTACAAGACAGTTAAGAAACCAGTAGCCTATGAGATTACTGACAGCTGTGGGCATGTCAGCGTACTGGCCTTATTGGCGTGTTGGTATATACCAAACACTATTTCAAAGAGTGCACATTTTGCGACGGCCCGCCCTGTGCAGGCACGGTGCTGCCGTGCGCGCATCACCTCGTGTGGACATGTCCTCTGCGCACACAGTTGAAATCGAGATGGTAGCTAGGTTTTTCATACTCAGTTCAACTCGTAACAGCTGGCTTGTGTCCACTGCAGGACAAAAACGTACCCCAGTTCTCTCCCTCCAAGAATCGCTATCCTCCGCGGCCACTGTATTCCAGGCAGCTTTTTGAACTCGTGCTCTTCCAAGTCCATTTTCTTCTTAATTTCCAAATTTTTGCCCTAATTCACATTGCTCTCTGTCTCAAGGTTACCTCTCCTATTTTCCTTTCTATAGCATGCTGCGTTATTCTATATCATGCAGTGCGTGTACCAGTTGCTCTGAACATTGGAATAATGTTAGGATGATGAATTTTAATGGCGCATGGGCAGCTTTGGCCTAAGAGCACCATAGCACAAGGCATTTTTCTTTCCACAAAACAGGGTCAGACACCCACTTTTTAAGCATTTCACCTCTGTGAACCAGAGCACCAGGCCAGGGTAAAGCTTTCAAAGTAGTGGAAATTTCATAAATGGGGACACTTGAAGTGAGTTATTGGACAGGGGCCTCTTGCAAGAGGTACGATCTGGCAGAGTGGGACCACTTGACAGAAGGGACCATTTGGAACGTACTGGTTTAAAAAATCATTGGAAATTTCGGTTGGAACCAACTGATTTTTCCAGTCAATTCAAATCGGTTCAGGTTTATGTTTATGAGTTTAGTGTTCCAAAGCGACTCGGGCTATGAGGAATGCCGTGGTGGAGGGCTCCGGAAAATGTTGACCACCTGCGGTTCCTTAACGTGCTCTGACAACGCACAGTGCATGGGCCTGAAGCATTTCGAAAACCTCTATCGAAGTGGGACCACCATGGCCAGGGTCGAATCCGCATCTGTCAGACCAGCAGCCGAGCACCGTAACCAATGAGCCAAGGTTCAAATTGGGTTTTGAAATTGGTTCCAGTCTTTTGATGCCTTTAATCATCTTACATATTATTAAGCTTCAAAGGGAAAACTTATTTGTGAGGACTGCAGGGCAACGCCCAGCTTGGTACCAACATTTTCACAGGAGAATGGAAACAGAATTGTATATGCTCTCATGGAAACGAGGACAGGCTCACAAGAAACATACTGTAGTCGGGCTCTAATAACATACTAGCTGCATGTATACATCCACAAAGCACACTTCTGTCCCATATACAGGGCGTTTCACCTAGGATTTTACACAATTAAAAAAGAAAGGCCTTTTGAGTTAGACGAGCACTTTTCTCTTGATGGCATTGTCAGCTGTGTAGCACATCAGAAAACAGCTCAGATGTGCTAACTAGCAGGTTGGTTAACTATCATAGTTAGGCTCCGTAATTATTGAGAAGCATGTGGCCCACCGTAAGCAATATTCATATCTGTTTTTAGAATTTCGAAGATGCGGTTGCCCTCGGCACTGTGGCCCGACAAAGTTTGGCTACATCGCGCCAAAATGCATGCGCTTTTGAGAAGTTTTCGGACAAAACGATCTCTTCTCTGATCGTAATTCGTCGAAACAGCTGAAATTTGTTGGGCCACAGCGCTGAGGGTAACTGTATTTTCGAAATTGTACAAACTGACATGGATATTGCTTACAGTGGGCTACACGCCTCTCAGAGGAGCCTAACAATTGCAGTTACAAAGTTAACTGTTCAATATTAGTTAACCAGCCTTCTAGACAGCATGTCTTAACTGTATTCTAATGATGCCAAAAGCAGCGCTCTTCTAACCCAAACAACCTATTTTAAAAATCGTGTAAAGTCTTGGGTGAAACACCCTATGTATACCCTAGTTGTGAGACTCCTGTACAGAGGTCAGTGGCCAGAGGTCAGAATTTTGATGCCTTTGAACTGTATAATGGAACGGAAGATTTCGTTCACTGCTGTGTGAAGCACCTTGTGGGCCATAGACCATTGTTGCACATTGCTGTTTAAGTAGTAATAGTAGTGCCCTTAGCTATTGTACATCATAAGGAGGAGAGTTATTGCCACCTGCCAGGGATTTGGGGTGCTGGGAGTGATGCAAGTTGCAATATGTGGCCCAGAAGCAAACCCAATGGCATGGAAGCTTTTGAAAAGGACAGCACACCATGGTGTAGATTTCAGAACTCACTATATTTCTCAATAGATGCAATTGGTTTCAACAAACTCTCTGGATGTCTTTAAAAGTTCCTCATGGGACATTCCTTCCTGTAGTTGCACAATGTGCTGCACAGTACTCTCAAACACTGTGGCGGCGTCCGTGCTGCGATCCAAACTCGGCACCAGAGTTCTGAGGGTGTCGCAAGCGTACTTAATCCGGGCTCGACGCTTTCGTTCCACATCGTTATGGCGCGCTCGTCTGTCTTCTGGTACTTCTGAGCTAGACGCGCTGCTTGCTTCCGGTGATGTGCCTTCCTGATCACTTGTGGTCGTCGTAGTATCGCCAGCATCGAAGCCGTCCAGGTTAAGGTAGACCGCATCCGCTTCGTAAACGACTTCAAATGTCGGGTCCGTCGTCGCAGTACCAAGACCTTCGGCACCAGTCTCGCCCAGGGGCTGTATTACGTACGCTGCACCAACTTCACCAACATACTGCAATTGCTGATTACTGTCCATCGTGAAATTTCCTCGCGCACAGAATGAAGCCTCACTTTTGCTGCTGCCGTTGGGGTGTGCTGCTGCTGCTACAGCTTCCGGTTCTCACCAAAGTGGTATGGGTGAAATGTGATTAGTTCCGGTCGGCATCCTGGCGGTCCCTGATCGCAGCTGCTAGGTGAAATCCCCTTTGCAGATCTTGTCATCGTCATGGCACAAATGACTTGTCTGGTACCGACGTGAAACTGCTCAAGCAAAAAAAAAACCATAGGGAATTTTATTAGTCCTATAAAAATTAGTATTGGTGCTATAGTTTCTCCTCTGGTTGTATCTGCTTTTGTACTGGGCCAAAACAGAAACCGATACTATACCGATATGTCTTATAGGCTCTGCATGGTACTGGCTGCACTTGTCAGTGGGCCCTGCAAAAGCGGTCGGTTGGTGGTTCTAGGCGAAATCCTAGAGGCCTGTGTGCTGTGCGATGTCAGTGCACGTTAAAGAACTCCAGGTGGTCGGAATTTCCGGAGCCCTTCATTACGGCGTTTCTCATAGCCTGAGTGGCTTTGGGGCGTTAAACGCCCATGAACCAAACCAAACCTAGTTGTTATTCATTGCTTCGATCCTCATTCAGCTCAGGCTCTGATCTCAAAATCAACACATGCCGATCCTATGGCGCTTATGAGGCATTGCAGTAACGTAAAATTATTTGCCACACTAAGAATAAAGTACGCTGAGGCATACAGAAAAACTGCCGCCTGAAGTTCCAGAGGATCCGGCGCGCAACTAAGTTTGAGTTTGATGCCACAAGCCGCGGACAACGCGGTGCCGGCCGCGGAGGTAGAGGGACAAGTGACACATTGGGGAAGGAACACATTTTTTCTCTCTCCTCAAGCCAGAAAGAAAGCAAAACAAGAAAGAAAATTGACCACATATTGTGGTTGTCCGCATGCCGCTTCTACAAGGTAGGACTGGGTAGGACCCTATAATTAATCCGAGGAAACCTTTTTTTTCTTCTATTTTTCGGTCTAGTGGCCAAAAGCGCATATTGAGACCACAGTATCACATTTAGTGTTACTAGCACACTTTTTTTTCAGTTGTCGACTGAGTATTATGTTGATTTAGGGAAGTGTTAGCGAAAGCGTAGACGAAGGAGGGCAACGTTGGGTATTTGTTTTGATTTTTTCACATTGCTTCTGTGTGCGTCAGCTGTGAAGTTTGTCGCGGTGTGCGCTGCCCTGAATTCAAAGTTCTGCAAGACGCTTCTCGTGGATATCAACGTTCGAGTGCTAGTTCGGCTTTTAGTGAGGTCCGTGTGCCTGAGTTACAACCGCCGGCAGCGGTTGTTATGCTCTTTGCGCTGCGGCGTTGCGTTGCTAATGGCCGTTGCCACGCGAACAAATGAATTTGAATCGCGTCGTATGATGAAATTAATATGGGGGAGAGTTTTAGTATTTTAGGCACGATTTCTTGATAGGAGTATCTCAGGTTTTTAACCTTAATTTTGCTTTCTACTGTGCTGCTATGTTTCTTCCTCAAGTGGCGAGTCGTGCCCCGGCGGCTCAGCACTGCTGATTGTACTGGTGCAGTCGTTGCTGTTGTTGCCTTAAAGATGATGGCACATACTTACGGTGGGGGATTGGCCAGGATTTGTTGCAGATCCAGGGGTGCAGTCAAAAGCAAATGGAAGGCGCGAGAGAGTGGCAAACAGTGTTGTAGCGCTTTCTAACGCCGGCTCTGGTAACTGATTAAAACTCGGTCGCCAGCAAGCATCGCGCGCTATCAACCGACCCTTATCTGGAGCGTACGGACATCACTTTTGGAAGCTCGAACGGATGCTTGTTGCTTTTCAATTACGGCACCACGGATTTCTTTGGCGCTACTTGCGAAGTCTTTGAAGAGCGATTCGCGCCGTTTGATAGTACTCAGCAGCGAGCACTGCCACGACTGTTTAGTTATGCTTTTGCCGTGAACGGCGTGTCGAGGGGCGTTTTTTTTTTGTTCTTAGGTTTACATGGTATATCGTGGCTTCCCCAGTGTCCGCTCAAGAAATGAGGACCAGCAATGATCAGCCCTCGCTTTTTTGCTCCCTTCATTTTGTTTATTGTAACTTGCGCACATACCCTCGTGTGTATAAGAACGAATACGCACAAAGTAATCAAAAGGGCACGATGCTGGTTTAGTCTGTGTGCTGTGTGTAACAGTTGATGAAGTAAAATACGCGAAATGCATGCATTTCGAACTGGTCAGGTAGTAACGCACGATCAGCACGTCGAACGCAACAACGGGAATCTTTATTTTTCTTAGTAGATAGAATTTCATCGAGTTAGTTCCACAAGAACAAAAAATACAAGGTGCAAAAATCAAACGTGGTTCAGAGGCGCGTGAGACTGCCCTTAACGCGAATGGTTGCTTCCATGCGCCGGTGCAGAGAATCGCACACAGATTGTACAAACTCGCGGTATCCCTTAATGCAGTCCCATTCCACTGCAACAGCGAACCACAATGCTTTTTTGCTTGTTGCACCCAAGCTCGTGTTTGCCAAGTTGGATTTGAGAAATCCCCACACATTTTCTATAACGTTGAAGTCCGCGCCCTTTGGCACCCATTTCAGCTGTCAAACTCCTCACTCTTCATGAAAGTCTTGGACGACTTTAGCTTTGTGGATGGGGCTGTGGTCCTGGTGAAGCCAGTAAAAGCCATCTTTAAAGGGCCCGTCCAGGGCGAACGGGACGAGGTAGCTGTCAAGGACATCGCAGTAGGACGCCGCGTTAATCATCGCTCGAAGCTGCACAAGTGGGGCCAGTCCATCTCTGCAGACGGCTCCCCATTCACAGCCGTGCCACCACTGCTAAGCACAGTGTGCATGTACCCGGGCTGATACCTACGTGCAAACAAAAACAAAATGTTATAGTTAGAAATGTGGGCAAGCGCCCTTCTAGAACTTGTTTTGCTGACGTGCGGACGTGATCTTTAGCTTCCAGACAAAGCTAAAGGCCTCTTGAACAAATTCCCAAATGCCCACTCGAGCATTGCACACAGAAAAACGGCATCCGGATTATCGCCCTTATCGCTCCGCCGTCGCATTGCCAGCCTGTCTTTATTTCACAAATTCTTCGACAGCCCTATCCACATCCCACCTTGTAATCTTCCCCCAGAATGCATATCTCATCGCACCAGCCATCACCTACAAGTTTTTGTCCACGGTCACACACCGTCACTTTTTCGAATTCCTTCTTTCTTCGTGCAGCCGCAGGCTGGAACGGCTTTCCAAACAACGTTGCCATCATCACTTGCCCAAGTCTTTTCGCTAAAAATGTAAAAACTTTCTTGCTGTTGTGAATTTGTGCTTTTAATTCTTTCCACCCCTTATGTAAAACGCCCTTTTTAGGGCCTTTAATGTAATAAAATGAAATGGAATGAAAGTATTCACCCACGCTGAAAATATAGCGCTGGCAATTGCAAAGCATGATATCATTGAGAGAATGTAGTTACATCTTACCTGCAGTTGTACGGGCGCCATAGTCGGCGCTGTTGACCCATCTTGAGGTTACAGTAGACTCGTCAATAAATATGACCTCACCCCAATCGACTACCGACCATTCTTCATGGGCTCGCGCGAAGCCCGGTCGGGCGCGCTTCTGCTGATCTGTTAAGTAAAGTAGGGTCTCTGAGCGACCACGCTTCCGCTCAGTCCTGCTTCATGCAAGCGCCGGCAGATTGTAGCCACACTGATGTTCAGAGATAGGGTCTCTCGAATTTCTCGCGTACTCTCGAATGGATCAGCCACCACCGCTACCACGATGAGTTCGTCGACTTCTGTCGATGTGGATCGTGGTCTCCCTGAACTGGGGGCATCTTCAATGCAGGCATCCTCATCTCGATGTGCCTGCAAATCCTATTCACAGCGCCGATCGATCGGTCAACTCGGCGACTTATAGTGTGCTGAGGAACAGCTTCAATAGAGAGGCGAATTATGTTGCGCCATTTATCTTCAGGTATTCTGGTGCAATCAATCCCTCCCTCTGACCTGAGCACAAGAAATAAAATGAGTGCTCCACAGCACGCCGCTCACGGCAGGAACATAAATAAACAGTCGTGGCAGTGCTCGCTGCTGAGTATTATCAAACGGCGCGAATCTGTCATCAAACAAATCGCATGTAGCGCCAGAGAAATCCTTAGTGTCGCATTTGAAAAACAACAAGCATCCGTCCGAGCTGTCAAAAGTGATGACCGGAAACGCTCTAGATAATGGTCCGCTCATAGCGCGCGCTGCTTGTTGGAAACCGAGCTAGTCAATTACCAGAGCCGGCGTTAGAAAGTGGTGCCGCACGGTTTGCCACGCTCTCGCACCTTCTGTTTACTTTTGACTTCACGTGTACGTCTTGTCTGGCCCATTTTGTATTTCGCATAATCACTAGAGTCAAAGTAACGCCCGTTTTGCCGGCGTGCCAGATGCTAAGCGTTCGCCGAGTCTCGCTTCATTCTTGGGTCATTTTTGGGATGCGCGAGCTACAGCTCAGCAGTTACCTCGTTGGTGTTGCTCCGCCAGCCCTCCCTCCCTCCCTTCACCCGGTGCGCATCCATATAATGTCTTGCTGTGGCTTTTTAAGATTTGGGCACACCTCTGCGAGACGATTACACCGACTGTCGAGGTTCGGGGGATGCTCTACTTTTGATTCCAAAGCGATTATCATCCCGCCGGCGGTCGCCGGTAGCGCACGCTGCCTCGGAGGTCGACAGCCGGTGTAATCAGCTGGCACAGGTGCGTTCCAAGCTTAAAAGTCGTATCAAGAGACTATATCGACGCATATTCGCGTATCAGATCGTGGTACGCGAAGCATGCCGAGCCACGCGCGTTACCGACGACCGTAGCTTGCGCATAGTCTCATTGAAGCTGAAAGCAGAATGGACAGGGCTTTTTCCAGGCTCATTTGCCTGCCAGAGCTTTCAAACAGTTCTTCCAAACATACGTTGCCATCACCAGGAGAGACCAGTGGTGTGTTGGCCTGGCATTGATTGGAGATGTTTCTTCTTTTTAATGCACCAAGGAATTTACATGCATGCATCAGTGGCATGTCACTGCTGTACAGTTGGAAGTACCAATTGTTTGTACAAGTGGTGCAGTGTCCTGTCCTTGTGATCATTTTTTTTTGCAGACTGCAATGTGCTTTTTTTATTTCTGATGTGCCCTAGGTTTGGCGAGACTGCATCAATGGGCCGGAGCTCACAGTCCCAGCTCTACTTGCAGTCAAAGTTTTGGCGATGTTCCATTATGAGCTGCTGCTCTCATTGTGTATTAAACTGTGTATACGTGAAACTGTTGCCTAACTCTCCATTCCTGGAACTTCTGAACCCTGGCGGGACAAGGAAAATTGCTGTCCATACCCTCCAGAAATCTGAACCAGTAGACACAAAGAGACCCATACACCATTAAAACTACAAGACAGTTAGGAAACCAGTAGCCTATGTGATTACTGACAGCTATGGGCATTTCAGCGTACTGGCCTTATTGGCGTGTTGGTATATACCAAACACTATTTCAAAGAGTGCACATTTTGCGACGGCCCGCCCTGTGCAGGCACGGTGCTGCCGTGCGCGCATCACCTCGTGTGGACATGTCCTCTGCGCACACAGTTGAAATCGAGATGGTAGCTAGGTTTTTCATACTCAGTTCAACTCGTTACAGCTGGCTTGTGTCCACTGCAGGACAAAAACGTACCCCAGTTCTCTCCCTCCAAGAATCGCTATCCTCCGCGGCCACTGTATTCCAGGCAGCTTTTTGAACTCGTGCTCTTCCAAGTCCGTTTTCTTCTTAATTTCCAAATTTTTGCCCTAATTCACATTGCTCTCTGTCTCAAGGTTACCTCTCCTATTTTCCTTTCTATAGCATGCAGCGTTATTCTATATCATGCAGTGCGTGTACCAGTTGCTCTGAACATTGGAATAATGTTAGGATGATGAATTTTAATGGCGCATGGGCAGCTTTGGCCTAAGAGCACCATAGCACAAGGCATTTTTCTTTCCACAAAACGGTCAGACACCCACTTTTTAAGCATTTCACCTCTGTGAACCAGAGCACCAGGCCAGGGTAAAGCTTTCAAAGTAGTGGAAATTTCATAAATGGGGACACTTGAAGTGAGTTATTGGACAGGGGCCTCTTGCAAGAGGTACGATCTGGCAGAGTGGGACCACTTGACAGAAGGGACCATTTGGAACGCACTGGTTTAAAAAATCATTGGAAATTTCGGTTGGAACCAACTGATTTTTCCAGTCAATTCCAATCGGTTCAGGTTTATGTTTATGGGTTTAGTGTTCCAAAGCGACTCGGGCTATGAGGAATGCCGTGGTGGAGGGCTCCGGAAAATGTTGACCACCTGCGGTTCCTTAACGTGCTCTGACAACGCACAGTGCATGGGCCTCAAGCATTTCGAAAACCTCTATCGAAGTGGGACCACCATGGCCAGGGTCGAATCCGCATCTGTCAGACCAGCAGCCGAGCACCGTAACCAATGAGCCAAGGTTCAAATTGGGTTTTGAAATTGGTTCCAGTCTTTTGATGCCTTTAATCATCCTACATATTATTAAGCTTCAAAGGGAAAACTTATTTGTGAGGACTGCAGGGCAACGCCCAGCTTGGCACCAACATTTTCACAGGAGAATGGAAACAGAATTGTATATGCTCTCATGGAAACGAGGACAGGCTCACAAGAAACATACTGTAGTCGGGCTCTAAAAACATACTAGCTGCATGTATACATCCACAAAGCACACTTCTGTCCCATATACAGGGCGTTTCACCTAGACTTATACACAATTAAAAAAGAAAGGCCTTTTGAGTTAGACGAGCACTTTTCTCTTGATGGCATTATCAGCTGTGTAGCACATCAGAAAACAGCTCAGATGTGCTAACTAGCAGGTTGGTTAACTATCATAGTTAGGCTCCGTAATTATTCAGAAGCATGTGGCCCACCGTAAGCAATATTCATATCTGTTTTTAGAATTTCGAAGATGCGGTTGCCCTCGGCGCTGTGGCCCGACAAAGTTTGGCTACATCGCGCCAAAATGCATGCGCTTTTGAGAAGTTTGCGGACAAAACGATCTCTTCTCTGATCGTAATTCGTCGAAACAGCTGAAATTTGTTGGGCCACAGCGCTGAGGGTAACTGTATTTTCGAAATTGTACAAACTGACATGGATATTGCTTACAGTGGGCTACACGCCTCTCAGAGGAGCCTAACAATTGCAGTTACAAAGTTAACTGTTCAATATTAGTTAACCAGCCTTCTAGACAGCATGTCTTAACTGTATTCTAATGATGCCAAAAGCAGCGCTCTTCTAACCCAAACAACCTATTTTAAAAATCGTGTAAAGTCTTGGGTGAAACACCCTATGTATACCCTAGTTGTGAGACTCCTGTACAAAGGTCAGTGGCCAGAGGTCAGAATTTTGATGCCTTTGACCTGTATATTGGAACGGAAGATTTCGTTCACTGCTGTGTGAAGCACCTTGTGGGCCATAGACCATTGTTGCACATTGCTGTTTAAGTAGTAATAGTAGTGCCCTTAGCTATTGTACATCATAAGGAGGAGAGTTATTGCCACCTGCCAGGGATTTGGGGTGCTGGGAGTGATGCAAGTTGCAATATGTGGCCCAGAAGCAAACCCAATGGCATGGAAGCTTTTGAAAAGGACAGCACACCATGGTGTAGATTTCAGAACTCACTATATTTCTCAATAGATGCAATTGGTTTCAACAAACTCTCTGGATGTCTTTAAAAGTTCCTCATGGGACATTCCTTCCTGTAGTTGCACAATGTGCTGCACAGTACTCTCAAACACTGTGGCGGCGTCCGTGCTGCGATCCAAACTCGGCACCAGAGTTCTGAGGGTGTCGCAAGCGTACTTAATCCGGGCTCGACGCTTTCGTTCCACATCGTTATGGCGCGCTCGTCTGTCTTCTGGTACTTCTGAGCTAGACGCGCTGCTTGCTTCCGGTGATGTGCCTTCCTGATCACTTGTGGTCGTCGTAGTATCGCCAGCATCGAAGCCGTCCAGGTTAAGGTAGACCGCATCCGCTTCGTAAACGACTTCAAATGTCGGGTCCGTCGTCGCAGTACCAAGACCTTCGGCACCAGTCTCGCCCAGGGGCTGTATTACGTACGCTGCACCAACTTCACCAACATACTGCAATTGCTGATTACTGTCCATCGTGAAATTTCCTCGCGCACAGAATGAAGCCTCACTTTTGCTGCTGCCGTTGGGGTGTGCTGCTGCTGCTACAGCTTCCGGTTCTCACCAAAGTGGTGTGGGTGAAATGTGATTAGTTCCGGTCGGCATCCTGGCGGTCCCTGATCGCAGCTGCTAGGTGAAATCCCCTTTGCAGATCTTGTCATCGTCATGGCACAAATGACTTGTCTGGTACCGACGTGAAACTGCTCAAGCAAAAAAAAAAAAACCATAGGGAATTTTATTAGTCTTATAAAAATTAGTATTGGTGCTATAGTTTCTCCTCTGGTTGTATCTGCTTTTGTACTGGGCCAAAACAGAAACCGATACTATACCGATATGTCTTATAGGCTATGCATGGTACTGGCTGCACTTGTCAATGGGCCCTGCAAAAGCGGTCGGTTGGTGGTTCTAGGCGAAATCCTAGAGGCCTGTGTGCTGTGCGATGTCAGTGCACGTTAAAGAACTCCAGGTGGTCGGAATTTCCGGAGCCCTTCATTACGGCGTTTCTCATAGCCTGAGTGGCTTTGGGGCGTTAAACCCCCATGAACCAAACCAAACCTAGTTGTTATTCATTGCTTCGATCCTCATTCAGCTCAGGCTCTGATCTCAAAATCAACACATGCCGATCCTATGGCGCTTATGAGGCATTGCAGTAACGTAAAATTATTTGCCACATTAAGAATAAAGTACGCTGAGGCATACAGAAAAACTGCCGCCTGAAGTTCCAGAGGATCCGGCGCGCAACTAAGTTTGAGTTTGACGCCACAAGCCGCGGACAACGCGGTGCCGGCCGCGGAGGTAGAGGGACAAGTGACACATTGGGGAAGGAACACATTTTTTCTCTCTCCTCAAGACAGAAAGAAAGCAAAACAAGAAAGAAAATTGACCACATATTGTGGTTGTCCGCATGCCGCTTCTACAAGGTAGGACTGGGTAGGACCCTATAATTAATCCGAGGAAACCTTTTTTTTCTTCTATTTTTCGGTCTAGTGGCCAAAAGCGCATATTGAGACCACAGTATCACTTTTAGTGTTACTAGCACACTTTTTTTTCAGTTGTCGACTGAGTATTATGTTGATTTAGGGAAGTGTTAGCGAAAGCGTAGACGAAGGAGGGCAACGTTGGGTATTTGTTTTGATTTTTTCACATTGCTTCTGTGTGCGTCAGCTGTGAAGTTTGTCGCGGTGTGCGCTGCCCTGAATTCAAAGTTCTGCAAGACGCTTCTCGTGGATATCAACGTTCGAGTGCTAGTTCGGCTTTTAGTGAGGTCCGTGTGCATGAGTTACAACCGCCGGCAGCGGTTGTTATGCTCTTTGCGCTGCGGCGTTGCGTTGCTAATGGCCGTTGCCACGCGAACAAATGAATTTGAATCGCGCCGTATGATGAAATTAATATGGGGGAGAGTTTTAGTATTTTAGGCACGATTTCTTGATAGGAGTATCTCAGGTTTTTAACCTTAATTTTGCTTTCTACTGTGCTGCTATGTTTCTTCCTCAAGTGGCGAGTCGTGCCCCGGCGGCTCAGCACTGCTGATTGTACTGGTGCAGTCGTTGCTGTTGTTGCCTTAAAGATGATGGCACATACTTACGGTGGGGGATTGGCCAGGATTTGTTGCAGATCCAGGGGTGCAGTCAAAAGCAAATGGAAGGCGCGAGAGAGTGGCAAACAGTGTTGTAGCGCTTTCTAACGCCGGCTCTGGTAACTGATTAAAACTCGGTCGCCAGCAAGCATCGCGCGCTATCAACCGACCCTTATCTGGAGCGTACGGACATCACTTTTGGAAGCTCGAACGGATGCTTGTTGCTTTTCAATTACGGCACCACGGATTTCTTTGGCGCTACTTGCGAAGTCTTTGAAGAGCGATTCGCGCCGTTTGATAGTACTCAGCAGCGAGCACTGCCACGACTGTTTAGTTATGCTTTTGCCGTGAACGGCGTGTCGAGGGGCGTTTTTTTTTTGTTCTTAGGTTTACATGGTATATCGTGGCTTCCCCAGTGTCCGCTCAAGAAATGAGGACCAGCAATGATCAGCCCTCGCTTTTTTGCTCCCTTCATTTTGTTTATTGTAACTTGCGCACATACCCCCGTGTGTATAAGAACGAATACGCACAAAGTAATCAAAAGGGCACGATGCTGGTTTAGTCTGTGTGCTGTGTGTAACAGTTGATGAAGTAAAATACGCGAAATGCATGCATTTCGAACTGGTCAGGTAGTAACGCACGATCAGCACGTCGAACGCAACAACGGGAATCTTTATTTTTCTTAGTAGATAGAATTTCATCGAGTTAGTTCCACAAGAACAAAAAATACAAGGTGCAAAAATCAAACGTGGTTCAGAGGCGCGTGAGACTGCCCTTAACGCGAATGGTTGCTTCCATGCGCCGGTGCAGAGAATCGCACACAGATTGTACAAACTCGCGGTATCCCTTAATGCAGTCCCATTCCACTGCAACAGCGAACCACAATGCTTTTTTGCTTGTTGCACCCAAGCTCGTGTTTGCCAAGTTGGATTTGAGAAATCCCCACACATTTTCTATAACGTTGAAGTCCGCGCCCTTTGGCACCCATTTCAGCTGTCAAACTCCTCACTCTTCATGAAAGTCTTGGACGACTTTAGCTTTGTGGATGGGGCTGTGGTCCTGGTGAAGCCAGTAAAAGCCATCTTTAAAGGGCCCGTCCAGGGCGAACGGGACGAGGTAGCTGTCAAGGACATCGCAGTAGGACGCCGCGTTAATCATCGCTCGAAGCTGCACAAGTGGGGCCAGTCCATCTCTGCAGACGGCTCCCCATTCACAGCCGTGCC
Organism: Amblyomma americanum; assembly: GCF_052857255.1. Lineage (NCBI taxonomy): Eukaryota > Metazoa > Arthropoda > Arachnida > Ixodida > Ixodidae > Amblyomma > Amblyomma americanum. The sequence goes on along the minus strand of NC_135497.1, from coordinate 297,495,060 downwards.
ACCACTGCTAAGCACAGTGTGCATGTACCCGGGCTGATACCTACGTGCGAACAAAAACAAAATGTTATAGTTAGAAATGTGGGCAAGCGCCCTTCTAGAACTTGTTTTGCTGACGTGCGGACGTGATCTTTAGCTTCCAGACAAAGCTAAAGGCCTCTTGAACAAATTCCCAAATGCCCACTCGAGCATTGCACACAGAAAAACGGCATCCGGATTATCGCCCTTATCGCTCCGCCGTCGCATTGCCAGCCTGTCTTTATTTCACAAATTCTTCGACAGCCCTATCCACATCCCACCTTGTAATCTTCCCCCAGAATGCATATCTCATCGCACCAGCCATCACCTACAAGTTTTTGTCCACGGTCACACACCGTCACTTTTTCGAATTCCTTCTTTCTTCGTGCAGCCGCAGGCTGGAACGGCTTTCCAAACAACGTTGCCATCATCACTTGCCCAAGTCTTTTCGCTAAAAATGTAAAAACTTTCTTGCTGTTGTGAATTTGTGCTTTTAATTCTTTCCACCCCTCATGTAAAACGCCCTTTTTAGGGCCTTTAATGTAATAAAATGAAATGGAATGAAAGTATTCACCCACGCTGAAAATATAGCGCTGGCAATTGCAAAGCATGATATCATTGAGAGAATGTAGTTACATCTTACCTGCAGTTGTACGGGCGCCATAGTCGGCGCTGTTGACCCATCTTGAGGTTACAGTAGACTCGTCAATAAATATGACCTCACCCCAATCGACTACCGACCATTCTTCATGGGCTCGCGCGAAGCCCGGTCGGGCGCGCTTCTGCTGATCTGTTAAGTAAAGTAGGGTCTCTGAGCGACCACGCTTCCGCTCAGTCCTGCTTCATGCAAGCGCCGGCAGATTGTAGCCACACTGATGTTCAGAGATAGGGTCTCTCGAATTTCTCGCGTACTCTCGAATGGATCAGCCACCACCGCTACCACGATGAGTTCGTCGACTTCTGTCGATGTGGATCGTGGTCTCCCTGAACTGGGGGCATCTTCAATGCAGGCATCCTCATCTCGATGTGCCTGCAAATCCTATTCACAGCGCCGATCGATCGGTCAACTCGGCGACTTATAGTGTGCTGAGGAACAGCTTCAATAGAGAGGCGAATTATGTTGCGCCATTTATCTTCAGGTATTCTGGTGCAATCAATCCCTCCCTCTGACCTGAGCACAAGAAATAAAATGAGTGCTCCACAGCACGCCGCTCACGGCAGGAACATAAATAAACAGTCGTGGCAGTGCTCGCTGCTGAGTATTATCAAACGGCGCGAATCTGTCATCAAACAAATCGCATGTAGCGCCAGAGAAATCCTTAGTGTCGCATTTGAAAAGCAACAAGCATCCGTCCGAGCTGTCAAAAGTGATGACCGGAAACGCTCTAGATAATGGTAGGCTCATAGCGCGCGCTGCTTGTTGGAAACCGAGCTAGTCAATTACCAGAGCCGGCGTTAGAAAGTGGTGCCGCACGGTTTGCCACGCTCTCGCACCTTCTGTTTACTTTTGACTTCACGTGTACGTCTTGTCTGGCCCATTTTGTATTTCGCATAATCACTAGAGTCAAAGTAACGCCCGTTTTGCCGGCGTGCCAGATGCTAAGCGTTCGCCGAGTCTCGCTTCATTCTTGGGTCATTTTTGGGATGCGCGAGCTACAGCTCAGCAGTTACCTCGTTGGCGTTGCTCCGCCAGCCCTCCCTCCCTCCCTTCACCCGGTACGCATCCATATAATGTCTTGCTGTGGCTTTTTAAGATTTGGGCACACCTCTGCGAGACGATTACACCGACTGTCGAGGTTCGGGGGATGCTCTACTTTTGATTCCAAAGCGATTATCATCCCGCCGGCGGTCGCCGGGAGCGCACGCCGCCTCGGAGGTCGACAGCCGGTGTAATCAGCTGGCACAGGTGCGTTCCAAGCTTAAAAGTCGTATCAAGAGACTATATCGACGCATATTCGCGTATCAGATCGTGGTACGCGAAGCATGCCGAGCCACGCGCGTTACCGACGACCGTAGCTTGCGCATAGTCTCATTGAAGCTGAAAGCAGAATGGACAGGGCTTTTTCCAGGCTCATTTGCCTGTCAGAGCTTTCGAACAGTTCTTCCAAACATACGTTGCCATCACCAGGAGAGACCAGTGGTGTGTTGACCTGGCATTGATTGGAGATGTTTCTTCTTTTTAATGCACCAAGGAATTTACATGCATGCATCAGTGGCATGTCACTGCTGTACAGTTGGAAGTACCAATTGTTTGTACAAGTGGTGCAGTGTCCTGTCCTTGTGATCATTTTTTTTTTGCAGACTGCAATGTGCTTTTTTTATTTCTGATGTGCCCTAGGTTTGGCAAGACTGCATCAATGGGCCGGAGCTCACAGTCCCAGCTCTACTTGCAGTCAAAGTTTTGGCGATGTTCCATTATGAGCTGCTGCTCTCATTGTGTATTAAACTGTGTATACGTGAAACTGTTGCCTAACTCTCCATTCCTGGAACTTCTGAACCCTGGCGGGACAAGGAAAATTGCTCTCCATACCCTCCAGAAATCTGAACCAGTAGACACAAAGAGACCCATACACCATTAAAACTACAAGACAGTTAGGAAACCAGTAGCCTATGAGATTACTGACAGCTATGGGCATGTCAGCGTACTGGCCTTATTGGCGTGTTGGTATATACCAAACACTATTTCAAAGAGTGCACATTTTGCGACGGCCCGCCCTGTGCAGGCACGGTGCTGCCGTGCGCGCATCACCTCGTGTGGACATGTACTCTGCGCACACAGTTGAAATCGAGATGGTAGCTAGGTTTTTCATACTCAGTTCAACTCGTTACAGCTGGCTTGTGTCCACTGCAGGACAAAAACGTACCCCAGTTCTCTCCCTCCAAGAATCGCTATCCTCCGCGGCCACTCTATTCCAGGCAGCTTTTTGAACTCGTGCTCTTCCAAGTCCGTTTTCTTCTTAATTTCCAAATTTTTGCCCTAATTCACATTGCTCTCTGTCTCAAGGTTACCTCTCCTATTTTCCTTTCTATAGCATGCTGCGTTATTCTATATCATGCAGTGCGTGTACCAGTTGCTCTGAACATTGGAATAATGTTAGGATGATGAATTTTAATGGCGCATGGGCAGCTTTGGCCTAAGAGCACCATAGCACAAGGCATTTTTCTTTCCACAAAACGGTCAGACACCCACTTTTTAAGCATTTCACCTCTGTGAACCAGAGCACCAGGCCAGGGTAAAGCTTTCAAAGTAGTGGAAATTTCATAAATGGGGACACTTGAAGTGAGTTATTGGACAGGGGCCTCTCTCAAGAGGTACGATCTGGCAGAGTGGGACCAATTGACAGAAGGGAACATTTGGAACGTACTGGTTTAAAAAATCATTGGAAATTTCGGTTGGAACCAACTGATTTTTCCAGTCAATTCCAATCGGTTCAGGTTTATGTTTATGGGTTTACTGTTCCAAAGCGACTCGGGCTATGAGGAATGCCGTGGTGGAGGGCTCCGGAAAATGTTGACCACCTGGGGTTCCTTAACGTGCTCTGACAACGCACAGTGCATGGGCCTCAAGCATTTCGAAAACCTCTATCGAAGTGGGACCACCATGGCCAGGGTCGAATCCGCATCTGTCAGACCAGCAGCCGAGCACCGTAACCAATGAGCCAAGGTTCAAATTGGGTTTTGAAATTGGTTCCAGTCTTTTGATGCCTTTAATCATCTTACATATTATTAAGCTTCAAAGGGAAAACTTATTTGTGAGGACTGCAGGGCAACGCCCAGCTTGGTACCAACATTTTCACAGGAGAATGGAAACAGAATTGTATATGCTCTCATGGAAACGAGGACCGGCTCACAAGAAACATACTGTAGTCGGGCTCTAATAACATACTAGCTGCATGTATACATCCACAAAGCACACTTCTGTCCCATATACAGGGCGTTTCACCTAGGATTTTACACAATTAAAAAAGAAAGGCCTTTTGAGTTAGACGAGCACTTTTCTCTTGATGGCATTGTCAGCTGTGTAGCACATCAGAAAACAGCTCAGATGTGCTAACTAGCAGGTTGGTTAACTATCATAGTTAGGCTCCGTAATTATTGAGAAGCATGTGGCCCACCGTAAGCAATATTGATATCTGTTTTTAGAATTTCGAAGATGCGGTTGCCCTCGGCACTGTGGCCCGACAAAGTTTGGCTACATCGCGCCAAAATGCATGCGCTTTTGAGAAGTTTTCGGACAAAACGATCTCTTCTCTGATCGTAATTCGTCGAAACAGCTGAAATTTGTTGGGCCACAGCGCTGAGGGTAACTGTATTTTCGAAATTGTACAAACTGACATGGATATTGCTTACAGTGGGCTACACGCCTCTCAGAGGAGCCTAACAATTGCAGTTACAATGTTAACTGTTCAATATTAGTTAACCAGCCTTCTAGACAGCATGTCTTAACTGTATTCTAATGATGCCAAAAGCAGCGCTCTTCTAACCCAAACAACCTATTTTAAAAATCGTGTAAAGTCTTGGGTGAAACACCCTATGTATACCCTAGTTGTGACACTCCTGTACAGAGGTCAGTGGCCAGAGGTCAGAATTTTGATGCCTTTGACCTGTATAATGGAACGGAAGATTTCGTTCACTGCTGTGTGAAGCACCTTGTGGGCCATAGACCATTGTTGCACATTGCTGTTTAAGTAGTAATAGTAGTGCCCTTAGCTATTGTACATCATAAGGAGGAGAGTTATTGCCACCTGCCAGGGATTTGGGGTGCTGGGAGTGATGCAAGTTGCAATATGTGGCCCAGAAGCAAACCCAATGGCATGGAAGCTTTTGAAAAGGACAGCACACCATGGTGTAGATTTCAGAACTCACTATATTTCTCAATAGATGCAATTGGTTTCAACAAACTCTCTGGATGTCTTTAAAAGTTCCTCATGGGACATTCCTTCCTGGAGTTGCACAATGTGCTGCACAGTACTCTCAAACACTGTGGCGGCGTCCGTGCTGCGATCCAAACTCGGCACCAGAGTTCTGAGGGTGTCGCAAGCGTACTTAATCCGGGCTCGACGCTTTCGTTCCACATCGTTATGGCGCGCTCGTCTGTCTTCTGGTACTTCTGAGCTAGACGCGCTGCTTGCTTCCGGTGATGTGCCTTCCTGATCACTTGTGGTCGTCGTAGTATCGCCAGCATCGAAGCCGTCCAGGTTAAGGTAGACCGCATCCGCTTCGTAAACGACTTCAAATGTCGGGTCCGTCGTCGCAGTACCAAGACCTTCGGCACCAGTCTCGCCCAGGGGCTGTATTACGTACGCTGCACCAACTTCACCAACATACTGCAATTGCTGATTACTGTCCATCGTGAAATTTCCTCGCGCACAGAATGAAGCCTCACTTTTGCTGCTGCCGTTGGGGTGTGCTGCTGCTGCTACAGCTTCCGGTTCTCACCAAAGGGGTGTGGGTGAAATGTGATTAGTTCCGGTCGGCATCCTGGCGGTCCCTGATCGCAGCTGCTAGGTGAAATCCCCTTTGCAGATCTTGTCATCGTCATGGCACAAATGACTTGTCTGGTACCGACGTGAAACTGCTCAAGCAAAAAAAAAAACCATAGGGAATTTTATTAGTCTTATAAAAATTAGTATTGGTGCTATAGTTTCTCCTCTGGTTGTATCTGCTTTTGTACTGGGCCAAAACAGAAACCGATACTATACCGATATGTCTTATAGGCTATGCATGGTACTGGCTGCACTTGTCAATGGGCCCTGCAAAAGCGGTCGGTTGGTGGTTCTAGGCGAAATCCTAGAGGCCTGTGTGCTGTGCGATGTCAGTGCACGTTAAAGAACTCCAGGTGGTCGGAATTTCCGGAGCCCTTCATTACGGCGTTTCTCATAGCCTGAGTGGCTTTGGGGCGTTAAACCCCCATGAACCAAACCAAACCTAGTTGTTATTCATTGCTTCGATCCTCATTCAGCTCAGGCTCTGATCTCAAAATCAACACATGCCGATCCTATGGCGCTTATGAGGCATTGCAGTAACGTAAAATTATTTGCCACATTAAGAATAAAGTACGCTGAGGCATACAGAAAAACTGCCGCCTGAAGTTCCAGAGGATCCGGCGCGCAACTAAGTTTGAGTTTGACGCCACAAGCCGCGGACAACGCGGTGCCGGCCGCGGAGGTAGAGGGACAAGTGACACATTGGGGAAGGAACACATTTTTTCTCTCTCCTCAAGCCAGAAAGAAAGCAAAACAAGAAAGAAAATTGACCACATATTGTGGTTGTCCGCATGCCGCTTCTACAAGGTAGGACTGGGTAGGACCCTATAATTAATCCGAGGAAACCTTTTTTTTCTTCTATTTTTCGGTCTAGTGGCCAAAAGCGCATATTGAGACCACAGTATCACTTTTAGTGTTACTAGCACACTTTTTTTTCAGTTGTCGACTGAGTATTATGTTGATTTAGGGAAGTGTTAGCGAAAGCGTAGACGAAGGAGGGCAACGTTGGGTATTTGTTTTGATTTTTTCACATTGCTTCTGCGTGCGTCAGCTGTGAAGTTTGTCGCGGTGTGCGCTGCCCTGAATTCAAAGTTCTGCAAGACGCTTCTCGTGGATATCAACGTTTGAGTGCTAGTTCGGCTTTTAGTGAGGTCCGTGTGCATGAGTTACAACCGCCGGCAGCGGTTGTTATGCTCTTTGCGCTGCGGCGTTGCGTTGCTAATGGCCGTTGCCACGCGAACAAATGAATTTGAATCGCGCCGTATGATGAAATTAATATGGGGGAGAGTTTTAGTATTTTAGGCACGATTTTTTGATAGGAGTATCTCAGGTTTTTAACCTTAATTTTGCTTTCTACTGTGCTGCTATGTTTCTTCCTCAAGTGGCGAGTCGTGCCCCGGCGGCTCAGCACTGCTGATTGTACTGGTGCAGTCGTTGCTGTTGTTGCCTTAAAGATGATGGCACATACTTACGGTGGGGGATTGGCCAGGATTTGTTGCAGATCCAGGGGTGCAGTCAAAAGCAAATGGAAGGCGCGAGAGAGTGGCAAACAGTGTTGTAGCGCTTTCTAACGCCGGCTCTGGTAACTGATTAAAACTCGGTCGCCAGCAAGCATCGCGCGCTATCAACCGACCCTTATCTGGAGCGTACGGACATCACTTTTGGAAGCTCGAACGGATGCTTGTTGCTTTTCAATTACGGCACCACGGATTTCTTTGGCGCTACTTGCGAAGTCTTTGAAGAGCGATTCGCGCCGTTTGATAGTACTCAGCAGCGAGCACTGCCACGACTGTTTAGTTATGCTTTTGCCGTGAACGGCGTGTCGAGGGGCGTTTTTTTTTTGTTCTTAGGTTTACATGGTATATCGTGGCTTCCCCAGTGTCCGCTCAAGAAATGAGGACCAGCAATGATCAGCCCTCGCTTTTTTGCTCCCTTCATTTTGTTTATTGTAACTTGCGCACATACCCTCGTGTGTATAAGAACGAATACGCACAAAATAATCAAAAGGGCACGATGCTGGTTTAGTCTGTGTGCTGTGTGTAACAGTTGATGAAGTAAAATACGCGAAATGCATGCATTTCGAACTGGTCCGGTAGTAACGCACGATCAGCACGTCGAACGCAACAACGGGAATCTTTATTTTTCTTAGTAGATAGAATTTCATCGAGTTAGTTCCACAAGAACAAAAAATACAAGGTGCAAAAATCAAACGTGGTTCAGAGGCGCGTGAGACTGCCCTTAACGCGAATGGTTGCTTCCATGCGCCGGTGCAGAGAATCGCACACAGATTGTACAAACTCGCGGTATCCCTTAATGCAGTCCCATTCCACTGCAACAGCGAACCACAATGCTTTTTTGCTTGTTGCACCCAAGCTCGTGTTTGCCAAGTTGGATTTGAGAAATCCCCACACATTTTCTATAAGGTTGAAGTCCGCGCCCTTTGGCACCCATTTCAGCTGTCAAACTCCTCACTCTTCATGAAAGTCTTGGACGACTTTAGCTTTGTGGATGGGGCTGTGGTCCTGGTGAAGCCAGTAAAAGCCATCTTTAAAGGGCCCGTCCAGGGCGAACGGGACGAGGTAGCTGTCAAGGACATTGCAGTAGGACGCCGCGTTAATCTTCGCTCGAAGCTGCACAAGTGGGGCCAGTCCATCTCTGCAGACGGCTCCCCATTCACAGTAGTGCCACCACTGCTAAGCACAGTGTGCATGTACCCGGGCTGATACCTACGTGCAAACAAAAACAAAATGTTATAGTTAGAAATGTGGGCAAGCGCCCTTCTAGAACTCGTTTTGCTGACGTGCGGACGTGATCTTTAGCTTCCAGACAAAGCTAAAGGCCTCTGGAACAAATTCCCAAATGCCCACTCGAGCATTGCACACAGAAAAACGGCATCCGGATTATCGCCCTTATCGCTCCGCCGTCACATTGCCAGCCTGTCTTTATTTCACAAATTCTTCGACAGCCCTATCCACATCCCACCTTGTAATCTTCCCCCAGAATGCATATCTCATCGCACCAGCCATCACCTACAAGTTTTTGTCCACGGTCACGCACCGTCACTTTTTTGAATTCCTTCTTTCTTCGTGCAGCCGCAGGCTGGAACGGCTTTCCAAACAACGTTGCCATCATCACTTGCCCAAGTCTTTTCGCTAAAAATGTAAAAACTTTCTTGCTGTTGTGAATTTGTGCTTTTAATTCTTTCCACCCCTTATGTAAAACGCCCTTTTTAGGGCCTTTAATGTAATAAAATGAAATGGAATGAAAGTATTCACCCACGCTGAAATTATAGCGCTGGCAATTGCAAAGCATGATATCATTGAGAGAACGTAGTTACATCTTACCTGCAGTTGTACGGGCGCCATAGTCGGCGCTGTTGACCCATCTTGAGGTTACAGTAGACTCGTCAATAAATATGACCTCACCCCAATCGACTACCGACCATTCTTCATGGGCTCGCGCGAAGCCCGGTCGGGCGCGCTTCTGCTGATCTGTTAAGTAAAGTAGGGTCTCTGAGCGACCACGCTTCCGCTCAGTCCTGCTTCATGCAAGCGCCGGCAGATTGTAGCCACACTGATGTTCAGAGATAGGGTCTCTCGAATTTCTCGCGTACTCTCGAATGGATCAGCCACCACCGCTACCACGATGAGTTCGTCGACTTCTGTCGATGTGGATCGTGGTCTCCCTGAACTGGGGGCATCTTCAATGCAGGCATCCTCATCTCGATGTGCCTGCAAATCCCATTCACAGCGCCGATCGATCGGTCAACTCGGCGACTTATAGTGTGCTGAGGAACAGCTTCAATAGAGAGGCGAATTATGTTGCGCCATTTATCTTCAGGTATTCTGGTGCAATCAATCCCTCCCTCTGACCTGAGCACAAGAAATAAAATGAGTGCTCCACAGCACGCCGCTCACGGCAGGAACATAAATAAACAGTCGTGGCAGTGCTCGCTGCTGAGTATTATCAAACGGCGCGAATCTGTCATCAAACAAATCGCATGTAGCGCCAGAGAAATCCTTAGTGTCGCATTTGAAAAGCAACAAGCATCCGTCCGAGCTGTCAAAAGTGATGACCGGAAACGCTCTAGATAATGGTCCGCTCATAGCGCGCGCTGCTTGTTGGAAACCGAGCTAGTCAATTACCAGAGCCGGCGTTAGAAAGCGGTGCCGCACGGTTTGCCACGCTCTCGCACCTTCTGTTTACTTTTGACTTCACGTGTACGTCTTGTCTGGCCCATTTTGTATTTCGCATAATCACTAGAGTCAAAGTAACGCCCGTTTTGCCGGCGTGCCAGATGCTAAGCGTTCGCCGAGTCTCGCTTCATTCTTGGGTCATTTTTGGGATGCGCGAGCTACAGCTCAGCAGTTACCTCGTTGGCGTTTCTCCGGCAGCCCTCCCTCCCTCCCTTCACCCGGTACGCATCCATATAACGTCTTGCTGTGGCTTTTTAAGATTTGGGCACACCTCTGCGAGACGATTACACCGACTGTCGAGGTTCGGGGGATGCTCTACTTTTGATTCCAAAGCGATTATCATCCCGCCGGCGGTCGCCGGTAGCGCACGCCGCCTCGGAGGTCGACAGCCGGTGTAATCAGCTGGCACAGGTGCGTTCCAAGCTTAAAAGTCGTATCAAGAGACTATATCGACGCATATTCGGGTATCAGATCGTGGTACGCGAAGCATGCCGAGCAACGCGCGTTACCGACGACCGTAGCTTGCGCTATCTCATTGAAGCTGAAAGCAGAATGGACAGGGCTTTTTCCAGGCTCATTTGCCTGCCAGAGCTTTCGAACAGTTCTTCCAAACATACGTTGCCATCACCAGGAGAGACCAGTGGTGTGTTGACCTGGCATTGATTGGAGATGTTTCTTCTTTTTAATGCACCAAGGAATTTACATGCATGCATCATTGGCATGTCACTGCTGTACAGTTGGAAGTACCAATTGTTTGTACAAGTGGTGCAGTGTCCTGTCCTTGTGATCATTTTTTTTTTTGCAGACTGCAATGTGCTTTTTTTATTTCTGATGTGCCCTAGGTTTGGCAAGACTGCATCAATGGGCCGGAGCTCACAGTCCCAGCTCTACTTGCAGTCAAAGTTTTGGCGATGTTCCATTATGAGCTGCTGCTCTCCTTGTGTATTAAACTGTGTATACGTGAAACTGTTGCCTAACTCTCCATTCCTGGAACTTCTGAACCCTGGCGGGACAAGGAAAATTGCTGTCCATACCGTCCAGAAATCTGAACCAGTAGACACAAAGAGACCCATACACCATTAAAACTACAAGACGGTTAGGAAACCAGTAGCCTATGAGATTACTGACAGCTATGGGCATGTCAGCGTACTGGCCTTATTGGCGTGTTGGTATATACCAAACACTATTTCAGAGAGTGCACATTTTGCGACGGCCCGCCCTGTGCAGGCACGGTGCTGCCGTGCGCGCATCACCTCGTGTGGACATGTCCTCTGCGCACACAGTTGAAATCGAGATGGTAGCTAGGTTTTTCATACTCAGTTCAACTCGTAACAGCTGGCTTGTGTCCACTGCAGGACAAAAACGTACCCCAGTTCTCTCCCTCCAAGAATCGCTATCCTCCGCGGCCACTGTATTCCAGGCAGCTTTTTGAACTCGTGCTCTTCCAAGTCCATTTTCTTCTTAATTTCCAAATTTTTGCCCTAATTCACATTGCTCTCTGTCTCAAGGTTACCTCTCCTATTTTCTTTTCTATAGCATGCTGCGTTATTCTATATCATGCAGTGCGTGTACCAGTTGCTCTGAACATTGGAATAATGTTAGGATGATGAATTTTAATGGCGCATGGGCAGCTTTGGCCTAAGAGCACCATAGCACAAGGCATTTTTCTTTCCACAAAACAGGGTCAGACACCCACTTTTTAAGCATTTCACCTCTGTGAACCAGAGCACCAGGCCAGGGTAAAGCTTTCAAAGTAGTGGAAATTTCATAAATGGGGACACTTGAAGTGAGTTATTGGACAGGGGCCTCTTGCAAGAGGTACGATCTGGCAGAGTGGGACCACTTGACAGAAGGGACCATTTGGAACGTACTGGTTTAAAAAATCATTGGAAATTTCGGTTGGAACCAACTGATTTTTCCAGTCAATTCCAATCGGTTCAGGTTTATGTTTATGGCTTTAGTGTTCCAAAGCGACTCGGGCTATGAGGAATGCAGTGGTGGAGGGCTCCGGAAAATGTTGACCACCTGCGGTTCCTTAACGTGCTCTGACAACGCACAGTGCATGGGCCTCAAGCATTTCGAAAACCTCTATCGAAGTGGGACCACCATGGCCAGGGTCGAATCCGCATCTGTCAGACCAGCAGCCGAGCACCGTAACCAATGAGCCAAGGTTCAAATTGAGTTTTGAAATTGGTTCCAGTCTTTTGATGCCTTTAATCATCTTACATATTATTAAGCTTCAAAGGGAAAACTTATTTGTGAGGACTGCAGGGCAACGCCCAGCTTGGTACCAACATTTTCACAGGAGAATGGAAACAGAATTGTATATGCTCTCATGGAAACGAGGACAGGCTCACAAGAAACATACTGTAGTCGGGCTCTAATAACATACTAGCTGCATGTATACATCCACAAAGCACACTTCTGTCCCATATACAGGGCGTTTCACCTAGGATTTTACACAATTAAAAAAGAAAGGCCTTTTGAGTTAGACGAGCACTTTTCTCTTGATGGCATTGTCAGCTGTGTAGCACATCAGAAAACAGCTCAGATGTGCTAACTAGCAGGTTGGTTAACTATCATAGTTAGGCTCCGTAATTATTGAGAAGCATGTGGCCCACCGTAAGCAATATTCATATCTGTTTTTAGAATTTCGAAGATGCGGTTGCCCTCGGCACTGTGGCCCGACAAAGTTTGGCTACATCGCGCCAAAATGCATGCGCTTTTGAGAAGTTTGCGGACAAAACGATCTCTTCTCTGATCGTAATTCGTCGAAACAGCTGAAATTTGTTGGGCCACAGCGCTGAGGTTAACTGTATTTTCGAAATTGTACAAACTGACATGGATATTGCTTACAGTGGGCTACACGCCTCTCAGAGGAGCCTAACAATTGCAGTTACAAAGTTAACGGTTCAATATTAGTTAACCAGCCTTCTAGACAGCATGTCTTAACTGAATTCTAATGATGCCAAAAGCAGCGCTCTTCTAACCCAAACAACCTATTTTAAAAATCGTGTAAAGTCTTGGGTGAAACACCCTATGTATACCCTAGTTGTGAGACTCCTGTACAGAGGTCAGTGGCCAGAGGTCAGAATTTTGATGCCTTTGACCTGTATAATGGAACGGAAGATTTCGTTCACTGCTGTGTGAAGCACCTTGTGGGCCATAGACCATTGTTGCACATTGCTGTTTAAGTAGTAATAGTAGTGCCCTTAGCTATTGTACATCATAAGGAGGAGAGTTATTGCCACCTGCCAGGGATTTGGGGTGCTGGGAGTGATGCAAGTTGCAATATGTGGCCCAGAAGCAAACCCAATGGCATGGAAGCTTTTGAAAAGGACAGCACACCATGGTGTAGATTTCAGAACTCACTATATTTCTCAATAGATGCAATTGGTTTCAACAAACTCTCTGGATGTCTTTAAAAGTTCCTCATGGGACATTCCTTCCTGTAGTTGCACAATGTGCTGCACAGTACTCTCAAACACTGTGGCGGCGTCCGTGCTGCGATCCAAACTCGGCACCAGAGTTCTGAGGGTGTCGCAAGCGTACTTAATCCGGGCTCGACGCTTTCGTTCCACATCGTTATGGCGCGCTCGTCTGTCTTCTGGTACTTCTGAGCTAGACGCGCTGCTTGCTTCCGGTGATGTGCCTTCCTGATCACTTGTGGTCGTCGTAGTATCGCCAGCATCGAAGCCGTCCAGGTTAAGGTAGACCGCATCCGCTTCGTAAACGACTTCAAATGTCGGGTCCGTCGTCGCAGTACCAAGACCTTCGGCACCAGTCTCGCCCAGGGGCTGTATTACGTACGCTGCACCAACTTCACCAACATACTGCAATTGCTGATTACTGTCCATCGTGAAATTTCCTCGCGCACAGAATGAAGCCTCACTTTTGCTGCTGCCGTTGGGGTGTGCTGCTGCTGCTACAGCTTCCGGTTCTCACCAAAGTGATGTGGGTGAAATGTGATTAGTTCCGGTCGGCATCCTGGCGGTCCCTGATCGCAGCTGCTAGGTGAAATCCCCTTTGCAGATCTTGTCATCGTCATGGCACAAATGACTTGTCTGGTACCGACGTGAAACTGCTCAAGCAAAAAAAAAAACCATAGGGAATTTTATTAGTCTTATAAAAATTAGTATTGGTGCTATAGTTTCTCCTCTGGTTGTATCTGCTTTTGTACTGGGCCAAAACAGAAACCGATACTATACCGATATGTCTTATAGGCTATGCATGGTACTGGCTGCACTTGTCAATGGCCCCTGCAAAAGCGGTCGGTTGGTGGTTCTAGGCGAAATCCTAGAGGCCTGTGTGCTGTGCGATGTCAGTGCACGTTAAAGAACTCCAGGTGGTCGGAATTTCCGAAAGCCCTTCATTACGGCGTTTCTCATAGCCTGAGTGGCTTTGGGGCGTTAAACCCCCATGAACCAAACCAAACCTAGTTGTTATTCATTGCTTCGATCCTCATTCAGCTCAGGCTCTGATCTCAAAATCAACACATGCCGATCCTATGCGACTTATGAGGCATTGCAGTAACGTAAAATTATTTGCCACATTAAGAATAAAGTACGCTGAGGCATACAGAAAAACTGCCGCCTGAAGTTCCAGAGGATCCGGCGCGCAACTAAGTTTGAGTTTGACGCCACAAGCCGCGGACAACGCGGTGACGGCCGCGGAGGTAGAGGGACAAGTGACACATTGGGGAAGGAACACATTTTTTCTCTCTCCTCAAGCCAGAAAGAAAGCAAAACAAGAAAGAAAATTGACCACATATTGTGGTTGTCCGCATGCCGCTTCTACAAGGTAGGACTGGGTAGGACCCTATAATTAATCCGAGGAAACCTTTTTTTTCTTCTATTTTTCGGTCTAGTGGCCAAAAGCGCATATTGAGGCCACAGTATCACTTTTAGTGTTACTAGCACACTTTTTTTTCAGTTGTCGACTGAGTATTATGTTGATTTAGGGAAGTGTTAGCGAAAGCGTAGACGAAGGAGGGCAACGTTGGGTATTTGTTTTGATTTTTTCACATTGCTTCTGCGTGCGTCAGCTGTGAAGTTTGTCGCGGTGTGCGCTGCCCTGAATTCAAAGTTCTGCAAGACGCTTCACGTGGATATCAACGTTCGAGTGCTAGTTCGGCTTTTAGTGAGGTCCGTGTGCATGAGTTACAACCGCCGGCAGCGGTTGTTATGCTCTTTGCGCTGCGGCGTTGCGTTGCTAATGGCCGTTGCCACGCGAACAAATGAATTTGAATCGCGCCGTATGATGAAATTAATATGGGGGAGAGTTTTAGTATTTTAGGCACGATTTCTTGATAGGAGTATCTCAGGTTTTTAACCTTAATTTTGCTTTCTACTGTGCTGCTATGTTTCTTCCTCAAGTGGCGAGTCGTGCCCCGGCGGCTCAGCACTGCTGATTGTACTGGTGCAGTCGTTGCTGTTGTTGCCTTAAAGATGATGGCACATACTTACGGTGGGGGATTGGCCAGGATTTGTTGCAGATCCAGGGGTGCAGTCAAAAGCAAATGGAAGGCGCGAGAGAGTGGCAAACAGTGTTGTAGCGCTTTCTAACGCCGGCTCTGGTAACTGATTAAAACTCGGTCGCCAGCAAGCATCGCGCGCTATCAACCGACCCTTATCTGGAGCGTACGGACATCACTTTTGGAAGCTCGAACGGATGCTTGTTGCTTTTCAATTACGGCACCACGGATTTCTTTGGCGCTACTTGCGAAGTCTTTGAAGAGCGATTCGCGCCGTTTGATAGTACTCAGCAGCGAGCACTGCCACGACTGTTTAGTTATGCTTTTGCCGTGAACGGCGTGTCGAGGGGCGTTTTTTTTTTGTTCTTAGGTTTACATGGTATATCGTGGCTTCCCCAGTGTCCGCTCAAGAAATGAGGACCAGCAATGATCAGCCCTCGCTTTTTTGCTCCCTTCATTTTGTTTATTGTAACTTGCGCACATACCCCCGTGTGTATAAGAACGAATACGCACAAAGTAATCAAAAGGGCACGATGCTGGTTTAGTCTGTGTGCTGTGTGTAACAGTTGATGAAGTAAAATACGCGAAATGCATGCATTTCGAACTGGTCAGGTAGTAACGCACGATCAGCACGTCGAACGCAACAACGGGAATCTTTATTTTTCTTAGTAGATAGAATTTCATCGAGTTAGTTCCACAAGAACAAAAAATACAAGGTGCAAAAATCAAACGTGGTTCAGAGGCGCGTGAGACTGCCCTTAACGCGAATGGTTGCTTCCATGCGCTGGTGCAGAGAATCGCACACAGATTGTACAAACTCGCGGTATCCCTTAATGCAGTCCCATTCCACTGCAACAGCGAACCACAATGCTTTTTTGCTTGTTGCACCCAAGTTCGTGTTTGCCAAGTTGGATTTGAGAAATCCCCACACATTTTCTATAACGTTGAAGTCCGCGCCCTTTGGCACCCATTTCAGCTGTCAAACTCCTCACTCTTCATGAAAGTCTTGGACGACTTTAGCTTTGTGGATGGGGCTGTGGTCCTGGTGAAGCCAGTAAAAGCCATCTTTAAAGGGCCCGTCCAGGGCGAACGGGACGAGGTAGCTGTCAAGGACATCGCAGTAGGACGCCGCGTTAATCATCGCTCGAAGCTCCACAAGTGGGGCCAGTCCATCTCTGCAGACGGCTCCCCATTCACAGCCGTGCCACCACTGCTAAGCACAGTGTGCATGTACCCGGGCTGATACCTACGTGCAAACAAAAACAAAATGTTATAGTTAGAAATGTGGGCAAGCGCCCTTCTAGAACTCGTTTTGCTGACGTGCGGACGGTGTCTTTAGCTTCCAGACAAAGCTAAAGGCCTCTTGAACAAATTCCCAAATGCCCACTCGAGCATTGCACACAGAAAAACGGCATCCGGATTATCGCCCTTATCGCTCCGCCGTCGCATTGCCAGCCTGTCTTTATTTCACAAATTCTTCGACAGCCCTATCCACATCCCACCTTGTAATCATCCCCCAGAATGCATATCTCATCGCACCAGCCATCACCTACAAGTTTTTGTCCACGGTCACACACCGTCACTTTTTCGAATTCCTTCTTTCTTCGTGCAGCCGCAGGCTGGAACGGCTTTCCAAACAACGTTGCCATCATCACTTGCCCAAGTCTTTTCGCTAAAAATGTAAAAACTTTCTTGCTGTTGTGAATTTGGGCTTTTAATTCTTTCCACCCCTTATGTAAAACGCCCTTTTTAGGGCCTTTAATGTAATAAAATGAAATGGAATGAAAGTATTCACCCACGCTGAAAATATAGCGCTGGCAATTGCAAAGCATGATATCATTGAGAGAATGTAGTTACATCTTACCTGCAGTTGTACGGGCGCCATAGTCGGCGCTGTTGACCCATCTTGAGGTTACAGTAGACTCGTCAATAAATATGACCTCACCCCAATCGACTACCGACCATTCTTCATGGGCTCGCGCGAAGCCCGGTCGGGCGCGCTTCTGCTGATCTGTTAAGTAAAGTAGGGTCTCTGAGCGACCACGCTTCCGCTCAGTCCTGCTTCATGCAAGCGCCGGCAGATTGTAGCCACACTGATGTTCAGAGATAGGGTCTCTCGAATTTCTCGCGTACTCTCGAATGGATCAGCCACCACCGCTACCACGATGAGTTCGTCGACTTCTGTCGATGTGGATCGTGGTCTCCCTGAACTGGGGGCATCTTCAATGCAGGCATCCTCATCTCGATGTGCCTGCAAATCCTATTCACAGCGCCGATCGATCGGTCAACTCGGCGACTAATAGTGTGCTGAGGAACAGCTTCAATAGAGAGGCGAATTATGTTGCGCCATTTATCTTCAGGTATTCTGGTGCAATCAATCCCTCCCTCTGACCTGAGCACAAGAAATAAAATGAGTGCTCCACAGCACGCCGCTCACGGCAGGAACATAAATAAACAGTCGTGGCAGTGCTCGCTGCTGAGTATTATCAAACGGCGCGAATCTGTCATCAAACAAATCGCATGTAGCGCCAGAGAAATCCTTAGTGTCGCATTTGAAAAGCAACAAGCATCCGTCCGAGCTGTCAAAAGTGATGACCGGAAACGCTCTAGATAATGGTCCGCTCATAGCGCGCGCTGCTTGTTGGAAACCGAGCTAGTCAATTACCAGAGCCGGCGTTAGAAAGTGGTGCCGCACGGTTTGCCACGCTCTCGCACCTTCTGCTTACTTTTGACTTCACGTGTACGTCTTGTCTGGCCCATTTTGTATTTCGCATAATCACTAGAGTCAAAGTAACGCCCGTGTTGCCGGCGTGCCAGATGCTAAGCGTTCGCCGAGTCTCGCTTCATTCTTGGGTCATTTTTGGGATGCGCGAGCTACAGCTCAGCAGTTACCTCGTTGGCGTTGCTCCGCCAGCCCTCCCTCCCTCCCTTCACCCGGTACGCATCCATATAATGTCTTGCTGTGGCTTTTTAAGATTTGGGCACACCTCTGCGAGACGATTACACCGACTGTCGAGGTTCGGGGGATGCTCTACTTTTGATTCCAAAGCGATTATCATCCCGCCGGCGGTCGCCGGTAGCTCACGCCGCCTCGGAGGTCGACAGCCGGTGTAATCAGCTGGCACAGGTGCGTTCCAAGCTTAAAAGTCGTATCAAGAGACTATATCGACGCATATTCGCGTATCAGATCGTGGTACGCGAAGCATGCCGAGCCACGCGCGTTACCGACGACCGTAGCTTGCGCATAGTCTCATTGAAGCTGAAAGCAGAATGGACAGGGCTTTTTCCAGGCTCATTTGCCTGCCAGAGCTTTCAAACAGTTCTTCCAAACATACGTTGCCATCACCAGGAGTGACCAGTGGTGTGTTGACCTGGCATTGATTGGAGATGTTTCTTCTTTTTAATGCACCAAGGAATTTACATGCATGCATCAGTGGCATGTCACTGCTGTACAGTTGGAAGTACCAATTGTTTGTATAAGTGGTGCAGTGTCCTGTCCTTGTGATCATTTTTTTTTTGCAGACTGCAATGTGCTTTCTTTATTTCTGATGTGCCCTAGGTTTGGCAAGACTGCATCAATGGGCCGGAGCTCACAGTCCCAGCTCTACTTGCAGTCAAAGTTTTGGCGATGTTCCATTATGAGCTGCTGCTCTCCTTGTGTATTAAACTGTGTATACGTGAAACTGTTGCCTAACTCTCCATTCCTGGAACTTCTGAACCCTGGCGGGACAAGGAAAATTGCTGTCCATACCGTCCAGAAATCTGAACCAGTAGACACAAAGAGACCCATACACCATTAAAACTACAAGACAGTTAGGAAACCAGTAGCCTATGAGATTACTGACAGCTATGGGCATGTCAGCGTACTGGCCTTATTGGCGTGTTGGTATATACCAAACACTATTTCAGAGAGTGCACATTTTGCGACGGCCCGCCCTGTGCAGGCACGGTGCTGCCGTGCGCGCATCACCTCGTGTGGACATGTCCTCTGCGCACACAGTTGAAATCGAGATGGTAGCTAGGTTTTTCATACTCAGTTCAACTCGTAACAGCTGGCTTGTGTCCACTGCAGGACAAAAACGTACCCCAGTTCTCTCCCTCCAAGAATCGCTATCCTCCGCGGCCACTGTATTCCAGGCAGCTTTTTGAACTCGTGCTCTTCCAAGTCCATTTTCTTCTTAATTTCCAAATTTTTGCCCTAATTCACATTGCTCTCTGTCTCAAGGTTACCTCTCCTATTTTCTTTTCTATAGCATGCTGCGTTATTCTATATCATGCAGTGCGTGTACCAGTTGCTCTGAACATTGGAATAATGTTAGGATGATGAATTTTAATGGCGCATGGGCAGCTTTGGCCTAAGAGCACCATAGCACAAGGCATTTTTCTTTCCACAAAACAGGGTCAGACACCCACTTTTTAAGCATTTCACCTCTGTGAACCAGAGCACCAGGCCAGGGTAAAGCTTTCAAAGTAGTGGAAATTTCATAAATGGGGACACTTGAAGTGAGTTATTGGACAGGGGCCTCTTGCAAGAGGTACGATCTGGCAGAGTGGGACCACTTGACAGAAGGGACCATTTGGAACGTACTGGTTTAAAAAATCATTGGAAATTTCGGTTGGAACCAACTGATTTTTCCAGTCAATTCCAATCGGTTCAGGTTTATGTTTATGGGTTTAGTGTTCCAAAGCGACTCGGGCTATGAGGAATGCCGTGGTGGAGGGCTCCGGAAAATGTTGACCACCGGCGGTTCCTTAACGTGCTCTGACAACGCACAGTGCATGGGCCTCAAGCATTTCGAAAACCTCTATCGAAGTGGGACCACCATGGCCAGGGTCGAATCCGCATCTGTCAGACCAGCAGCCGAGCACCGTAACCAATGAGCCAAGGTTCAAATTGAGTTTTGAAATTGGTTCCAGTCTTTTGATGCCTTTAACCATCTTACATATTATTAAGCTTCACAGGGAAAACTTATTTGTGAGGACTGCAGGGCAACGCCCAGCTTGGTACCAACATTTTCACAGGAGAATGGAAACAGAATTGTGTATGCTCTCATGGAAACGAGGACAGGCTCACAAGAAACATACTGTAGTCGGGCTCTAATAACATACTAGCTGCATGTATACATCCACAAAGCACACTTCTGTCCCATATACAGGGCGTTTCACCTAGGATTTTACACAATTAAAAAAGAAAGGCCTTTTGAGTTAGACGAGCACTTTTCTCTTGATGGCATTGTCAGCTGTGTAGCACATCAGAAAACAGCTCAGATGTGCTAACTAGCAGGTTGGTTAACTATCATAGTTAGGCTCCGTAATTATTGAGAAGCATGTGGCCCACCGTAAGCAATATTCATATCTGTTTTTAGAATTTCGAAGATGCGGTTGCCCTCGGCACTGTGGCCCGACAAAGTTTGGCTACATCGCGCCAAAATGCATGCGCTTTTGAGAAGTTTGCGGACAAAACGATCTCTTCTCTGATCGTAATTCGTCGAAACAGCTGAAATTTGTTGGGCCACAGCGCTGAGGGTAACTGTATTTTCGAAATTGTACAAACTGACATGGATATTGCTTATAGTGGGCTACACGCCTCTCAGAGGAGCCTAACAATTGCAGTTACAAAGTTAACTGTTCAATATTAGTTAACCAGCCTTCTAGACAGCATGTCTTAACTGTATTCTAATGATGCCAAAAGCAGCGCTCTTCTAACCCAAACAACCTATTTTAAAAATCGTGTAAAGTCTTGGGTGAAACACCCTATGTATACCCTAGTTGTGAGACTCCTGTACAGAGGTCAGTGGCCAGAGGTCAGAATTTTGATGCCTTTGACCTGTATAATGGAACGGAAGATTTCGTTCACTGCTGTGTGAAGCACCTTGTGGGCCATAGACCATTGTTGCACATTGCTGTTTAAGTAGTAATAGTAGTGCCCTTAGCTATTGTACATCATAAGGAGGAGAGTTATTGCCACCTGCCAGGGATTTGGGGTGCTGGGAGTGATGCAAGTTGCAATATGTGGCCCAGAAGCAAACCCAATGGCATGGAAGCTTTTGAAAAGGACAGCACACCATGGTGTAGATTTCAGAACTCACTATATTTCTCAATAGATGCAATTGGTTTCAACAAACTCTCTGGATGCCTTTAAAAGTTCCTCATGGGACATTCCTTCCTGTAGTTGCACAATGTGCTGCACAGTACTCTCAAACACTGTGGCGGCGTCCGTGCTGCGATCCAAACTCGGCACCAGAGTTCTGAGGGTGTCGCAAGCGTACTTAATCCGGGCTCGACGCTTTCGTTCCACATCGTTATGGCGCGCTCGTCTGTCTTCTGGTACTTCTGAGCTAGACGCGCTGCTTGCTTCCGGTGATGTGCCTTCCTGATCACTTGTGGTCGTCGTAGTATCGCCAGCATCGAAGCCGTCCAGGTTAAGGTAGACCGCATCCGCTTCGTAAACGACTTCAAATGTCGGGTCCGTCGTCGCAGTACCAAGACCTTCGGCACCAGTCTCGCCCAGGGGCTGTATTACGTACGCTGCACCAACTTCACCAACATACTGCAATTGCTGATTACTGTCCATCGTGAAATTTCCTCGCGCACAGAATGAAGCCTCACTTTTGCTGCTGCCGTTGGGGTGTGCTGCTGCTGCTACAGCTTCCGGTTCTCACCAAAGTGGTGTGGGTGAAATGTGATTAGTTCCGGTCGGCATCCTGGCGGTCCCTGATCGCAGCTGCTAGGTGAAATCCCCTTTGCAGATCTTGTCATCGTCATGGCACAAATGACTTGTCTGGTACCGACGTGAAACTGCTCAAGCAAAAAAAAAACCATAGGGAATTTTATTAGTCTTATAAAAATTAGTATTGGTGCTATAGTTTCTCCTCTGGTTGTATCTGCTTTTGTACTGGGCCAAAACAGAAACCGATACTATACCGATATGTCTTATAGGCTATGCATGGTACTGGCTGCACTTGTCAATGGGCCCTGCAAAAGCGGTCGGTTGGTGGTTCTAGGCGAAATCCTAGAGGCCTGTGTGCTGTGCGATGTCAGTGCACATTAAAGAACTCCAGGTGGTCGGAATTTCCGAAAGCCCTTCATTACGGCGTTTCTCATAGCCTGAGTGGCTTTGGGGCGTTAAACCCCCATGAACCAAACCAAACCTAGTTGTTATTCATTGCTTCGATCCTCATTCAGCTCAGGCTCTGATCTCAAAATCAACACATGCCGATCCTATGGCGCTTATGAGGCATTGCAGTAACGTAAAATTATTTGCCACATTAAGAATAAAGTACGCTGAGGCATACAGAAAAACTGCCGCCTGAAGTTCGAGAGGATCCGGCGCGCAACTAAGTTTGAGTTTGACGCCACAAGCCGCGGACAACGCGGTGCCGGCCGCGGAGGTAGAGGGACAAGTGACACATTGGGTAAGGAACACATTTTTTCTCTCTCCTCAAGCCAGAAAGAAAGCAAAACAAGAAAGAAAATTGACCACATATTGTGGTTGTCCGCATGCCGCTTCTACAAGGTAGGACTGGGTAGGACCCTATAATTAATCCGAGGAAACCTTTTTTTTCTTCTATTTTTCGGTCTAGTGGCCAAAAGCGCATATTGAGACCACAGTATCACTTTTAGTGTTACTAGCACACTTTTTTTTCAGTTGTCGACTGAGTATTATGTTGATTTAGGGAAGTGTTAGCGAAAGCGTAGACGAAGGAGGGCAACGTTGGGTATTTGTTTTGATTTTTTCACATTGCTTCTGCGTGCGTCAGCTGTGAAGTTTGTCGCGGTGTACGCTGCCCTGAATTCAAAGTTCTGCAAGACGCTTCTCGTGGATATCAACGTTCGAGTGCTAGTTCGGCTTTTAGTGAGGTCCGTGTGCATGAGTTACAACCGCCGGCAGCGGTTGTTATGCTCTTTGCGCTGCGGCGTTGCGTTGCTAATGGCCGTTGCCACGCGAACAAATGAATTTGAATCGCGCCGTATGATGAAATTAATATGGGGGAGAGTTTTAGCATTTTAGGCACGATTTCTTGATAGGAGTATCTCAGGTTTTTAACCTTAATTTTGCTTTCTACTGTGCTGCTATGTTTCTTCCTCAAGTGGCGAGTCGTGCCCCGGCGGCTCAGCACTGCTGATTGTACTGGTGCAGTCGTTGCTGTTGTTGCCTTAAAGATGATGGCACATACTTACGGTGGGGGATTGGCCAGGATTTGTTGCAGATCCAGGGGTGCAGTCAAAAGCAAATGGAAGGCGCGAGAGAGTGGCAAACAGTGTTGTAGCGCTTTCTAACGCCGGCTCTGGTAACTGATTAAAACTCGGTCGCCAGCAAGCATCGCGCGCTATCAACCGACCCTTATCTGGAGCGTACGGACATCACTTTTGGAAGCTCGAACGG
The DNA here is from genome assembly GCF_052857255.1 of Amblyomma americanum. Lineage (NCBI taxonomy): Eukaryota > Metazoa > Arthropoda > Arachnida > Ixodida > Ixodidae > Amblyomma > Amblyomma americanum. The sequence continues at coordinate 297,471,504 of NC_135497.1, read as the reverse complement.
ATGCTTGTTGCTTTTCAATTACGGCACCACGGATTTCTTTGGCGCTACTTGCGAAGTCTTTGAAGAGCGATTCGCGCCGTTTGATAGTACTCAGCAGCGAGCACTGCCACGACTGTTTAGTTATGCTTTTGCCGTGAACGGCGTGTCGAGGGGCGTTTTTTTTTTGTTCTTAGGTTTACATGGTATATCGTGGCTTCCCCAGTGTCCGCTCAAGAAATGAGGACCAGCAATGATCAGCCCTCGCTTTTTTGCTCCCTTCATTTTGTTTATTGTAACTTGCGCACATACCCCCGTGTGTATAAGAACGAATACGCACAAAGTAATCAAAAGGGCACGATGCTGGTTTAGTCTGTGTGCTGTGTGTAACAGTTGATGAAGTAAAATACGCGAAATGCATGCATTTCGAACTGGTCAGGTAGTAACGCACGATCAGCACGTCGAACGCAACAACGGGAATCTTTATTTTTCTTAGTAGATAGAATTTCATCGAGTTAGTTCCACAAGAACAAAAAATACAAGGTGCAAAAATCAAACGTGGTTCAGAGGCGCGTGAGACTGCCCTTAACGCGAATGGTTGCTTCCATGCGCCGGTGCAGAGAATCGCACACAGATTGTACAAACTCGCGGTATCCCTTAATGCAGTCCCATTCCACTGCAACAGCGAACCACAGTGCTTTTTTGCTTGTTGCACCCAAGCTCGTGTTTGCCAAGTTGGATTTGAGAAATCCCCACACATTTTCTATAACGTTGAAGTCCGCGCCCTTTGGCACCCATTTCAGCTGTCAAACTCCTCACTCTTCATGAAAGTCTTGGACGACTTTAGCTTTGTGGATGGGGCTGTGGTCCTGGTGAAGCCAGTAAAAGCCATCTTTAAAGGGCCCGTCCAGGGCGAACGGGACGAGGTAGCTGTCAAGGACATCGCAGTAGGACGCCGCGTTAATCATCGCTCGAAGCTGCACAAGTGGGGCCAGTCCATCTCTGCAGACGGCTCCCCATTCACAGCCGTGCCACCACTGCTAAGCACAGTGTGCATGTACCCGGGCTGATACCTACGTGCAAACAAAAACAAAATGTTATAGTTAGAAATGTGGGCAAGCGCCCTTCTAGAACTCGTTTTGCTGACGTGCGGACGTGATCTCTAGCTTCCAGACAAAGCTAAAGGCCTCTTGAACAAATTCCCAAATGCCCACTCGAGCATTGCACACAGAAAAACGGCATCCGGATTATCGCCCTTATCGCTCCGCCGTCGCATTGCCAGCCTGTCTTTATTTCACAAATTCTTCGACAGCCCTATCCACATCCCACCTTGTAATCTTCCCCCAGAATGCATATCTCATCGCACCAGCCATCACCTACAAGTTTTTGTCCACGGTCACACACCGTCACTTTTTCGAATTCCTTCTTTCTTCGTGCAGCCGCAGGCTGGAACGGCTTTCCAAACAACGTTGCCATCATCACTTGCCCAAGTCTTTTCGCTAAAAATGTAAAAACTTTCTTGCTGTTGTGAATTTGTGCTTTTAATTCTTTCCACCCCTTATGTAAAACGCCCTTTTTAGGGCCTTTAATGTAATAAAATGAAATGGAATGAAAGTATTCACCCACGCTGAAAATATAGCGCTGGCAATTGCAAAGCATGATATCATTGAGAGAATGTAGTTACATCTTACCTGCAGTTGTACGGGCGCCATAGTCGGCGCTGTTGACCCATCTTGAGGTTACAGTAGACTCGTCAATAAATATGACCTCACCCCAATCGACTACCGACCATTCTTCATGGGCTCGCGCGAAGCCCGGTCGGGCGCGCTTCTGCTGATCTGTTAAGTAAAGTAGGGTCTCTGAGCGACCACGCTTCCGCTCAGTCCTGCTTCATGCAAGCGCCGGCAGATTGTAGCCACACTGATGTTCAGAGATAGGGTCTCTCGAATTTCTCGCGTACTGTCGAATGGATCAGCCACCACCGCTACCACGATGAGTTCGTCGACTTCTGTCGATGTGGATCGTGGTCTCCCTGAACTGGGGGCATCTTCAATGCAGGCATCCTCATCTCGATGTGCCTGCAAATCCTATTCACAGCGCCGATCGATCGGTCAACTCGGCGACTTATAGTGTGCTGAGGAACAGCTTCAATAGAGAGGCGAATTATGTTGCGCCATTTATCTTCAGGTATTCTGGTGCAATCAATCCCTCCCTCTGACCTGAGCACAAGAAATAAAATGAGTGCTCCACAGCACGCCGCTCACGGCAGGAACATAAATAAACAGTCGTGGCAGTGCTCGCTGCTGAGTATTATCAAACGGCGCGAATCTGTCATCAAACAAATCGCGTGTAGCGCCAGAGAAATCCTTAGTGTCGCATTTGAAAAGCAACAAGCATCCGTCCGAGCTGTCAAAAGTGATGACCGGAAACGCTCTAGATAATGGTCCGCTCATAGCGCGCGCTGCTTGTTGGAAACCGAGCTAGTCAATTACCAGAGCCGGCGTTAGAAAGTGGTGCCGCACGGTTTGCCACGCTCTCGCACCTTCTGCTTACTTTTGACTTCACGTGTACGTCTTGTCTGGCCCATTTTGTATTTCGCATAATCACTAGAGTCAAAGTAACGCCCGTTTTGCCGGCGTGCCAGATGCTAAGCGTTCGCCGAGTCTCGCTTCATTCTTGGGTCATTTTTGGGATGCGCGAGCTACAGCTCAGCAGTTACCTCGTTGGCGTTGCTCCGCCAGCCCTCCCTCCCTCCCTTCACCCGGTACGCATCCATATAATGTCTTGCTGTGGCTTTTTAAGATTTGGGCACACCTCTGCGAGACGATTACACCGACTGTCGAGGTTCGGGGGATGCTCTACTTTTGATTCCAAAGCGATTATCATCCCGCCGGCGGTCGCCGGTAGCGCACGCCGCCTCGGAGGTCGACAGCCGGTGTAATCAGCTGGCACAGGTGCGTTCCAAGCTTAAAAGTCGTATCAAGAGACTATATCGACGCATATTCGCGTATCAGATCGTGGTACGCGAAGCATGCCGAGCCACGCGCGTTACCGACGACCGTAGCTTGCGCATAGTCTCATTGAAGCTGAAAGCAGAATGGACAGGGCTTTTTCCAGGCTCATTTGCCTGCCAGAGCTTTCAAACAGTTCTTCCAAACATACGTTGCCATCACCAGGAGAGACCAGTGGTGTGTTGACCTGGCATTGATTGGAGATGTTTCTTCTTTTTAATGCACCAAGGAATTTACATGCATGCATCAGTGGCATGTCACTGCTGTACAGTTGGAAGTACCAATTGTTTGTACAAGTGGTGCAGTGTCCTGTCCTTGTGATCATTTTTTTTTTGCAGACTGCAATGTGCTTTTTTTATTTCTGATGTGCCCTAGGTTTGGCAAGACTGCATCAATGGGCCGGAGCTCACAGTCCCAGCTCTACTTGCAGTCAAAGTTTTGGCGATGTTCCATTATGAGCTGCTGCTCTCCTTGTGTATTAAACTGTGTATACGTGAAACTGTTGCCTAACTCTCCATTCCTGGAACTTCTGAACCCTGGCGGGACAAGGAAAATTGCTGTCCATACCGTCCAGAAATCTGAACCAGTAGACACAAAGAGACCCATACACCATTAAAACTACAAGACAGTTAGGAAACCAGTAGCCTATGAGATTACTGACAGCTATGGGCATGTCAGCGTACTGGCCTTATTGGCGTGTTGGTATATACCAAACACTATTTCAGAGAGTGCACATTTTGCGACGGCCCGCCCTGTGCAGGCACGGTGCTGCCGTGCGCGCATCACCTCGTGTGGACATGTCCTCTGCGCACACAGTTGAAATCGAGATGGTAGCTAGGTTTTTCATACTCAGTTCAACTCGTAACAGCTGGCTTGTGTCCACTGCAGGACAAAAACGTACCCCAGTTCTCTCCCTCCAAGAATCGCTATCCTCCGCGGCCACTGTATTCCAGGCAGCTTTTTGAACTCGTGCTCTTCCAAGTCCATTTTCTTCTTAATTTCCAAATTTTTGCCCTAATTCACATTGCTCTCTGTCTCAAGGTTACCTCTCCTATTTTCTTTTCTATAGCATGCTGCGTTATTCTATATCATGCAGTGCGTGTACCAGTTGCTCTGAACATTGGAATAATGTTAGGATGATGAATTTTAATGGCGCATGGGCAGCTTTGGCCTAAGAGCACCATAGCACAAGGCATTTTTCTTTCCACAAAACAGGGTCAGACACCCACTTTTTAAGCATTTCACCTCTGTGAACCAGAGCACCAGGCCAGGGTAAAGCTTTCAAAGTAGTGGAAATTTCATAAATGGGGACACTTGAAGTGAGTTATTGGACAGGGGCCTCTTGCAAGAGGTACGATCTGGCAGAGTGGGACCACTTGACAGAAGGGACCATTTGGAACGTACTGGTTTAAAAAATCATTGGAAATTTCGGTTGGAACCAACTGATTTTTCCAGTCAATTCCAATCGGTTCAGGTTTATGTTTATGGGTTTAGTGTTCCAAAGCGACTCGGGCTATGAGGAATGCCGTGGTGGAGGGCTCCGGAAAATGTTGACCACCTGCGGTTCCTTAACGTGCTCTGACAACGCACAGTGCATGGGCCTCAAGCATATCGAAAACCTCTATCGAAGTGGGACCACCATGGCCAGGGTCGAATCCGCATCTGTCAGACCAGCAGCCGAGCACCGTAACCAATGAGCCAAGGTTCAAATTGGGTTTTGAAATTGGTTCCAGTCTTTTGATGCCTTTAATCATCTTACATATTATTAAGCTTCAAAGGGAAAACTTATTTGTGAGGACTGCAGGGCAACGCCCAGCTTGGTACCAACATTTTCACAGGAGAATGGAAACAGAATTGTATATGCTCTCATGGAAACGAGGACAGGCTCACAAGAAACATACTGTAGTCGGGCTCTAATAACATACTAGCTGCATGTATACATCCACAAAGCACACTTCTGTCCCATATACAGGGCGTTTCACCTAGGATTTTACACAATTAAAAAAGAAAGGCCTTTTGAGTTAGACGAGCACTTTTCTCTTGATGGCATTGTCAGCTGTGTAGCACATCAGAAAACAGCTCAGATGTGCTAACTAGCAGGTTGGTTAACTATCATAGTTAGGCTCCGTAATTATTGAGAAGCATGTGGCCCACCGTAAGCAATATTCATATCTGTTTTTAGAATTTCGAAGATGCGGTTGCCCTCGGCACTGTGGCCCGACAAAGTTTGGCTACATCGCGCCAAAATGCATGCGCTTTTGAGAAGTTTGCGGACAAAACGATCTCTTCTCTGATCGTAATTCGTCGAAACAGCTGAAATTTGTTGGGCCACAGCGCTGAGGGTAACTGTATTTTCGAAATTGTACAAACTGACATGGATATTGCTTACAGTGGGCTACACGCCTCTCAGAGGAGCCTAACAATTGCAGTTACAAAGTTAACTGTTCAATATTAGTTAACCAGCCTTCTAGACAGCATGTCTTAACTGTATTCTAATGATGCCAAAAGCAGCGCTCTTCTAACCCAAACAACCTATTTTAAAAATCGTGTAAAGTCTTGGGTGAAACACCCTATGTATACCCTAGTTGTGAGACTCCTGTACAGAGGTCAGTGGCCAGAGGTCAGAATTTTGATGCCTTTGACCTGTATAATGGAACGGAAGATTTCGTTCACTGCTGTGTGAAGCACCTTGTGGGCCATAGACCATTGTTGCACATTGCTGTTTAAGTAGTAATAGTAGTGCCCTTAGCTATTGTACATCATAAGGAGGAGAGTTATTGCCACCTGCCAGGGATTTGGGGTGCTGGGAGTGATGCAAGTTGCAATATGTGGCCCAGAAGCAAACCCAATGGCATGGAAGCTTTTGAAAAGGACAGCACACCATGGTGTAGATTTCAGAACTCACTATATTTCTCAATAGATGCAATTGGTTTCAACAAACTCTCTGGATGTCTTTAAAAGTTCCTCATGGGACATTCCTTCCTGTAGTTGCACAATGTGCTGCACAGTACTCTCAAACACTGTGGCGGCGTCCGTGCTGCGATCCAAACTCGGCACCAGAGTTCTGAGGGTGTCGCAAGCGTACTTAATCCGGGCTCGACGCTTTCGTTCCACATCGTTATGGCGCGCTCGTCTGTCTTCTGGTACTTCTGAGCTAGACGCGCTGCTTGCTTCCGGTGATGTGCCTTCCTGATCACTTGTGGTCGTCGTAGTATCGCCAGCATCGAAGCCGTCCAGGTTAAGGTAGACCGCATCCGCTTCGTAAACGACTTCAAATGTCGGGTCCGTCGTCGCAGTACCAAGACCTTCGGCACCAGTCTCGCCCAGGGGCTGTATTACGTACGCTGCACCAACTTCACCAACATACTGCAATTGCTGATTACTGTCCATCGTGAAATTTCCTCGCGCACAGAATGAAGCCTCACTTTTGCTGCTGCCGTTGGGGTGTGCTGCTGCTGCTACAGCTTCCGGTTCTCACCAAAGTGGTGTGGGTGAAATGTGATTAGTTCCGGTCGGCATCCTGGCGGTCCCTGATCGCAGCTGCTAGGTGAAATCCCCTTTGCAGATCTTGTCATCGTCATGGCACAAATGACTTGTCTGGTACCGACGTGAAACTGCTCAAGCAAAAAAAAAAAACCATAGGGAATTTTATTAGTCTTATAAAAATTAGTATTGGTGCTATAGTTTCTCCTCTGGTTGTATCTGCTTTTGTACTGGGCCAAAACAGAAACCGATACTATACCGATATGTCTTATAGGCTATGCATGGTACTGGCTGCACTTGTCAATGGCCCCTGCAAAAGCGGTCGGTTGGTGGTTCTAGGCGAAATCCTAGAGGCCTGTGTACTGTGCGATGTCAGTGCACGTTAAAGAACTCCAGGTGGTCGGAATTTCCGAAAGCCCTTCATTACGGCGTTTCTCATAGCCTGAGTGGCTTTGGGGCGTTAAACCCCCATGAACCAAACCAAACCTAGTTGTTATTCATTGCTTCGATCCTCATTCAGCTCAGGCTCTGATCTCAAAATCAACACATGCCGATCCTATGGCGCTTATGAGGCATTGCAGTAACGTAAAATTATTTGCCACATTAAGAATAAAGTACGCTGAGGCATACAGAAAAACTGCCGCCTGAAGTTCCAGAGGATCCGGCGCGCAACTAAGTTTGAGTTTGACGCCACAAGCCGCGGACAACGCGGTGCCCGCCGCGGAGGTAGAGGGACAAGTGACACATTGGGGAAGGAACACATTTTTTCTCTCTCCTCAAGCCAGAAAGAAAGCAAAACAAGAAAGAAAATTGACCACATATTGTGGTTGTCCGCATGCCGCTTCTACAAGGTAGGACTGGGTAGGACCCTATAATTAATCCGAGGAAACCTTTTTTTTCTTCTATTTTTCGGTCCAGTGGCCAAAAGCGCATATTGAGACCACAGTATTACTTTTAGTGTTACTAGCACACTTTTTTTTCAGTTGTCGACTGAGTATTATGTTGATTTAGGGAAGTGTTAGCGAAAGCGTAGACGAAGGAGGGCAACGTTGGGTATTTGTTTTGATTTTTTCACATTGCTTCTGCGTGCGTCAGCTGTGAAGTTTGTCGCGGTGTGCGCTGCCCTGAATTCAAAGTTCTGCAAGACGCTTCTCGTGGATATCAACGTTCGAGTGCTAGTTCGGCTTTTAGTGAGGTCCGTGTGCATGAGTTACAACCGCCGGCAGCGGTTGTTATGCTCTTTGCGCTGCGGCGTTGCGTTGCTAATGGCCGTTGCCACGCGAACAAATGAATTTGAATCGCGCCGTATGATGAAATTAATATGGGGGAGAGTTTTAGTATTTTAGGCACGATTTCTTGATAGGAGTATCTCAGGTTTTTAACCTTAATTTTGCTTTCTACTGTGCTGCTATGTTTCTTCCTCAAGTGGCGAGTCGTGCCCCGGCGGCTCAGCACTGCTGATTGTACTGGTGCAGTCGTTGCTGTTGTTGCCTTAAAGATGATGGCACATACTTACGGTGGGGGATTGGCCAGGATTTGTTGCAGATCCAGGGGTGCAGTCAAAAGCAAATGGAAGGCGCGAGAGAGTGGCAAACAGTGTTGTAGCGCTTTCTAACGCCGGCTCTGGTAACTGATTAAAACTCGGTCGCCAGCAAGCATCGCGCGCTATCAACCGACCCTTATCTGGAGCGTACGGACATCACTTTTGGAAGCTCGAACGGATGCTTGTTGCTTTTCAATTACGGCACCACGGATTTCTTTGGCGCTACTTGCGAAGTCTTTGAAGAGCGATTCGCGCCGTTTGATAGTACTCAGCAGCGAGCACTGCCACGACTGTTTAGTTATGCTTTTGCCGTGAACGGCGTGTCGAGGGGCGTTTTTTTTTGTTCTTAGGTTTACATGGTATATCGTGGCTTCCCCAGTGTCCGCTCAAGAAATGAGGACCAGCAATGATCAGCCCTCGCTTTTTTGCTCCCTTCATTTTGTTTATTGTAACTTGCGCACATACCCCCGTGTGTATAAGAACGAATACGCACAAAGTAATCAAAAGGGCACGATGCTGGTTTAGTCTGTGTGCTGTGTGTAACAGTTGATGAAGTAAAATACGCGAAATGCATGCATTTCGAACTGGTCAGGTAGTAACGCACGATCAGCACGTCGAACGCAACAACGGGAATCTTTATTTTTCTTAGTAGATAGAATTTCATCGAGTTAGTTCCACAAGAACAAAAAATACAAGGTGCAAAAATCAAACGTGGTTCAGAGGCGCGTGAGACTGCCCTTAACGCGAATGGTTGCTTCCATGCGCCGGTGCAGAGAATCGCACACAGATTGTACAAACTCGCGGTATCCCTTAATGCAGTCCCATTCCACTGCAACAGCGAACCACAATGCTTTTTTGCTTGTTGCACCCAAGCTCGTGTTTGCCAAGTTGGATTTGAGAAATCCCCACACATTTTCTATAACGTTGAAGTCCGCGCCCTTTGGCACCCATTTCAGCTGTCAAACTCCTCACTCTTCATGAAAGTCTTGGACGACTTTAGCTTTGTGGATGGGGCTGTGGTCCTGGTGAAGCCAGTAAAAGCCATCTTTAAAGGGCCCGTCCAGGGCGAACGGGACGAGGTAGCTGTCAAGGACATCGCAGTAGGACGCCGCGTTAATCATCGCTCGAAGCTGCACAAGTGGGGCCAGTCCATCTCTGCAGACGGCTCCCCATTCACAGCCGTGCCACCACTGCTAAGCACAGTGTGCATGTACCCGGGCTGATACCTACGTGCAAACAAAAACAAAATGTTATAGTTAGAAATGTGGGCAAGCGCCCTTCTAGAACTCGTTTTGCTGACGTGCGGACGTGATCTCTAGCTTCCAGACAAAGCTAAAGGCCTCTTGAACAAATTCCCAAATGCCCACTCGAGCATTGCACACAGAAAAACGGCATCCGGATTATCGCCCTTATCGCTCCGCCGTCGCATTGCCAGCCTGTCTTTATTTAACAAATTCTTCGACAGCCCTGTCCACATCCCACCTTGTAATCTTCCCCCAGAATGCATATCTCATCGCACCAGCCATCACCTACAAGTTTTTGTCCACGGTCACACACCGTCACTTTTTCGAATTCCTTCTTTCTTCGTGCAGCCGCAGGCTGGAACGGCTTTCCAAACAACGTTGCCATCATCACTTGCCCAAGTCTTTTCGCTAAAAATGTAAAAACTTTCTTGCTGTTGTGAATTTGTGCTTTTAATTCTTTCCACCCCTTATGTAGAACGCCCTTTTTAGGGCCTTTAATGTAATAAAATGAAATGGAATGAAAGTATTCACCCACGCTGAAAATATAGCGCTGGCAATTGCAAAGCATGATATCATTGAGAGAATGTAGTTACATCTTACCTGCAGTTGTACGGGCGCCATAGTCGGCGCTGTTGACCCATCTTGAGGTTACAGTAGACTCGTCAATAAATATGACCTCACCCCAATCGACTACCGACCATTCTTCATGGGCTCGCGCGAAGCCCGGTCGGGCGCGCTTCTGCTGATCTGTTAAGTAAAGTAGGGTCTCTGAGCGACCACGCTTCCGCTCAGTCCTGCTTCATGCAAGCGCCGGCAGATTGTAGCCACACTGATGTTCAGAGATAGGGTCTCTCGAATTTCTCGCGTACTCTCGAATGGATCAGCCACCACCGCTACCACGATGAGTTCGTCGACTTCTGTCGATGTGGATCGTGGTCTCCCTGAACTGGGGGCATCTTCAATGCAGGCATCCTCATCTCGATGTGCCTGCAAATCCTATTCACAGCGCCGATCGATCGGTCAACTCGGCGACTTATAGTGTGCTGAGGAACAGCTTCAATAGAGAGGCGAATTATGTTGCGCCATTTATCTTCAGGTATTCTGGTGCAATCAATCCCTCCCTCTGACCTGAGCACAAGAAATAAAATGAGTGCTCCACAGCACGCCGCTCACGGCAGGAACATAAATAAACAGTCGTGGCAGTGCTCGCTGCTGAGTATTATCAAACGGCGCGAATCTGTCATCAAACAAATCGCATGTAGCGCCAGAGAAATCCTTAGTGTCGCATTTGAAAAGCAACAAGCATCCGTCCGAGCTGTCAAAAGTGATGACCGGAAACGCTCTAGATAATGGTCCGCTCATAGCGCGCGCTGCTTGTTGGAAACCGAGCTAGTCAATTACCAGAGCCGGCGTTAGAAAGTGGTGCCGCACGGTTTGCCACGCTCTCGCACCTTCTGCTTACTTTTGACTTCACGTGTACGTCTTGTCTGGCCCATTTTGTATTTCGCATAATCACTAGAGTCAAAGTAACGCCCGTTTTGCCGGCGTGCCAGATGCTAAGCATTCGCCGAGTCTCGCTTCATTCTTGGGTCATTTTTGGGATGCGCGAGCTACAGCTCAGCAGTTACCTCGTTGGCGTTGCTCCGCCAGCCCTCCCTCCCTCCCTTCACCCGGTACGCATCCATATAATGTCTTGCTGTGGCTTTTTAAGATTTGGGCACACCTCTGCGAGACGATTACACCGACTGTCGAGGTTCGGGGGATGCTCTACTTTTGATTCCAAAGCGATTATCATCCCGCCGGCGGTCGCCGGTAGCGCACGCCGCCTCGGAGGTCGACAGCCGGTGTAATCAGCTGGCACAGGTGCGTTCCAAGCTTAAAAGTCGTATCAAGAGACTATATCGACGCATATTCGCGTATCAGATCGTGGTACGCGAAGCATGCCGAGCCACGCGCGTTACCGACGACCATAGCTTGCGCATAGTCTCATTGAAGCTGAAAGCAGAATGGACAGGGCTTTTTCCAGGCTCATTTGCCTGCCAGAGCTTTCAAACAGTTCTTCCAAACATACGTTGCCATCACCAGGAGAGACCAGTGGTGTGTTGACCTGGCATTGATTGGAGATGTTTCTTCTTTTTAATGCACCAAGGAATTTACATGCATGCATCAGTGGCATGTCACTGCTGTACAGTTGGAAGTACCAATTGTTTGTACAAGTGGTGCAGTGTCCTGTCCTTGTGATCATTTTTTTTTTGCAGACTGCAATGTGCTTTTTTTATTTCTGATGTGCCCTAGGTTTGGCAAGACTGCATCAATGGGCCGGAGCTCACAGTCCCAGCTCTACTTGCAGTCAAAGTTTTGGCGATGTTCCATTATGAGCTGCTGCTCTCCTTGTGTATTAAACTGTGTATACGTGAAACTGTTGCCTAACTCTCCATTCCTGGAACTTCTGAACCCTGGCGGGACAAGGAAAATTGCTGTCCATACCGTCCAGAAATCTGAACCAGTAGACACAAAGGGACCCATACACCATTAAAACTACAAGACAGTTAGGAAACCAGTAGCCTATGAGATTACTGACAGCTATGGGCATGTCAGCGTACTGGCCTTATTGGCGTGTTGGTATATACCAAACACTATTTCAAAGAGTGCACATTTTGCGACGGCCCGCCCTGTGCAGGCACGGTGCTGCCGTGCGCGCATCACCTCGTGTGGACATGTCCTCTGCGCACACAGTTGAAATCGAGATGGTAGCTAGGTTTTTCATACTCAGTTCAACTCGTAACAGCTGGCTTGTGTCCACTGCAGGACAAAAACGTACCCCAGTTCTCTCCCTCCAAGAATCGCTATCCTCCGCGGCCACTGTATTCCAGGCGGCTTTTTGAGCTCGTGCTCTTCCAAGTCCATTTTCTTCTTAATTTCCAAATTTTTGCCCTAATTCACATTGCTCTCTGTCTCAAGGTTACCTCTCCTATTTTCTTTTCTATAGCATGCTGCGTTATTCTATATCATGCAGTGCGTGTACCAGTTGCTCTGAACATTGGAATAATGTTAGGATGATGAATTTTAATGGCGCATGGGCAGCTTTGGCCTAAGAGCACCATAGCACAAGGCATTTTTCTTTCCACAAAACAGGGTCAGACACCCACTTTTTAAGCATTTCACCTCTGTGAACCAGAGCACCAGGCCAGGGTAAAGCTTTCAAAGTAGTGGAAATTTCATAAATGGGGACACTTGAAGTGAGTTATTGGACAGGGGCCTCTTGCAAGAGGTACGATCTGGCAGAGTGGGACCACTTGACAGAAGGGACCATTTGGAACGTACTGGTTTAAAAAATCATTGGAAATTTCGGTTGGAACCAACTGATTTTTCCAGTCAATTCCAATCGGTTCAGGTTTATGTTTATGGGTTTAGTGTTCCAAAGCGACTCGGGCTATGAGGAATGCCGTGGTGGAGGGCTCCGGAAAATGTTGACCACCTGCGGTTCCTTAACGTGCTCTGACAACGCACAGTGCATGGGCCTCAAGCATATCGAAAACCTCTATCGAAGTGGGACCACCATGGCCAGGGTCGAATCCGCATCTGTCAGACCAGCAGCCGAGCACCGTAACCAATGAGCCAAGGTTCAAATTGAGTTTTGAAATTGGTTCCAGTCTTTTGATGCCTTTAATCATCTTACATATTATTAAGCTTCAAAGGGAAAACTTATTTGTGAGGACTGCAGGGCAACGCCCAGCTTGGTACCAACATTTTCACAGGAGAATGGAAACAGAATTGTATATGCTCTCATGGAAACGAGGACAGGCTCACAAGAAACATACTGTAGTCGGGCTCTAATAACATACTAGCTGCATGTATACATCCACAAAGCACACTTCTGTCCCATATACAGGGCGTTTCACCTAGGATTTTACACAATTAAAAAAGAAAGGCCTTTTGAGTTAGACGAGCACTTTTCTCTTGATGGCATTGTCAGCTGTGTAGCACATCAGAAAACAGCTCAGATGTGCTAACTAGCAGGTTGGTTAACTATCATAGTTAGGCTCCGTAATTATTGAGAAGCATGTGGCCCACCGTAAGCAATATTCATATCTGTTTTTAGAATTTCGAAGATGCGGTTGCCCTCGGCACTGTGGCCCGACAAAGTTTGGCTACATCGCGCCAAAATGCATGCGCTTTTGAGAAGTTTGCGGACAAAACGATCTCTTCTCTGATCGTAATTCGTCGAAACAGCTGAAATTTGTTGGGCCACAGCGCTGAGGGTAACTGTATTTTCGAAATTGTACAAACTGACATGGATATTGCTTACAGTGGGCTACACGCCTCTCAGAGGAGCCTAACAATTGCAGTTACAAAGTTAACTGTTCAATATTAGTTAACCAGCCTTCTAGACAGCATGTCTTAACTGTATTCTAATGATGCCAAAAGCAGCGCTCTTCTAACCCAAACAACCTATTTTAAAAATCGTGTAAAGTCTTGGGTGAAACACCCTATGTATACCCTAGTTGTGAGACTCCTGTACAGAGGTCAGTGGCCAGAGGTCAGAATTTTGATGCCTTTGACCTGTATAATGGAACGGAAGATTTCGTTCACTGCTGTGTGAAGCACCTTGTGGGCCATAGACCATTGTTGCACATTGCTGTTTAAGTAGTAATAGTAGTGCCCTTAGCTATTGTACATCATAAGGAGGAGAGTTATTGCCACCTGCCAGGGATTTGGGGTGCTGGGAGTGATGCAAGTTGCAATATGTGGCCCAGAAGCAAACCCAATGGCATGGAAGCTTTTGAAAAGGACAGCACACCATGGTGTAGATTTCAGAACTCACTATATTTCTCAATAGATGCAATTGGTTTCAACAAACTCTCTGGATGTCTTTAAAAGTTCCTCATGGGACATTCCTTCCTGTAGTTGCACAATGTGCTGCACAGTACTCTCAAACACTGTGGCGGCGTCCGTGCTGCGATCCAAACTCGGCACCAGAGTTCTGAGGGTGTCGCAAGCGTACTTAATCCGGGCTCGACGCTTTCGTTCCACATCGTTATGGCGCGCTCGTCTGTCTTCTGGTACTTCTGAGCTAGACGCGCTGCTTGCTTCCGGTGATGTGCCTTCCTGATCACTTGTGGTCGTCGTAGTATCGCCAGCATCGAAGTCGTCCAGGTTAAGGTAGACCGCATCCGCTTCGTAAACGACTTCAAATGTCGGGTCCGTCGTCGCAGTACCAAGACCTTCGGCACCAGTCTCGCCCATGGGGCTGTATTACGTACGCTGCACCAACTTCACCAACATACTGCAATTGCTGATTACTGTCCATCGTGAAATTTCCTCGCGCACAGAATGAAGCCTCACTTTTGCTGCTGCCGTTGGGGTGTGCTGCTGCTGCTACAGCTTCCGGTTCTCACCAAAGTGGTGTGGGTGAAATGTGATTAGTTCCGGTCGGCATCCTGGCGGTCCCTGATCGCAGCTGCTAGGTGAAATCCCCTTTGCAGATCTTGTCATCGTCATGGCACAAATGACTTGTCTGGTACCGACGTGAAACTGCTCAAGCAAAAAAAAACCATAGGGAATTTTATTAGTCTTATAAAAATTAGTATTGGTGCTATAGTTTCTCCTCTGGTTGTATCTGCTTTTGTACTGGGCCAAAACAGAAACCGATACTATACCGATATGTCTTATAGGCTATGCATGGTACTGGCTGCACTTGTCAATGGCCCCTGCAAAAGCGGTCGGTTGGTGGTTCTAGGCGAAATCCTAGAGGCCTGTGTGCTGTGCGATGTCAGTGCACGTTAAAGAACTCCAGGTGGTCGGAATTTCCGAAAGCCCTTCATTACGGCGTTTCTCATAGCCTGAGTGGCTTTGGGGCGTTAAACCCCCATGAACCAAACCAAACCTAGTTGTTATTCATTGCTTCGATCCTCATTCAGCTCAGGCTCTGATCTCAAAATCAACACATGCCGATCCTATGGCGCTTATGAGGCATTGCAGTAACGTAAAATTATTTGCCACATTAAGAATAAAGTACGCTGAGGCATACAGAAAAACTGCCGCCTGAAGTTCCAGAGGATCCGGCGCGCAACTAAGTTTGAGTTTGACGCCACAAGCCGCGGACAACGCGGTGCCGGCCGCGGAGGTAGAGGGACAAGTGACACATTGGGTAAGGAACACATTTTTTCTCTCTCCTCAAGCCAGAAAGAAAGCAAAACAAGAAAGAAAATTGACCACATATTGTGGTTGTCCGCATGCCGCTTCTACAAGGTAGGACTGGGTAGGACCCTATAATTAATCCGAGGAAACCTTTTTTTTCTTCTATTTTTCGGTCTAGTGGCCAAAAGCGCATATTGAGACCACAGTATCACTTTTAGTGTTACTAGCACACTTTTTTTTCAGTTGTCGACTGAGTATTATGTTGATTTAGGGAAGTGTTAGCGAAAGCGTAGACGAAGGAGGGCAACGTTGGGTATTTGTTTTGATTTTTTCACATTGCTTCTGCGTGCGTCAGCTGTGAAGTTTGTCGCGGTGTGCGCTGCCCTGAATTCAAAGTTCTGCAAGACGCTTCTCGTGGATATCAACGTTCGAGTGCTAGTTCGGCTTTTAGTGAGGTCCGTGTGCATGAGTTACAACCGCCGGCAGCGGTTGTTATGCTCTTTGCGCTGCGGCGTTGCGTTGCTAATGGCCGTTGCCACGCGAACAAATGAATTTGAATCGCGCCGTATGATGAAATTAATATGGGGGAGAGTTTTAGTATTTTAGGCACGATTTCTTGATAGGAGTATCTCAGGTTTTTAACCTTAATTTTGCTTTCTACTGTGCTGCTATGTTTCTTCCTCAAGTGGCGAGTCGTGCCCCGGCGGCTCAGCACTGCTGATTGTACTGGTGCAGTCGTTGCTGTTGTTGCCTTAAAGATGATGGCACATACTTACGGTGGGGGATTGGCCAGGATTTGTTGCAGATCCAGGGGTGCAGTCAAAAGCAAATAAAAGGCGCGAGAGAGTGGCAAACAGTGTTGTAGCGCTTTCTAACGCCGGCTCTGGTAACTGATTAAAACTCGGTCGCCAGCAAGCATCGCGCGCTATCAACCGACCCTTATCTGGAGCGTACGGACATCACTTTTGGAAGCTCGAACGGATGCTTGTTGCTTTTCAATTACGGCACCACGGATTTCTTTGGCGCTACTTGCAAAGTCTTTGAAGAGCGATTCGCGCCGTTTGATAGTACTCAGCAGCGAGCACTGCCACGACTGTTTAGTTATGCTTTTGCCGTGAACGGCGTGTCGAGGGGCGTTTTTTTTTTGTTCTTAGGTTTACATGGTATATCGTGGCTTCCCCAGTGTCCGCTCAAGAAATGAGGACCAGCAATGATCAGCCCTCGCTTTTTTGCTCCCTTCATTTTGTTTATTGTAACTTGCGCACATACCCCCGTGTGTATAAGAACGAATACGCACAAAGTAATCAAAAGGGCACGATGCTGGTTTAGTCTGTGTGCTGTGTGTAACAGTTGATGAAGTAAAATACGCGAAATGCATGCATTTCGAACTGGTCAGGTAGTAACGCACGATCAGCACGTCGAACGCAACAACGGGAATCTTTATTTTTCTTAGTAGATAGAATTTCATCGAGTTAGTTCCACAAGAACAAAAAATACAAGGTGCAAAAATCAAACGTGGTTCAGAGGCGCGTGAGACTGCCCTTAACGCGAATGGTTGCTTCCATGCGCCGGTGCAGAGAATCGCACACAGATTGTACAAACTCGCGGTATCCCTTAATGCAGTCCCATTCCACTGCAACAGCGAACCACAATGCTTTTTTGCTTGTTGCACCCAAGCTCGTGTTTGCCAAGTTGGATTTGAGAAATCCCCACACATTTTCTATAACGTTGAAGTCCGCGCCCTTTGGCACCCATTTCAGCTGTCAAACTCCTCACTCTTCATGAAAGTCTTGGACGACTTTAGCTTTGTGGATGGGGCTGTGGTCCTGGTGAAGCCAGTAAAAGCCATCTTTAAAGGGCCCGTCCAGGGCGAACGGGACGAGGTAGCTGTCAAGGACATCGCAGTAGGACGCCGCGTTAATCATCGCTCGAAGCTGCACAAGTGGGGTCAGTCCATCTCTGCAGACGGCTCCCCATTCACAGCCGTGCCACCACTGCTAAGCACAGTGTGCATGTACCCGGGCTGATACCTACGTGCAAACAAAAACAAAATGTTATAGTTAGAAATGTGGGCAAGCGCCCTTCTAGAACTCGTTTTGCTGACGTGCGGACGTGATCTCTAGCTTCCAGACAAAGCTAAAGGCCTCTTGAACAAATTCCCAAATGCCCACTCGAGCATTGCACACAGAAAAACGGCATCCGGATTATCGCCCTTATCGCTCCGCCGTCGCATTGCCAGCCTGTCTTTATTTCACAAATTCTTCGACAGCCCTATCCACATCCCACCTTGTAATCTTCCCCCAGAATGCATATCTCATCGCACCAGCCATCACCTACAAGTTTTTGTCCACGGTCACACACCGTCACTTTTTCGAATTCCTTCTTTCTTCGTGCAGCCGCAGGCTGGAACGGCTTTCCAAACAACGTTGCCATCATCACTTGCCCAAGTCTTTTCGCTAAAAATGTAAAAACTTTCTTGCTGTTGTGAATTTGTGCTTTTAATTCTTTCCACCCCTTATGTAAAACGCCCTTTTTAGGGCCTTTAATGTAATAAAATGAAATGGAATGAAAGTATTCACCCACGCTGAAAATATAGCGCTGGCAATTGCAAAGCATGATATCATTGAGAGAATGTAGTTACATCTTACCTGCAGTTGTACGGGCGCCATAGTCGGCGCTGTTGACCCATCTTGAGGTTACAGTAGACTCGTCAATAAATATGACCTCACCCCAATCGACTACCGACCATTCTTCATGGGCTCGCGCGAAGCCCGGTCGGGCGCGCTTCTGCTGATCTGTTAAGTAAAGTAGGGTCTCTGAGCGACCACGCTTCCGCTCAGTCCTGCTTCATGCAAGCGCCGGCAGATTGTAGCCACACTGATGTTCAGAGATAGGGTCTCTCGAATTTCTCGCGTACTGTCGAATGGATCAGCCACCACCGCTACCACGATGAGTTCGTCGACTTCTGTCGATGTGGATCGTGGTCTCCCTGAACTGGGGGCATCTTCAATGCAGGCATCCTCATCTCGATGTGCCTGCAAATCCTATTCACAGCGCCGATCGATCGGTCAACTCGGCGACTTATAGTGTGCTGAGGAACAGCTTCAATAGAGAGGCGAATTATGTTGCGCCATTTATCTTCAGGTATTCTGGTGCAATCAATCCCTCCCTCTGACCTGAGCACAAGAAATAAAATGAGTGCTCCACAGCACGCCGCTCACGGCAGGAACATAAATAAACAGTCGTGGCAGTGCTCGCTGCTGAGTATTATCAAACGGCGCGAATCTGTCATCAAACAAATCGCATGTAGCGCCAGAGAAATCCTTAGTGTCGCATTTGAAAAGCAACAAGCATCCGTCCGAGCTGTCAAAAGTGATGACCGGAAACGCTCTAGATAATGGTCCGCTCATAGCGCGCGCTGCTTGTTGGAAACCGAGCTAGTCAATTACCAGAGCCGGCGTTAGAAAGTGGTGCCGCACGGTTTGCCACGCTCTCGCACCTTCTGCTTACTTTTGACTGCACGTGTACGTCTTGTCTGGCCCATTTTGTATTTCGCATAATCACTAGAGTCAAAGTAACGCCCGTTTTGCCGGCGCGCCAGATGCTAAGCGTTCGCCGAGTCTCGCTTCATTCTTGGGTCATTTTTGGGATGCGCGAGCTACAGCTCAGCAGTTACCTCGTTGGCGTTGCTCCGCCAGCCCTCCCTCCCTCCCTTCACCCGGTACGCATCCATATAATGTCTTGCTGTGGCTTTTTAAGATTTGGGCACACCTCTGCGAGACGATTACACCGACTGTCGAGGTTCGGGGGATGCTCTACTTTTGATTCCAAAGCGATTATCATCCCGCCGGCGGTCGCCGGTAGCGCACGCCGCCTCGGAGGTCGACAGCCGGTGTAATCAGCTGGCACAGGTGCGTTCCAAGCTTAAAAGTCGTATCAAGAGACTATATCGACGCATATTCGCGTATCAGATCGTGGTACGCGAAGCATGCCGAGCCACGCGCGTTACCGACGACCGTAGCTTGCGCATAGTCTCATTGAAGCTGAAAGCAGAATGGACAGGGCTTTTTCCAGGCTCATTTGCCTGCCAGAGCTTTCAAACAGTTCTTCCAAACATACGTTGCCATCACCAGGAGAGACCAGTGGTGTGTTGACCTGGCATTGATTGGAGATGTTTCTTCTTTTTAATGCACCAAGGAATTTACATGCATGCATCAGTGGCATGTCACTGCTGTACAGTTGGAATTTACATGCATGCATCAGTGGCATGTCACTGCTGTACAGTTGGAAGTACCAATTGTTTGTACAAGTGGTGCAGTGTCCTGTCCTTGTGATCATTTTTTTTTTGCAGACTGCAATGTGCTTTTTTTATTTCTGATGTGCCCTAGGTTTGGCAAGACTGCATCAATGGGCCGGAGCTCACAGTCCCAGCTCTACTTGCAGTCAAAGTTTTGGCGATGTTCCATTATGAGCTGCTGCTCTCCTTGTGTATTAAACTGTGTATACGTGAAACTGTTGCCTAACTCTCCATTCCTGGAACTTCTGAACCCTGGCGGGACAAGGAAAATTGCTGTCCATACCGTCCAGAAATCTGAACCAGTAGACACAAAGAGACCCATACACCATTAAAACTACAAGACAGTTAGGAAACCAGTAGCCTATGAGATTACTGACAGCTATGGGCATGTCAGCGTACTGGCCTTATTGGCGTGTTGGTATATACCAAACACTATTTCAAAGAGTGCACATTTTGCGACGGCCCGCCCTGTGCAGGCACGGTGCTGCCGTGCGCGCATCACCTCGTGTGGACATGTCCTCTGCGCACACAGTTGAAATCGAGATGGTAGCTAGGTTTTTCATACTCAGTTCAACTCGTAACAGCTGGCTTGTGTCCACTGCAGGACAAAAACGTACCCCAGTTCTCTCCCTCCAAGAATCGCTATCCTCCGCGGCCACTGTATTCCAGGCGGCTTTTTGAACTCGTGCTCTTCCAAGTCCATTTTCTTCTTAATTTCCAAATTTTTGCCCTAATTCACATTGCTCTCTGTCTCAAGGTTACCTCTCCTATTTTCTTTTCTATAGCATGCTGCGTTATTCTATATCATGCAGTGCGTGTACCAGTTGCTCTGAACATTGGAATAATGTTAGGATGATGAATTTTAATGGCGCATGGGCAGCTTTGGCCTAAGAGCACCATAGCACAAGGCATTTTTCTTTCCACAAAACAGGGTCAGACACCCACTTTTTAAGCATTTCACCTCTGTGAACCAGAGCACCAGGCCAGGGTAAAGCTTTCAAAGTAGTGGAAATTTCATAAATGGGGACACTTGAAGTGAGTTATTGGACAGGGGCCTCTTGCAAGAGGTACGATCTGGCAGAGTGGGACCACTTGACAGAAGGGACCATTTGGAACGTACTGGTTTAAAAAATCATTGGAAATTTCGGTTGGAACCAACTGATTTTTCCAGTCAATTCCAATCGGTTCAGGTTTATGTTTATGGGTTTAGTGTTCCAAAGCGACTCGGGCTATGAGGAATGCCGTGGTGGAGGGCTCCGGAAAATGTTGACCACCTGCGGTTCCTTAACGTGCTCTGACAACGCACAGTGCATGGGCCTCAAGCATATCGAAAACCTCTATCGAAGTGGGACCACCATGGCCAGGGTCGAATCCGCATCTGTCAGACCAGCAGCCGAGCACCGTAACCAATGAGCCAAGGTTCAAATTGGGTTTTGAAATTGGTTCCAGTCTTTTGATGCCTTTAATCATCTTACATATTATTAAGCTTCAAAGGGAAAACTTATTTGTGAGGACTGCAGGGCAACGCCCAGCTTGGTACCAACATTTTCACAGGAGAATGGAAACAGAATTGTATATGCTCTCATGGAAACGAGGACAGGCTCACAAGAAACATACTGTAGTCGGGCTCTAATAACATACTAGCTGCATGTATACATCCACAAAGCACACTTCTGTCCCATATACAGGGCGTTTCACCTAGGATTTTACACAATTAAAAAAGAAAGGCCTTTTGAGTTAGACGAGCACTTTTCTCTTGATGGCATTGTCAGCTGTGTAGCACATCAGAAAACAGCTCAGATGTGCTAACTAGCAGGTTGGTTAACTATCATAGTTAGGCTCCGTAATTATTGAGAAGCATGTGGCCCACCGTAAGCAATATGCATATCTGTTTTTAGAATTTCGAAGATGCGGTTGCCCTCGGCACTGTGGCCCGACAAAGTTTGGCTACATCGCGCCAAAATGCATGCGCTTTTGAGAAGTTTGCGGACAAAACGATCTCTTCTCTGATCGTAATTCGTCGAAACAGCTGAAATTTGTTGGGCCACAGCGCTGAGGGTAACTGTATTTTCGAAATTGTACAAACTGACATGGATATGTCTTACAGTGGGCTACACGCCTCTCAGAGGAGCCTAACAATTGCAGTTACAAAGTTAACTGTTCAATATTAGTTAATCAGCCTTCTAGACAGCATGTCTTAACTGTATTCTAATGATGCCAAAAGCAGCGCTCTTCTAACCCAAACAACCTATTTTAAAAATCGTGTAAAGTCTTGGGTGAAACACCCTATGTATACCCTAGTTGTGAGACTCCTGTACAGAGGTCAGTGGCCAGAAGTCAGAATTTTTATGCCTTTGACCTGTATAATGGAACGGAAGATTTCGTTCACTGCTGTGTGAAGCACCTTGTGGGCCATAGACCATTGTTGCACATTGCTGTTTAAGTAGTAATAGTAGTGCCCTTAGCTATTGTACATCATAAGGAGGAGAGTTATTGCCACCTGCCAGGGATTTGGGGTGCTGGGAGTGATGCAAGTTGCAATATGTGGCCCAGAAGCAAACCCAATGGCATGGAAGCTTTTGAAAAGGACAGCACACCATGGTGTAGATTTCAGAACTCACTATATTTCTCAATAGATGCAATTGGTTTCAACAAACTCTCTGGATGTCTTTAAAAGTTCCTCATGGGACATTCCTTCCTGTAGTTGCACAATGTGCTGCACAGTACTCTCAAACACTGTGGCGGCGTCCGTGCTGCGATCCAAACTCGGCACCAGAGTTCTGAGGGTGTCGCAAGCGTACTTAATCCGGGCTCGACGCTTTCGTTCCACATCGTTATGGCGCGCTCGTCTGTCTTCTGGTACTTCTGAGCTAGACGCGCTGCTTGCTTCCGGTGATGTGCCTTCCTGATCACTTGTGGTCGTCGTAGTATCGCCAGCATCGAAGCCGTCCAGGTTAAGGTAGACCGCATCCGCTTCGTAAACGACTTCAAATGTCGGGTCCGTCGTCGCAGTACCAAGACCTTCGGCACCAGTCTCGCCCAGGGGCTGTATTATGTACGCTGCACCAACTTCACCAACATACTGCAATTGCTGATTACTGTCCATCGTGAAATTTCCTCGCGCACAGAATGAAGCCTCACTTTTGCTGCTGCCGTTGGGGTGTGCTGCTGCTGCTACAGCTTCCGGTTCTCACCAAAGTGGTGTGGGTGAAATGTGATTAGTTCTGGTCGGCATCCTGGCGGTCCCTGATCGCAGCTGCTAGGTGAAATCCCCTTTGCAGATCTTGTCATCGTCATGGCACAAATGACTTGTCTGGTACCGACGTGAAACTGCTCAAGCAAAAAAAAAACCATAGGGAATTTTATTAGTCTTATAAAAATTAGTATTGGTGCTATAGTTTCTCCTCTGGTTGTATCTGCTTTTGTACTGGGCCAAAACAGAAACCGATACTATACCGATATGTCTTATAGGCTATGCATGGTACTGGCTGCACTTGTCAATGGCCCCTGCAAAAGCGGTCGGTTGGTGGTTCTAGGCGAAATCCTAGAGGCCTGTGTGCTGTGCGATGTCAGTGCACGTTAAAGAACTCCAGGTGGTCGGAATTTCCGAAAGCCCTTCATTACGGCGTTTCTCATAGCCTGAGTGGCTTTGGGGCGTTAAACCCCCATGAACCAAACCAAACCTAGTTGTTATTCATTGCTTCGATCCTCATTCAGCTCAGGCTCTGATCTCAAAATCAACACATGCCGATCCTATGGCGCTTATGAGGCATTGCAGTAACGTAAAATTATTTGCCACATTAAGAATAAAGTACGCTGAGGCATACAGAAAAACTGCCGCCTGAAGTTCCAGAGGATCCGGCGCGCAACTAAGTTTGAGTTTGACGCCACAAGCCGCGGACAACGCGGTGCCGGCCGCGGAGGTAGAGGGACAAGTGACACATTGGGGAAGGAACACATTTTTTCTCTCTCCTCAAGCCAGAAAGAAAGCAAAACAAGAAAGAAAATTGACCACATATTGTGGTTGTCCGCATGCCGCTTCTACAAGGTAGGACTGGGTAGGACCCTATAATTAATCCGAGGAAACCTTTTTTTTCTTATATTTTTCGGTCTAGTGGCCAAAAGCGCATATTGAGACCACAGTATCACTTTTAGTGTTACTAGCACACTTTTTTTTCAGTTGTCGACTGAGTATTATGTTGATTTAGGGAAGTGTTAGCGAAAGTGTAGACGAAGGAGGGCAACGTTGGGTATTTGTTTTGATTTTTTCACATTGCTTCTGCGTGCGTCAGCTGTGAAGTTTGTCGCGGTGTGCGCTGCCCTGAATTCAAAGTTCTGCAAGACGCTTCTCGTGGATATCAACGTTCGAGTGCTAGTTCGGCTTTTAGTGAGGTCCGTGTGCATGAGTTACTACCGCCGGCAGCGGTTGTTATGCTCTTTGCGCTGCGGCGTTGCGTTGCTAATGGCCGTTGCCACGCGAACAAATGAATTTGAATCGCGCCGTATGATGAAATTAATATGGGGGAGAGTTTTAGTATTTTAGGCACGATTTCTTGATAGGAGTATCTCAGGTTTTTAACCTTAATTTTGCTTTCTACTGTGCTGCTATGTTTCTTCCTCAAGTGGCGAGTCGTGCCCCGGCGGCTCAGCACTGCTGATTGTACTGGTGCAGTCGTTGCTGTTGTTGCCTTAAAGATGATGGCACATACTTACGGTGGGGGATTGGCCAGGATTTGTTGCAGATCCAGGGGTGCAGTCAAAAGCAAATGGAAGGCGCGAGAGAGTGGCAAACAGTGTTGTAGCGCTTTCTAACGCCGGCTCTGGTAACTGATTAAAACTCGGTCGCCAGCAAGCATCGCGCGCTATCAACCGACCCTTATCTGGAGCGTACGGACATCACTTTTGGAAGCTCGAACGGATGCTTGTTGCTTTTCAATTACGGCACCACGGATTTCTTTGGCGCTACTTCCGAAGTCTTTGAAGAGCGATTCGCGCCGTTTGATAGTACTCAGCAGCGAGCACTGCCACGACTGTTTAGTTATGCTTTTGCCGTGAACGGCGTGTCGAGGGGCGTTTTTTTTTGTTCTTAGGTTTACATGGTATATCGTGGCTTCCCCAGTGTCCGCTCAAGAAATGAGGACCAGCAATGATCAGCCCTCGCTTTTTTGCTCCCTTCATTTTGTTTATTGTAACTTGCGCACATACCCCCGTGTGTATAAGAACGAATACGCACAAAGTAATCAAAAGGGCACGATGCTGGTTTAGTCTGTGTGCTGTGTGTAACAGTTGATGAAGTAAAATACGCGAAATGCATGCATTTCGAACTGGTCAGGTAGTAACGCACGATCAGCACGTCGAACGCAACAACGGGAATCTTTATTTTTCTTAGTAGATAGAATTTCATCGAGTTAGTTCCACAAGAACAAAAAATACAAGGTGCAAAAATCAAACGTGGTTCAGAGGCGCGTGAGACTGCCCTTAACGCGAATGGTTGCTTCCATGCGCCGGTGCAGAGAATCGCACACAGATTGTACAAACTCGCGGTATCCCTTAATGCAGTCCCATTCCACTGCAACAGCGAACCACAATGCTTTTTTGCTTGTTGCACCCAAGCTCGTGTTTGCCAAGTTGGATTTGAGAAATCCCCACACATTTTCTATAACGTTGAAGTCCGCGCCCTTTGGCACCCATTTCAGCTGTCAAACTCCTCACTCTTCATGAAAGTCTTGGACGACTTTAGCTTTGTGGATGGGGCTGTGGTCCTGGTGAAGCCAGTAAAAGCCATCTTTAAAGGGCCCGTCCAGGGCGAACGGGACGAGGTAGCTGTCAAGGACATCGCAGTAGGACGCCGCGTTAATCATCGCTCGAAGCTGCACAAGTGGGGCCAGTCCATCTCTGCAGACGGCTCCCCATTCACAGCCGTGCCACCACTGCTAAGCACAGTGTGCATGTACCCGGGCTGATACCTACGTGCAAACAAAAACAAAATGTTATAGTTAGAAATGTGGGCAAGCGCCCTTCTAGAACTCGTTTTGCTGACGTGCGGACGTGATCTCTAGCTTCCAGACAAAGCTAAAGGCCTCTTGAACAAATTCCCAAATGCCCACTCGAGCATTGCACACAGAAAAACGGCATCCGGATTATCGCCCTTATCGCTCCGCCGTCGCATTGCCAGCCTGTCTTTATTTCACAAATTCTTCGACAGCCCTATCCACATCTCACCTTGTAATCTTCCCCCAGAATGCATATCTCATCGCACCAGCCATCACCTACAAGTTTTTGTCCACGGTCACACACCGTCACTTTTTCGAATTCCTTCTTTCTTCGTGCAGCCGCAGGCTGGAACGGCTTTCCAAACAACGTTGCCATCATCACTTGCCCAAGTCTTTTCGCTAAAAATGTAAAAACTTTCTTGCTGTTGTGAATTTGTGCTTTTAATTCTTTCCACCCCTTATGTAAAACGCCCTTTTTAGGGCCTTTAATGTAATAAAATGAAATGGAATGAAAGTATTCACCCACGCTGAAAATATAGCGCTGGCAATTGCAAAGCATGATATCATTGAGAGAATGTAGTTACATCTTACCTGCAGTTGTACGGGCGCCATAGTCGGCGCTGTTGACCCATCTTGAGGTTACAGTAGACTCGTCAATAAATATGACCTCACCCCAATCGACTACCGACCATTCTTCATGGGCTCGCGCGAAGCCCGGTCGGGCGCGCTTCTGCTGATCTGTTAAGTAAAGTAGGGTCTCTGAGCGACCACGCTTCCGCTCAGTCCTGCTTCATGCAAGCGCCGGCAGATTGTAGCCACACTGATGTTCAGAGATAGGGTCTCTCGAATTTCTCGCGTACTCTCGAATGGATCAGCCACCACCGCTACCACGATGAGTTCGTCGACTTCTGTCGATGTGGATCGTGGTCTCCCTGAACTGGGGGCATCTTCAATGCAGGCATCCTCATCTCGATGTGCCTGCAAATCCTATTCACAGCGCCGATCGATCGGTCAACTCGGCGACTTATAGTGTGCTGAGGAACAGCTTCAATAGAGAGGCGAATTATGTTGCGCCATTTATCTTCAGGTATTCTGGTGCAATCAATCCCTCCCTCTGACCTGAGCACAAGAAATAAAATGAGTGCTCCACAGCACGCCGCTCACGTCAGGAACATAAATAAACAGTCGTGGCAGTGCTCGCTGCTGAGTATTATCAAACGGCGCGAATCTGTCATCAAACAAATCGCATGTAGCGCCAGAGAAATCCTTAGTGTCGCATTTGAAAAGCAACAAGCATCCGTCCGAGCTGTCAAAAGTGATGACCGGAAACGCTCTAGATAATGGTCCGCTCATAGCGCGCGCTGCTTGTTGGAAACCGAGCTAGTCAATTACCAGAGCCGGCGTTAGAAAGTGGTGCCGCACGGTTTGCCACGCTCTCGCACCTTCTGCTTACTTTTGACTTCACGTGTACGTCTTGTCTGGCCCATTTTGTATTTCGCATAATCACTAGAGTCAAAGTAACGCCCGTTTTGCCGGCGTGCCAGATGCTAAGCGTTCGCCGAGTCTCGCTTCATTCTTGGGTCATTTTTGGGATGCGCGAGCTACAGCTCAGCAGTTACCTCGTTGGCGTTGCTCCGCCAGCCCTCCCTCCCTCCCTTCACCCGGTACGCATCCATATAATGTCTTGCTGTGGCTTTTTAAGATTTGGGCGCACCTCTGCGAGACGATTACACCGACTGTCGAGGTTCGGGGGATGCTCTACTTTTGATTCCAAAGCGATTATCATCCCGCCGGCGGTCGCCGGTAGCGCACGCCGCCTCGGAGGTCGACAGCCGGTGTAATCAGCTGGCACAGGTGCGTTCCAAGCTTAAAAGTCGTATCAAGAGACTATATCGACGCATATTCGCGTATCAGATCGTGGTACGCGAAGCATGCCGAGCCACGCGCGTTACCGACGACCGTAGCTTGCGCATAGTCTCATTGAAGCTGAAAGCAGAATGGACAGGGCTTTTTCCAGGCTCATTTGCCTGCCAGAGCTTTCAAACAGTTCTTCCAAACATACGTTGCCATCACCAGGAGAGACCAGTGGTGTGTTGACCTGGCATTGATTGGAGATGTTTCTTCTTTTTAATGCACCAAGGAATTTACATGCATGCATCAGTGGCATGTCACTGCTGTACAGTTGGAAGTACCAATTGTTTGTACAAGTGGTGCAGTGTCCTGTCCTTGTGATCATTTTTTTTTTGCAGACTGCAATGTGCTTTTTTTATTTCTGATGTGCCCTAGGTTTGGCAAGACTGCATCAATGGGCCGGAGCTCACAGTCCCAGCTCTACTTGCAGTCAAAGTTTTGGCGATGTTCCATTATGAGCTGCTGCTCTCCTTGTGTATTAAACTGTGTATACGTGAAACTGTTGCCTAACTCTCCATTCCTGGAACTTCTGAACCCTGGCGGGACAAGGAAAATTGCTGTCCATACCGTCCAGAAATCTGAACCAGTAGACACAAAGAGACCCATACACCATTAAAACTACAAGACAGTTAGGAAACCAGTAGCCTATGAGATTACTGACAGCTATGGGCATGTCAGCGTACTGGCCTTATTGGCGTGTTGGTATATACCAAACACTATTTCAAAGAGTGCACATTTTGCGACGGCCCGCCCTGTGCAGGCACGGTGCTGCCGTGCGCGCATCACCTCGTGTGGACATGTCCTCTGCGCACACAGTTGAAATCGAGATGGTAGCTAGGTTTTTCATACTCAGTTCAACTCGTAACAGCTGGCTTGTGTCCACTGCAGGACAAAAACGTACCCCAGTTCTCTCCCTCCAAGAATCGCTATCCTCCGCGGCCACTGTATTCCAGGCAGCTTTTTGAACTCGTGCTCTTCCAAGTCCATTTTCTTCTTAATTTCCAAATTTTTGCCCTAATTCACATTGCTCTCTGTCTCAAGGTTACCTCTCCTATTTTCCTTTCTATAGCATGCTGCGTTATTCTATATCATGCAGTGCGTGTACCAGTTGCTCTGAACATTGGAATAATGTTAGGATGATGAATTTTAATGGCG
This sequence comes from Amblyomma americanum, assembly GCF_052857255.1. NCBI lineage: Eukaryota > Metazoa > Arthropoda > Arachnida > Ixodida > Ixodidae > Amblyomma > Amblyomma americanum. The sequence goes on along the minus strand of NC_135497.1, from coordinate 297,442,750 downwards.
CATGGGCAGCTTTGGCCTAAGAGCACCATAGCACAAGGCATTTTTCTTTCCACAAAACAGGGTCAGACACCCACTTTTTAAGCATTTCACCTCTGTGAACCAGAGCACCAGGCCAGGGTAAAGCTTTCAAAGTAGTGGAAATTTCATAAATGGGGACACTTGAAGTGAGTTATTGGACAGGGGCCTCTTGCAAGAGGTACGATCTGGCAGAGTGGGACCACTTGACAGAAGGGACCATTTGGAACGTACTGGTTTAAAAAATCATTGGAAATTTCGGTTGGAACCAACTGATTTTTCCAGTCAATACCAATCGGTTCAGGTTTATGTTTATGGGTTTAGTGTTCCAAAGCGACTCGGGCTATGAGGAATGCCGTGGTGGAGGGCTCCGGAAAATGTTGACCACCTGCGGTTCCTTAACGTGCTCTGACAACGCACAGTGCATGGGCCTCAAGCATTTCGAAAACCTCTATCGAAGTGGGACCACCATGGCCAGGGTCGAATCCGCATCTGTCAGACCAGCAGCCGAGCACCGTAACCAATGAGCCAAGGTTCAAATTGGGTTTTGAAATTGGTTCCAGTCTTTTGATGCCTTTAATCATCTTACATATTATTAAGCTTCAAAGGGAAAACTTATTTGTGAGGACTGCAGGGCAACGCCCAGCTTGGTACCAACATTTTCACAGGAGAATGGAAACAGAATTGTATATGCTCTCATGGAAACGAGGACAGGCTCACAAGAAACATACTGTAGTCGGGCTCTAATAACATACTAGTTGCATGTATACATCCACAAAGCACACTTCTGTCCCATATACAGGGCGTTTCACCTAGGATTTTACACAATTAAAAAAGAAAGGCCTTTTGAGTTAGACGAGCACTTTTCTCTTGATGGCATTGTCAGCTGTGTAGCACATCAGAAAACAGCTCAGATGTGCTAACTAGCAGGTTGGTTAACTATCATAGTTAGGCTCCGTAATTATTGAGAAGCATGTGGCCCACCGTAAGCAATATTCATATCTGTTTTTAGAATTTCGAAGATGCGGTTGCCCTCGGCACTGTGGCCCGACAAAGTTTGGCTACATCGCGCCAAAATGCATGCGCTTTTGAGAAGTTTGCGGACAAAACGATCTCTTCTCTGATCGTAATTCGTCGAAACAGCTGAAATTTGTTGGGCCACAGCGCTGAGGTTAACTGTATTTTCGAAATTGTACAAACTGACATGGATATTGCTTACAGTGGGCTACACGCCTCTCAGAGGAGCCTAACAATTGCAGTTACAAAGTTAACGGTTCAATATTAGTTAACCAGCCTTCTAGACAGCATGTCTTAACTGAATTCTAATGATGCCAAAAGCAGCGCTCTTCTAACCCAAACAACCTATTTTAAAAATCGTGTAAAGTCTTGGGTGAAACACCCTATGTATACCCTAGTTGTGAGACTCCTGTACAGAGGTCAGTGGCCAGAGGTCAGAATTTTGATGCCTTTGACCTGTATAATGGAACGGAAGATTTCGTTCACTGCTGTGTGAAGCACCTTGTGGGCCATAGACCATTGTTGCACATTGCTGTTTAAGTAGTAATAGTAGTGCCCTTAGCTATTGTACATCATAAGGAGGAGAGTTATTGCCACCTGCCAGGGATTTGGGGTGCTGGGAGTGATGCAAGTTGCAATATGTGGCCCAGAAGCAAACCCAATGGCATGGAAGCTTTTGAAAAGGACAGCACACCATGGTGTAGATTTCAGAACTCACTATATTTCTCAATAGATGCAATTGGTTTCAACAAACTCTCTGGATGTCTTTAAAAGTTCCTCATGGGACATTCCTTCCTGTAGTTGCACAATGTGCTGCACAGTACTCTCAAACACTGTGGCGGCGTCCGTGCTGCGATCCAAACTCGGCACCAGAGTTCTGAGGGTGTCGCAAGCGTACTTAATCCGGGCTCGACGCTTTCGTTCCACATCGTTATGGCGCGCTCGTCTGTCTTCTGGTACTTCTGAGCTAGACGCGCTGCTTGCTTCCGGTGATGTGCCTTCCTGATCACTTGTGGTCGTCGTAGTATCGCCAGCATCGAAGCCGTCCAGGTTAAGGTAGACCGCATCCGCTTCGTAAACGACTTCAAATGTCGGGTCCGTCGTCGCAGTACCAAGACCTTCGGCACCAGTCTCGCCCAGGGGCTGTATTACGTACGCTGCACCAACTTCACCAACATACTGCAATTGCTGATTACTGTCCATCGTGAAATTTCCTCGCGCACAGAATGAAGCCTCACTTTTGCTGCTGCCGTTGGGGTGTGCTGCTGCTGCTACAGCTTCCGGTTCTCACCAAAGTGGTGTGGGTGAAATGTGATTAGTTCCGGTCTGCATCCTGGCGGTCCCTGATCGCAGCTGCTAGGTGAAATCCCCTTTGCAGATCTTGTCATCGTCATGGCACAAATGACTTGTCTGGTACCGACGTGAAACTGCTCAAGCAAAAAAAAAACCATAGGGAATTTTATTAGTCTTATAAAAATTAGTATTGGTGCTATAGTTTCTCCTCTGGTTGTATCTGCTTTTGTACTGGGCCAAAACAGAAACCGATACTATACCGATATGTCTTATAGGCTATGCATGGTACTGGCTGCACTTGTCAATGGGCCCTGCAAAAGCGGTCGGTTGGTGGTTCTAGGCGAAATCCTAGAGGCCTGTGTGCTGTGCGATGTCAGTGCACGTTAAAGAACTCCAGGTGGTCGGAATTTCCGGAGCCCTTCATTACGGCGTTTCTCATAGCCTGAGTGGCTTTGGGGCGTTAAACCCCCATGAACCAAACCAAACCTAGTTGTTATTCATTGCTTCGATCCTCATTCAGCTCAGGCTCTGATCTCAAAATCAACACATGCCGATCCTATGGCGCTTATGAGGCATTGCAGTAACGTAAAATTATTTGCCACATTAAGAATAAAGTACGCTGAGGCATACAGAAAAACTGCCGCCTGAAGTTCCAGAGGATCCGGCGCGCAACTAAGTTTGAGTTTGACGCCACAAGCCGCGGACAACGCGGTGACGGCCGCGGAGGTAGAGGGACAAGTGACCAATTGGGGAAGGAACACATTTTTTCTCTCTCCTCAAGCCAGAAAGAAAGCAAAACAAGAAAGAAAATTGACCACATATTGTGGTTGCCCGCATGCCGCTTCTACAAGGTAGGACTGGGTAGGACCCTATAATTAATCCGAGGAAACCTTTTTTTTCTTCTATTTTTCGGTCTAGTGGCCAAAAGCGCATATTGAGACCACAGTATCACTTTTAGTGTTACTAGCACACTTTTTTTCCAGTTGTCGACTGTGTATTATGTTGATTTAGGGAAGTGTTAGCGAAAGCGTAGACGAAGGAGGGCAACGTTGGGTATTTGTTTTGATTTTTTCACATTGCTTCTGCGTGCGTCAGCTGTGAAGTTTGTCGCGGTGTGCGCTGCCCTGAATTCAAAGTTCTGCAAGACGCTTCTCGTGGATATCAACGTTCGAGTGCTAGTTCGGCTTTTAGTGAGGTCCGTCTGCATGAGTTACAACCGCCGGCAGCGGTTGTTATGCTCTTTGCGCTGCGGCGTTGCGTTGCTAATGGCCGTTGCCACGCGAACAAATGAATTTGAATCGCGCCGTATGATGAAATTAATATGGGGGAGAGTTTTAGTATTTTAGGCACGATTTCTTGATAGGAGTATCTCAGGTTTTTAACCTTAATTTTGCTTTCTACTGTGCTGCTATGTTTCTTCCTCAAGTGGCGAGTCGTGCCCCGGCGGCTCAGCACTGCTGATTGTAGTGGTGCAGTCGTTGCTGTTGTTGCCTTAAAGATGATGGCACATACTTACGGTGAGGGATTGGCCAGGATTTGTTGCAGATCCAGGGGTGCAGTCAAAAGCAAATGGAAGGCGCGAGAGAGTGGCAAACAGTGTTGTAGCGCTTTCTAACGCCGGCTCTGGTAACTGATTAAAACTCGGTCGCCAGCAAGCATCGCGCGCTATCAACCGACCCTTATCTGGAGCGTACGGACATCACTTTTGGAAGCTCGAACGGATGCTTGTTGCTTTTCAATTACGGCACCACGGATTTCTTTGGCGCTACTTGCGAAGTCTTTGAAGAGCGATTCGCGCCGTTTGATAGTACTCAGCAGCGAGCACTGCCACGACTGTTTAGTTATGCTTTTGCCGTGAACGGCGTGTCGAGGGGCGTTTTTTTTTTGTTCTTAGGTTTACATGGTATATCGTGGCTTCCCCAGTGTCCGCTCAAGAAATGAGGACCAGCAATGATCAGCCCTCGCTTTTTTGCTCCCTTCATTTTGTTTATTGTAACTTGCGCACATACCCCCGTGTGTATAAGAACGAATACGCACAAAGTAATCAAAAGGGCACGATGCTGGTTTAGTCTGTGTGCTGTGTGTAACAGTTGATGAAGTAAAATACGCGAAATGCATGCATTTCGAACTGGTCAGGTAGTAACGCACGATCAGCACGTCGAACGCAACAACGGGAATCTTTATTTTTCTTAGTAGATAGAATTTCATCGAGTTAGTTCCACAAGAACAAAAAATACAAGGTGCAAAAATCAAACGTGGTTCAGAGGCGCGTGAGACTGCCCTTAACGCGAATGGTTGCTTCCATGCGCCGGTGCAGAGAATCGCACACAGATTGTACAAACTCGCGGTATCCCTTAATGCAGTCCCATTCCACTGCAACAGCGAACCACAATGCTTTTTTGCTTGTTGCACCCAAGCTCGTGTTTGCCAAGTTGGATTTGAGAAATCCCCACACATTTTCTATAACGTTGAAGTCCGCGCCCTTTGGCACCCATTTCAGCTGTCAAACTCCTCACTCTTCATGAAAGTCTTGGACGACTTTAGCTTTGTGGATGGGGCTGTGGTCCTGGTGAAGCCAGTAAAAGCCATCTTTAAAGGGCCCGTCCAGGGCGAACGGGACGAGGTAGCTGTCAAGGACATTGCAGTAGGACGCCGCGTTAATCTTCGCTCGAAGCTGCACAAGTGGGGCCAGTCCATCTCTGCAGACGGCTCCCCATTCACAGCCGTGCCACCACTGCTAAGCACAGTGTGCATGTACTCGGGCTGATACCTACGTGCAAACAAAAACAAAATGTTATAGTTAGAAATGTGGGCAAGCGCCCTTCTAGAACTCGTTTTGCTGACGTGCGGACGTGATCTTTAGCTTCCAGACAAAGCTAAAGGCCTCTTGAACAAATTCCCAAATGCCCACTCGAGCATTGCACACAGAAAAACGGCATCCGGATTATCGCCCTTATCGCTCCGCCGTCGCATTGCCAGCCTGTCTTTATTTCACAAATTCTTCGACAGCCCTATCCACATCCCACCTTGTAATCTTACCCCAGAATGCATATCTCATCGCACCAGCCATCACCTACAAGTTTTTGTCCACGGTCACACACCGTCACTTTTTCGAATTCCTTCTTTCTTCGTGCAGCCGCAGGCTGGAACGGCTTTCCAAACAACGTTGCCATCATCACTTGCCCAAGTCTTTTCGCTAAAAATGTAAAAACTTTCTTGCTGTTGTGAATTTGTGCTTTTAATTCTTTCCACCCCTTATGTAAAACGCCCTTTTTAGGGCCTTTAATGTAATAAAATGAAATGGAATGAAAGTATTCACCCACGCTGAAAATATAGCGCTGGCAATTGCAAAGCATGATATCATTGAGAGAATGTAGTTAATCTTACCTGCAGTTGTACGGGCGCCATAGTCGGCGCTGTTGACCCATCTTGAGGTTACAGTAGACTCGTCAATAAATATGACCTCACCCCAATCGACTACCGACCATTCTTCATGGGCTCGCGCGAAGCCCGGTCGGGCGCGCTTCTGCTGATCTGTTAAGTAAAGTAGGGTCTCTGAGCGACCACGCTTCCGCTCAGTCCTGCTTCATGCAAGCGCCGGCAGATTGTAGCCACACTGATGTTCAGAGATAGGGTCTCTCGAATTTCTCGCGTACTCTCGAATGGATCAGCCACCACCGCTACCACGATGAGTTCGTCGACTTCTGTCGATGTGGATCGTGGTCTCCCTGAACTGGGGGCATCTTCAATGCAGGCATCCTCATCTCGATGTGCCTGCAAATCCTATTCACAGCGCCGATCGATCGGTCAACTCGGCGACTTATAGTGTGCTGAGGAACAGCTTCAATAGAGAGGCGAATTATGTTGCGCCATTTATCTTCAGGTATTCTGGTGCAATCAATCCCTCCCTCTGACCTGAGCACAAGAAATAAAATGAGTGCTCCACAGCACGCCGCTCACGTCAGGAACATAAATAAACAGTCGTGGCAGTGCTCGCTGCTGAGTATTATCAAACGGCGCGAATCTGTCATCAAACAAATCGCATGTAGCGCCAGAGAAATCCTTAGTGTCGCATTTGAAAAGCAACAAGCATCCGTCCGAGCTGTCAAAAGTGATGACCGGAAACGCTCTAGATAATGGTCCGCTCATAGCGCGCGCTGCTTGTTGGAAACCGAGCTAGTCAATTACCAGAGCCGGCGTTAGAAAGTGGTGCCGCACGGTTTGCCACGCTCTCGCACCTTCTGCTTACTTTTGACTTCACGTGTACGTCTTGTCTGGCCCATTTTGTATTTCGCATAATCACTAGAGTCAAAGTAACGCCCGTTTTGCCGGCGTGCCAGATGCTAAGCGTTCGCCGAGTCTCGCTTCATTCTTGGGTCATTTTTGGGATGCGCGAGCTACAGCTCAGCAGTTACCTCGTTGGCGTTGCTCCGCCAGCCCTCCCTCCCTCCCTTCACCCGGTACGCATCCATATAATGTCTTGCTGTGGCTTTTTAAGATTTGGGCACACCTCTGCGAGACGATTACACCGACTGTCGAGGTTCGGGGGATGCTCTACTTTTGATTCCAAAGCGATTATCATCCCGCCGGCGGTCGCCGGTAGCGCACGCCGCCTCGGAGGTCGACAGCCGGTGTAATCAGCTGGCACAGGTGCGTTCCAAGCTTAAAAGTCGTATCAAGAGACTATATCGACGCATATTCGCGTATCAGATCGTGGTACGCGAAGCATGCCGAGCCACGCGCGTTACCGACGACCGTAGCTTGCGCATAGTCTCATTGAAGCTGAAAGCAGAATGGACAGGGCTTTTTCCAGGCTCATTTGCCTGCCAGAGCTTTCAAACAGTTCTTCCAAACATACGTTGCCATCACCAGGAGAGACCAGTGGTGTGTTGACCTGGCATTGATTGGAGATGTTTCTTCTTTTTAATGCACCAAGGAATTTACATGCATGCATCAGTGGCATGTCACTGCTGTACAGTTGGAAGTACCAATTGTTTGTACAAGTGGTGCAGTGTCCTGTCCTTGTGATCATTTTTTTTTTGCAGACTGCAATGTGCTTTTTTTATTTCTGATGTGCCCTAGGTTTGGCAAGACTGCATCAATGGGCCGGAGCTCACAGTCCCAGCTCTACTTGCAGTCAAAGTTTTGGCGATGTTCCATTATGAGCTGCTGCTCTCATTGTGTATTAAACTGTGTATACGTGAAACTGTTGCCTAACTCTCCATTCCTGGAACTTCTGAACCCTGGCGGGACAAGGAAAATTGCTGTCCATACCGTCCAGAAATCTGAACCAGTAGACACAAAGAGACCCATACACCATTAAAACTACAAGACAGTTAGGAAACCATTAGCCTATGAGATTACTGACAGCTATGGGCATGTCAGCGTACTGGCCTTATTGGCGTGTTGGTATATACCAAACACTATTTCAAAGAGTGCACATTTTGCGACGGCCCGCCCTGTGCAGGCACGGTGCTGCCGTGCGCGCATCACCTCGTGTGGACATGTCCTCTGCGCACACAGTTGAAATCGAGATGGTAGCTAGGTTTTTCATACTCAGTTCAACTCGTAACAGCTGGCTTGTGTCCACTGCAGGACAAAAACGTACCCCAGTTCTCTCCCTCCAAGAATCGCTATCCTCCGCGGCCACTGTATTCCAGGCAGCTTTTTGAACTCGTGCTCTTCCAAGTCCATTTTCTTCTTAATTTCCAAATTTTTGCCCTAATTCACATTGCTCTCTGTCTCAAGGTTACCTCTCCTATTTTCCTTTCTATAGCATGCTGCGTTATTCTATATCATGCAGTGCGTGTACCAGTTGCTCTGAACATTGGAATAATGTTAGGATGATGAATTTTAATGGCGCATGGGCAGCTTTGGCCTAAGAGCACCATAGCACAAGGCATTTTTCTTTCCACAAAACAGGGTCAGACACCCACTTTTTAAGCATTTCACCTCTGTGAACCAGAGCACCAGGCCAGGGTAAAGCTTTCAAAGTAGTGGAAATTTCATAAATGGGGACACTTGAAGTGAGTTATTGGACAGGGGCCTCTTGCAAGAGGTACGATCTGGCAGAGTGGGACCACTTGACAGAAGGGACCATTTGGAACGTACTGGTTTAAAAAATCATTGGAAATTTCGGTTGGAACCAACTGATTTTTCCAGTCAATACCAATCGGTTCAGGTTTATGTTTATGGGTTTAGTGTTCCAAAGCGACTCGGGCTATGAGGAATGCCGTGGTGGAGGGCTCCGGAAAATGTTGACCACCTGCGGTTCCTTAACGTGCTCTGACAACGCACAGTGCATGGGCCTCAAGCATTTCGAAAACCTCTATCGAAGTGGGACCACCATGGCCAGGGTCGAATCCGCATCTGTCAGACCAGCAGCCGAGCACCGTAACCAATGAGCCAAGGTTCAAATTGGGTTTTGAAATTGGTTCCAGTCTTTTGATGCCTTTAATCATCTTACATACTATTAAGCTTCAAAGGGAAAACTTATTTGTGAGGACTGCAGGGCAACGCCCAGCTTGGTACCAACATTTTCACAGGAGAATGGAAACAGAATTGTATATGCTCTCATGGAAACGAGGACAGGCTCACAAGAAACATACTGTAGTCGGGCTCTAATAACATACTAGCTGCATGTATACATCCACAAAGCACACTTCTGTCCCATATACAGGGCGTTTCACCTAGGATTTTACACAATTAAAAAAGAAAGGCCTTTTGAGTTAGACGAGCACTTTTCTCTTGATGGCATTGTCAGCTGTGTAGCACATCAGAAAACAGCTCAGATGTGCTAACTAGCAGGTTGGTTAACTATCATAGTTAGGCTCCGTAATTATTGAGAAGCATGTGGCCCACCGTAAGCAATATTCATATCTGTTTTTAGAATTTCTAAGATGCGGTTGCCCTCGGCACTGTGGCCCGACAAAGTTTGGCTACATCGCGCCAAAATGCATGCGCTTTTGAGAAGTTTGCGGACAAAACGATCTCTTCTCTGATCGTAATTCGTCGAAACAGCTGAAATTTGTTGGGCCACAGCGCTGAGGGTAACTGTATTTTCGAAATTGTACAAACTGACATGGATATTGCTTACAGTGGGCTACACGCCTCTCAGAGGAGCCTAACAATTGCAGTTACAAAGTTAACGGTTCAATATTAGTTAACCAGCCTTCTAGACAGCATGTCTTAACTGTATTCTAATGATGCCAAAAGCAGCGCTCTTCTAACCCAAACAACCTATTTTAAAAATCGTGTAAAGTCTTGGGTGAAACACCCTATGTATACCCTAGTTGTGAGACTCCTGTACAGAGGTCAGTGGCCAGAGGTCAGAATTTTGATGCCTTTGACCTGTATAATGGAACGGAAGATTTCGTTCACTGCTGTGTGAAGCACCTTGTGGGCCATAGACCATTGTTGCACATTGCTGTTTAAGTAGTAATAGTAGTGCCCTTAGCTATTGTACATCATAAGGAGGAGAGTTATTGCCACCTGCCAGGGATTTGGGGTGCTGGGAGTGATGCAAGTTGCAATATGTGGCCCAGAAGCAAACCCAATGGCATGGAAGCTTTTGAAAAGGACAGCACACCATGGTGTAGATTTCAGAACTCACTATATTTCTCAATAGATGCAATTGGTTTCAACAAACTCTCTGGATGTCTTTAAAAGTTCCTCATGGGACATTCCTTCCTGTAGTTGCACAATGTGCTGCACAGTACTCTCAAACACTGTGGCGGCGTCCGTGCTGCGATCCAAACTCGGCACCAGAGTTCTGAGGGTGTCGCAAGCGTACTTAATCCGGGCTCGACGCTTTCGTTCCACATCGTTATGGCGCGCTCGTCTGTCTTCTGGTACTTCTGAGCTAGACGCGCTGCTTGCTTCCGGTGATGTGCCTTCCTGATCACTTGTGGTCGTCGTAGTATCGCCAGCATCGAAGCCGTCCAGGTTAAGGTAGACCGCATCCGCTTCGTAAACGACTTCAAATGTCGGGTCCGTCGTCGCAGTACCAAGACCTTCGGCACCAGTCTCGCCCAGGGGCTGTATTACGTACGCTGCACCAGCTTCACCAACATACTGCAATTGCTGATTACTGTCCATCGTGAAATTTCCTCGCGCACAGAATGAAGCCTCACTTTTGCTGCTGCCGTTGGGGTGTGCTGCTGCTGCTACAGCTTCCGGTTCTCACCAAAGTGGTGTGGGTGAAATGTGATTAGTTCCGGTCGGCATCCTGGCGGTCCCTGATCGCAGCTGCTAGGTGAAATCCCCTTTGCAGATCTTGTCATCGTCATGGCACAAATGACTTGTCTGGTACCGACGTGAAACTGCTCAAGCAAAAAAAAAACCATAGGGAATTTTATTAGTCTTATAAAAATTAGTATTGGTGCTATAGTTTCTCCTCTGGTTGTATCTGCTTTTGTACTGGGCCAAAACAGAAACCGATACTATACCGATATGTCTTATAGGCTATGCATGGTACTGGCTGCACTTGTCAATGGGCCCTGCAAAAGCGGTCGGTTGGTGGTTCTAGGCGAAATCCTAGAGGCCTGTGTGCTGTGCGATGTCAGTGCACGTTAAAGAACTCCAGGTGGTCGGAATTTCCGGAGCCCTTCATTACGGCGTTTCTCATAGCCTGAGTGGCTTTGGGGCGTTAAACCCCCATGAACCAAACCAAACCTAGTTGTTATTCATTGCTTCGATCCTCATTCAGCTCAGGCTCTGATCTCAAAATCAACACATGCCGATCCTATGGCGCTTATGAGGCATTGCAGTAACGTAAAATTATTTGCCACATTAAGAATAAAGTACGCTGAGGCATACAGAAAAACTGCCGCCTGAAGTTCCAGAGGATCCGGCGCGCAACTATGTTTGAGTTTGACGCCACAAGCCGCGGACAACGCGGTGCCGGCCGCGGAGGTAGAGGGACAAGTGACACATTGGGGAAGGAACACATTTTTTCTCTCTCCTCAAGCCAGAAAGAAAGCAAAACAAGAAAGAAAATTGACCACATATTGTGGTTGTCCGCATGCCGCTTCTACAAGGTAGGACTGGGTAGGACCCTATAATTAATCCGAGGAAACCTTTTTTTTCTTCTATTTTTCGGTCTAGTGGCCAAAAGCGCATATTGAGACCACAGTATCACTTTTAGTGTTACTAGCACACTTTTTTTTCAGTTGTCGACTGAGTATTATGTTGATTTAGGGAAGTGTTAGCGAAAGCGTAGACGAAGGAGGGCAACGTTGGGTATTTGTTTTGATTTTTTCACATTGCTTCTGCGTGCGTCAGCTGTGAAGTTTGTCGCGGTGTGCGCTGCCCTGAATTCAAAGTTCTGCAAGACGCTTCTCGTGGATATCAACGTTCGAGTGCTAGTTCGGCTTTTAGTGAGGTCCGTGTGCATGAGTTACAACCGCCGGCAGCGGTTGTTATGCTCTTTGCGCTGCGGCGTTGCGTTGCTAATGGCCGTTGCCACGCGAACAAATGAATTTGAATCGCGCCGTATGATGAAATTAATATGGGGGAGAGTTTTAGTATTTTAGGCACGATTTCTTGATAGGAGTATCTCAGGTTTTTAACCTTAATTTTGCTTTCTACTGTGCTGCTATGTTTCTTCCTCAAGTGGCGAGTCGTGCCCCGGCGGCTCAGCACTGCTGATTGTACTGGTGCAGTCGTTGCTGTTGTTGCCTTAAAGATGATGGCACATACTTACGGTGGGGGATTGGCCAGGATTTGTTGCAGATCCAGGGGTGCAGTCAAAAGCAAATGGAAGGCGCGAGAGAGTGGCAAACAGTGTTGTAGCGCTTTCTAACGCCGGCTCTGGTAACTGATTAAAACTCGGTCGCCAGCAAGCATCGCGCGCTATCAACCGACCCTTATCTGGAGCGTACGGACATCACTTTTGGAAGCTCGAACGGATGCTTGTTGCTTTTCAATTACGGCACCACGGATTTCTTTGGCGCTACTTGCGAAGTCTTTCAAGAGCGATTCGCGCCGTTTGATAGTACTCAGCAGCGAGCACTGCCACGACTGTTTAGTTATGCTTTTGCCGTGAACGGCGTGTCGAGGGGCGTTTTTTTTTTGTTCTTAGGTTTACATGGTATATCGTGGCTTCCCCAGTGTCCGCTCAAGAAATGAGGACCAGCAATGATCAGCCCTCGCTTTTTTGCTCCCTTCATTTTGTTTATTGTAACTTGCGCACATACCCCCGTGTGTATAAGAACGAATACGCACAAAGTAATCAAAAGGGCACGATGCTGGTTTAGTCTGTGTGCTGTGTGTAACAGTTGATGAAGTAAAATACGCGAAATGCATGCATTTCGAACTGGTCAGGTAGTAACGCACGATCAGCACGTCGAACGCAACAACGGGAATCTTTATTTTTCTTAGTAGATAGAATTTCATCGAGTTAGTTCCACAAGAACAAAAAATACAAGGTGCAAAAATCAAACGTGGTTCAGAGGCGCGTGAGACTGCCCTTAACGTGAATGGTTGCTTCCATGCGCCGGTGCAGAGAATCGCACACAGATTGTACAAACTCGCGGTATCCCTTAATGCAGTCCCATTCCACTGCAACAGCGAACCACAATGCTTTTTTGCTTGTTGCACCCAAGCTCGTGTTTGCCAAGTTGGATTTGAGAAATCCCCACACATTTTCTATAACGTTGAAGTCCGCGCCCTTTGGCACCCATTTCAGCTGTCAAACTCCTCACTCTTCATGAAAGTCTTGGACGACTTTAGCTTTGTGGATGGGGCTGTGGTCCTGGTGAAGCCAGTAAAAGCCATCTTTAAAGGGCCCGTCCAGGGCGAACGGGACGAGGTAGCTGTCAAGGACATCGCAGTAGGACGCCGCGTTAATCATCGCTCGAAGCTGCTCAAGTGGGGCCAGTCCATCTCTGCAGACGGCTCCCCATTCACAGCCGTGCCACCACTGCTAAGCACAGTGTGCATGTACCCGGGCTGATACCTACGTGCAAACAAAAACAAAATGTTATAGTTAGAAATGTGGGCAAGCGCCCTTCTAGAACTCGTTTTGCTGACGTGCGGACGTGATCTTTAGCTTCCAGACAAAGCTAAAGGCCTCTTGAACAAATTCCCAAATGCCCACTCGAGCATTGCACACAGAAAAACGGCATCCGGATTATCGCCCTTATCGCTCCGCCGTCGCATTGCCAGCCTGTCTTTATTTCACAAATTCTTCGACAGCCCTATCCACATCCCACCTTGTAATCTTCCCCCAGAATGCATATCTCATCGCACCAGCCATCACCTACAAGTTTTTGTCCACGGTCACACACCGTCACTTTTTCGAATTCCTTCTTTCTTCGTGCAGCCGCAGGCTGGAACGGCTTTCCAAACAACGTTGCCATCATCACTTGCCCAAGTCTTTTCGCTAAAAATGTAAAAACTTTCTTGCTGTTGTGAATTTGTGCTTTTAATTCTTTCCACCCCTTATGTAAAACGCCCTTTTTAGGGCCTTTAATGTAATAAAATGAAATGGAATGAAAGTATTCACCCACGCTGAAAATATAGCGCTGGCAATTGCAAAGCATGATATCATTGAGAGAATGTAGTTAATCTTACCTGCAGTTGTACGGGCGCCATAGTCGGCGCTGTTGACCCATCTTGAGGTTACAGTAGACTCGTCAATAAATATGACCTCACCCCAATCGACTACCGACCATTCTTCATGGGCTCGCGCGAAGCCCGGTCGGGCGCGCTTCTGCTGATCTGTTAAGTAAAGTAGGGTCTCTGAGCGACCACGCTTCCGCTCAGTCCTGCTTCATGCAAGCGCCGGCAGATTGTAGCCACACTGATGTTCAGAGATAGGGTCTCTCGAATTTCTCGCGTACTCTCGAATGGATCAGCCACCACCGCTACCACGATGAGTTCGTCGACTTCTGTCGATGTGGATCGTGGTCTCCCTGAACTGGGGGCATCTTCAATGCAGGCATCCTCATCTCGATGTGCCTGCAAATCCTATTCACAGCGCCGATCGATCGGTCAACTCGGCGACTTATAGTGTGCTGAGGAACAGCTTCAATAGAGAGGCGAATTATGTTGCGCCATTTATCTTCAGGTATTCTGGTGCAATCAATCCCTCCCTCTGACCTGAGCACAAGAAATAAAATGAGTGCTCCACAGCACGCCGCTCACGTCAGGAACATAAATAAACAGTCGTGGCAGTGCTCGCTGCTGAGTATTATCAAACGGCGCGAATCTGTCATCAAACAAATCGCATGTAGCACCAGAGAAATCCTTAGTGTCGCATTTGAAAAGCAACAAGCATCCGTCCGAGCTGTCAAAAGTGATGACCGGAAACGCTCTAGATAATGGTCCGCTCATAGCGCGCGCTGCTTGTTGGAAACCGAGCTAGTCAATTACCAGAGCCGGCGTTAGAAAGTGTTGCCGCACGGTTTGCCACGCTCTCGCACCTTCTGCTTACTTTTGACTTCACGTGTACGTCTTGTCTGGCCCATTTTGTATTTCGCATAATCACTAGAGTCAAAGTAACGCCCGTTTTGCCGGCGTGCCAGATGCTAAGCGTTCGCCGAGTCTCGCTTCATTCTTGGGTCATTTTTGGGATGCGCGAGCTACAGCTCAGCAGTTACCTCGTTGGCGTTGCTCCGCCAGCCCTCCCTCCCTCCCTTCACCCGGTACGCATCCATATAATGTCTTGCTGTGGCTTTTTAAGATTTGGGCACACCTCTGCGAGACGATTACACCGACTGTCGAGGTTCGGGGGATGCTCTACTTTTGATTCCAAAGCGATTATCATCCCGCCGGCGGTCGCCGGTAGCGCACGCCGCCTCGGAGGTCGACAGCCGGTGTAATCAGCTGGCACAGGTGCGTTCCAAGCTTAAAAGTCGTATCAAGAGACTATATCGACGCATATTCGCGTATCAGATCGTGGTACGCGAAGCATGCCGAGCCACGCGCGTTACCGGCGACCGTAGCTTGCGCATAGTCTCATTGAAGCTGAAAGCAGAATGGACAGGGCTTTTTCCAGGCTCATTTGCCTGCCAGAGCTTTCAAACAGTTCTTCCAAACATACGTTGCCATCACCAGGAGAGACCAGTGGTGTGTTGACCTGGCATTGATTGGAGATGTTTCTTCTTTTTAATGCACCAAGGAATTTACATGCATGCATCAGTGGCATGTCACTGCTGTACAGTTGGAAGTACCAATTGTTTGTACAAGTGGTGCAGTGTCCTGTCCTTGTGATCATTTTTTTTTTGCAGACTGCAATGTGCTTTTTTTATTTCTGATGTGCCCTAGGTTTGGCAAGACTGCATCAATGGGCCGGAGCTCACAGTCCCAGCTCTACTTGCAGTCAAAGTTTTGGCGATGTTCCATTATGAGCTGCTGCTCTCATTGTGTATTAAACTGTGTATACGTGAAACTGTTGCCTAACTCTCCATTCCTGGAACTTCTGAACCCTGGCGGGACAAGGAAAATTGCTGTCCATACCGTCCAGAAATCTGAACCAGTAGACACAAAGAGACCCATACACCATTAAAACTACAAGACAGTTAGGAAACCATTAGCCTATGAGATTACTGACAGCTATGGGCATGTCAGCGTACTGGCCTTATTGGCGTGTTGGTATATACCAAACACTATTTCAAAGAGTGCACATTTTGCGACGGCCCGCCCTGTGCAGGCACGGTGCTGCCGTGCGCGCATCACCTCGTGTGGACATGTCCTCTGCGCACACAGTTGAAATCGAGATGGTAGCTAGGTTTTTCATACTCAGTTCAACTCGTAACAGCTGGCTTGTGTCCACTGCAGGACAAAAACGTACCCCAGTTCTCTCCCTCCAAGAATCGCTATCCTCCGCGGCCACTGTATTCCAGGCAGCTTTTTGAACTCGTGCTCTTCCAAGTCCATTTTCTTCTTAATTTCCAAATTTTTGCCCTAATTCACATTGCTCTCTGTCTCAAGGTTACCTCTCCTATTTTCCTTTCTATAGCATGCTGCGTTATTCTATATCATGCAGTGCGTGTACCAGTTGCTCTGAACATTGGAATAATGTTAGGATGATGAATTTTAATGGCGCATGGGCAGCTTTGGCCTAAGAGCACCATAGCACAAGGCATTTTTCTTTCCACAAAACAGGGTCAGACACCCACTTTTTAAGCATTTCACCTCTGTGAACCAGAGCACCAGGCCAGGGTAAAGCTTTCAAAGTAGTGGAAATTTCATAAATGGGGACACTTGAAGTGAGTTATTGGACAGGGGCCTCTTGCAAGAGGTACGATCTGGCAGAGTGGGACCACTTGACAGAAGGGACCATTTGGAACGTACTGGTTTAAAAAATCATTGGAAATTTCGGTTGGAACCAACTGATTTTTCCAGTCAATACCAATCGGTTCAGGTTTATGTTTATGGGTTTAGTGTTCCAAAGCGACTCGGGCTATGAGGAATGCCGTGGTGGAGGGCTCCGGAAAATGTTGACCACCTGCGGTTCCTTAACGTGCTCTGACAACGCACAGTGCATGGGCCTCAAGCATTTCGAAAACCTCTATCGAAGTGGGACCACCATGGCCAGGGTCGAATCCGCATCTGTCAGACCAGCAGCCGAGCACCGTAACCAATGAGCCAAGGTTCAAATTGGGTTTTGAAATTGGTTCCTGTCTTTTGATGCCTTTAATCATCTTACATATTATTAAGCTTCAAAGGGAAAACTTATTTGTGAGGACTGCAGGGCAACGCCCAGCTTGGTACCAACATTTTCACAGGAGAATGGAAACAGAATTGTATATGCTCTCATGGAAACGAGGACAGGCTCACAAGAAACATACTGTAGTCGGGCTCTAATAACATACTAGCTGCATGTATACATCCACAAAGCACACTTCTGTCCCATATACAGGGCGTTTCACCTAGGATTTTACACAATTAAAAAAGAAAGGCCTTTTGAGTTAGACGAGCACTTTTCTCTTGATGGCATTGTCAGCTGTGTAGCACATCAGAAAACAGCTCAGATGTGCTAACTAGCAGGTTGGTTAACTATCATAGTTAGGCTCCGTAATTATTGAGAAGCATGTGGCCCACCGTAAGCAATATTCATATCTGTTTTTAGAATTTCGAAGATGCGGTTGCCCTCGGCACTGTGGCCCGACAAAGTTTGGCTACATCGCGCCAAAATGCATGCGCTTTTGAGAAGTTTGCGGACAAAACGATCTCTTCTCTGATCGTAATTCGTCGAAACAGCTGAAATTTGTTGGGCCACAGCGCTGAGGTTAACTGTATTTTCGAAATTGTACAAACTGACATGGATATTGCTTACAGTGGGCTACACGCCTCTCAGAGGAGCCTAACAATTGCAGTTACAAAGTTAACGGTTCAATATTAGTTAACCAGCCTTCTAGACAGCATGTCTTAACTGTATTCTAATGATGCCAAAAGCAGCGCTCTTCTAACCCAAACAACCTATTTTAAAAATCGTGTAAAGTCTTGGGTGAAACACCCTATGTATACCCTAGTTGTGAGACTCCTGTACAGAGGTCAGTGGCCAGAGGTCAGAATTTTGATGCCTTTGACCTGTATAATGGAACGGAAGATTTCGTTCACTGCTGTGTGAAGCACCTTGTGGGCCATAGACCATTGTTGCACATTGCTGTTTAAGTAGTAATAGTAGTGCCCTTAGCTATTGTACATCATAAGGAGGAGAGTTATTGCCACCTGCCAGGGATTTGGGGTGCTGGGAGTGATGCAAGTTGCAATATGTGGCCCAGAAGCATACCCAATGGCATGGAAGCTTTTGAAAAGGACAGCACACCATGGTGTAGATTTCAGAACTCACTATATTTCTCAATAGATGCAATTGGTTTCAACAAACTCTCTGGATGTCTTTAAAAGTTCCTCATGGGACATTCCTGTAGTTGCACAATGTGCTGCACAGTACTCTCAAACACTGTGGCGGCGTCCGTGCTGCGATCCAAACTCGGCACCAGAGTTCTGAGGGTGTCGCAAGCGTACTTAATCCGGGCTCGACGCTTTCGTTCCACATCGTTATGGCGCGCTCGTCTGTCTTCTGGTACTTCTGAGCTAGACGCGCTGCTTGCTTCCGGTGATGTGCCTTCCTGATCACTTGTGGTCGTCGTAGTATCGCCAGCATCGAAGCCGTCCAGGTTAAGGTAGACCGCATCCGCTTCGTAAACGACTTCAAATGTCGGGTCCGTCGTCGCAGTACCAAGACCTTCGGCACCAGTCTCGCCCAGGGGCTGTATTACGTACGCTGCACCAACTTCACCAACATACTGCAATTGCTGATTACTGTCCATCGTGAAATTTCCTCGCGCACAGAATGAAGCCTCACTTTTGCTGCTGCCGTTGGGGTGTGCTGCTGCTGCTACAGCTTCCGGTTCTCACCAAAGTGGTGTGGGTGAAATGTGATTAGTTCCGGTCTGCATCCTGGCGGTCCCTGATCGCAGCTGCTAGGTGAAATCCCCTTTGCAGATCTTGTCATCGTCATGGCACAAATGACTTGTCTGGTACCGACGTGAAACTGCTCAAGCAAAAAAAAAACCATAGGGAATTTTATTAGTCTTATAAAAATTAGTATTGGTGCTATAGTTTCTCCTCTGGTTGTATCTGCTTTTGTACTGGGCCAAAACAGAAACCGATACTATACCGATATGTCTTATAGGCTATGCATGGTACTGGCTGCACTTGTCAATGGGCCCTGCAAAAGCGGTCGGTTGGTGGTTCTAGGCGAAATCCTAGAGGCCTGTGTGCTGTGCGATGTCAGTGCACGTTAAAGAACTCCAGGTGGTCGGAATTTCCGGAGCCCTTCATTACGGCGTTTCTCATAGCCTGAGTGGCTTTGGGGCGTTAAACCCCCATGAACCAAACCAAACCTAGTTGTTATTCATTGCTTCGATCCTCATTCAGCTCAGGCTCTGATCTCAAAATCAACACATGCCGATCCTATGGCGCTTATGAGGCATTGCAGTAACGTAAAATTATTTGCCACATTAAGAATAAAGTACGCTGAGGCATACAGAAAAACTGCCGCCTGAAGTTCCAGAGGATCCGGCGCGCAACTAAGTTTGAGTTTGACGCCACAAGCCGCGGACAACGCGGTGACGGCCGCGGAGGTAGAGGGACAAGTGACCAATTGGGGAAGGAACACATTTTTTCTCTCTCCTCAAGCCAGAAAGAAAGCAAAACAAGAAAGAAAATTGACCACATATTGTGGTTGCCCGCATGCCGCTTCTACAAGGTAGGACTGGGTAGGACCCTATAATTAATCCGAGGAAACCTTTTTTTTCTTCTATTTTTCGGTCTAGTGGCCAAAAGCGCATATTGAGACCACAGTATCACTTTTAGTGTTACTAGCACACTTTTTTTCCAGTTGTCGACTGTGTATTATGTTGATTTAGGGAAGTGTTAGCGAAAGCGTAGACGAAGGAGGGCAACGTTGGGTATTTGTTTTGATTTTTTCACATTGCTTCTGCGTGCGTCAGCTGTGAAGTTTGTCGCGGTGTGCGCTGCCCTGAATTCAAAGTTCTGCAAGACGCTTCTCGTGGATATCAACGTTCGAGTGCTAGTTCGGCTTTTAGTGAGGTCCGTGTGCATGAGTTACAACCGCCGGCAGCGGTTGTTATGCTCTTTGCGCTGCGGCGTTGCGTTGCTAATGGCCGTTGCCACGCGAACAAATGAATTTGAATCGCGCCGTATGATGAAATTAATATGGGGGAGAGTTTTAGTATTTTAGGCACGATTTCTTGATAGGAGTATCTCAGGTTTTTAACCTTAATTTTGCTTTCTACTGTGCTGCTATGTTTCTTCCTCAAGTGGCGAGTCGTGCCCCGGCGGCTCAGCACTGCTGATTGTAGTGGTGCAGTCGTTGCTGTTGTTGCCTTAAAGATGATGGCACATACTTACGGTGAGGGATTGGCCAGGATTTGTTGCAGATCCAGGGGTGCAGTCAAAAGCAAATGGAAGGCGCGAGAGAGTGGCAAACAGTGTTGTAGCGCTTTCTAACGCCGGCTCTGGTAACTGATTAAAACTCGGTCGCCAGCAAGCATCGCGCGCTATCAACCGACCCTTATCTGGAGCGTACGGACATCACTTTTGGAAGCTCGAACGGATGCTTGTTGCTTTTCAATTACGGCACCACGGATTTCTTTGGCGCTACTTGCGAAGTCTTTGAAGAGCGATTCGCGCCGTTTGATAGTACTCAGCAGCGAGCACTGCCACGACTGTTTAGTTATGCTTTTGCCGTGAACGGCGTGTCGAGGGGCGTTTTTTTTTTGTTCTTAGGTTTACATGGTATATCGTGGCTTCCCCAGTGTCCGCTCAAGAAATGAGGACCAGCAATGATCAGCCCTCGCTTTTTTGCTCCCTTCATTTTGTTTATTGTAACTTGCGCACATACCCCCGTGTGTATAAGAACGAATACGCACAAAGTAATCAAAAGGGCACGATGCTGGTTTAGTCTGTGTGCTGTGTGTAACAGTTGATGAAGTAAAATACGCGAAATGCATGCATTTCGAACTGGTCAGGTAGTAACGCACGATCAGCACGTCGAACGCAACAACGGGAATCTTTATTTTTCTTAGTAGATAGAATTTCATCGAGTTAGTTCCACAAGAACAAAAAATACAAGGTGCAAAAATCAAACGTGGTTCAGAGGCGCGTGAGACTGCCCTTAACGCGAATGGTTGCTTCCATGCGCCGGTGCAGAGAATCGCACACAGATTGTACAAACTCGCGGTATCCCTTAATGCAGTCCCATTCCACTGCAACAGCGAACCACAATGCTTTTTTGCTTGTTGCACCCAAGCTCGTGTTTGCCAAGTTGGATTTGAGAAATCCCCACACATTTTCTATAACGTTGAAGTCCGCGCCCTTTGGCACCCATTTCAGCTGTCAAACTCCTCACTCTTCATGAAAGTCTTGGACGACTTTAGCTTTGTGGATGGGGCTGTGGTCCTGGTGAAGCCAGTAAAAGCCATCTTTAAAGGGCCCGTCTAGGGCGAACGGGACGAGGTAGCTGTCAAGGACATCGCAGTAGGACGCCGCGTTAATCATCGCTCGAAGCTGCACAAGTGGGGCCAGTCCATCTCTGCAGACGGCTCCCCATTCACAGCCGTGCCACCACTGCTAAGCACAGTGTGCATGTACTCGGGCTGATACCTACGTGCAAACAAAAACAAAATGTTATAGTTAGAAATGTGGGCAAGCGCCCTTCTAGAACTCGTTTTGCTGACGTGCGGACGTGATCTTTAGCTTCCAGACAAAGCTAAAGGCCTCTTGAACAAATTCCCAAATGCCCACTCGAGCATTGCACACAGAAAAACGGCATCCGGATTATCGCCCTTATCGCTCCGCCGTCGCATTGCCAGCCTGTCTTTATTTCACAAATTCTTCGACAGCCCTATCCACATCCCACCTTGTAATCTTCCCCCAGAATGCATATCTCATCGCACCAACCATCACCTACAAGTTTTTGTCCACGGTCACACACCGTCACTTTTTCGAATTCCTTCTTTCTTCGTGCAGCCGCAGGCTGGAACGGCTTTCCAAACAACGTTGCCATCATCACTTGCCCAAGTCTTTTCGCTAAAAATGTAAAAACTTTCTTGCTGTTGTGAATTTGTGCTTTTAATTCTTTCCACCCCTTATGTAAAACGCCCTTTTTAGGGCCTTTAATGTAATAAAATGAAATGGAATGAAAGTATTCACCCACGCTGAAAATATAGCGCTGGCAATTGCAAAGCATGATATCATTGAGAGAATGTAGTTACATCTTACCTGCAGTTGTACGGGCGCCATAGTCGGCGCTGTTGACCCATCTTGAGGTTACAGTAGACTCGTCAATAAATATGACCTCACCCCAATCGACTACCGACCATTCTTCATGGGCTCGCGCGAAGCCCGGTCGGGCGCGCTTCTGCTGATCTGTTAAGTAAAGTAGGGTCTCTGAGCGACCACGCTTTCGCTCAGTCCTGCTTCATGCAAGCGCCGGCAGATTGTAGCCACACTGATGTTCAGAGATAGGGTCTCTCGAATTTCTCGCGTACTCTCGAATGGATCAGCCACCACCGCTACCACGATGAGTTCGTCGACTTCTGTCGATGTGGATCGTGGTCTCCCTGAACTGGGGGCATCTTCAATGCAGGCATCCTCATCTCGATGTGCCTGCAAATCCTATTCACAGCGCCGATCGATCGGTCAACTCGGCGACTTATAGTGTGCTGAGGAACAGCTTCAATAGAGAGGCGAATTATGTTGCGCCATTTATCTTCAGGTATTCTGGTGCAATCAATCCCTCCCTCTGGCCTGAGCACAAGAAATAAAATGAGTGCTCCACAGCACGCCGCTCACGGCAGGAACATAAATAAACAGTCGTGGCAGTGCTCGCTGCTGAGTATTATCAAACGGCGCGAATCTGTCATCAAACAAATCGCATGTAGCGCCAGAGAAATCCTTAGTGTCGCATTTGAAAAGCAACAAGCATCCGTCCGAGCTGTCAAAAGTGATGACCGGAAACGCTCTAGATAATGGTCCGCTCATAGCGCGCGCTGCTTGTTGGAAACCGAGCTAGTCAATTACCAGAGCCGGCGTTAGAAAGTGGTGCCGCACGGTTTGCCACGCTCTCGCACCTTCTGCTTACTTTTGACTTCACGTGTACGTCTTGTCTGGCCCATTTTGTATTTCGCATAATCACTAGAGTCAAAGTAACGCCCGTTTTGCCGGCGTGCCAGATGCTAAGCGTTCGCCGAGTCTCGCTTCATTCTTGGATCATTTTTGGGATGCGCGAGCTACAGCTCAGCAGTTACCTCGTTGGCGTTGCTCCGCCAGCCCTCCCTCCCTCCCTTCACCCGGTACGCATCCATATAATGTCTTGCTGTGGCTTTTTAAGATTTGGGCACACCTCTGCGAGACGATTACACCGACTGTCGAGGTTCGGGGGATGCTCTACTTTTGATTCCAAAGCGATTATCATCCCGCCGGCGGTCGCCGGTAGCGCACGCCGCCTCGGAGGTCGACAGCCGGTGTAATCAGCTGGCACAGGTGCGTTCCAAGCTTAAAAGTCGTATCAAGAGACTATATCGACGCATATTCGCGTATCAGATCGTGGTACGCGAAGCATGCCGAGCCACGCGCGTTACCGACGACCGTAGCTTGCGCATAGTCTCATTGAAGCTGAAAGCAGAATGGACAGGGCTTTTTCCAGGCTCATTTGCCTGCCAGAGCTTTCAAACAGTTCTTCCAAACATACGTTGCCATCACCAGGAGAGACCAGTGGTGTGTTGACCTGGCATTGATTGGAGATGTTTCTTCTTTTTAATGCACCAAGGAATTTACATGCATGCATCAGTGGCATGTCACTGCTGTACAGTTGGAAGTACCAATTGTTTGTACAAGTGGTGCAGTGTCCTTTCCTTGTGATCATTTTTTTTTTGCAGACTGCAATGTGCTTTTTTTATTTCTGATGTGCCCTAGGTTTGGCAAGACTGCATCAATGGGCCGGAGCTCACAGTCCCAGCTCTACTTGCAGTCAAAGTTTTGGCGATGTTCCATTATGAGCTGCTGCTCTCCTTGTGTATTAAACTGTGTATACGTGAAACTGTTGCCTAACTCTACATTCCTGGAACTTCTGAACCCTGGCGGGACAAGGAAAATTGCTGTCCATACCGTCCAGAAATCTGAACCAGTAGACACAAAGAGACCCATACACCATTAAAACTACAAGACAGTTAGGAAACCATTACCCTATGAGATTACTGACAGCTATGGGCATGTCAGCGTACTGGCCTTATTGGCGTGTTGGTATATACCAAACACTATTTCAGAGAGTGCACATTTTGCGACGGCCCGCCCTGTGCAGGCACGGTGCTGCCGTGCGCGCATCACCTCGTGTGGACATGTCCTCTGCGCACACAGTTGAAATCGAGATGGTAGCTAGGTTTTTCATACTCAGTTCAACTCGTAACAGCTGGCTTGTGTCCACTGCAGGACAAAAACGTACCCCAGTTCTCTCCCTCCAAGAATTGCTATCCTCCGCGGCCACTGTATTCCAGGCAGCTTTTTGAACTCGTGCTCTTCCAAGTCCATTTTCTTCTTAATTTCCAAATTTTTGCCCTAATTCACATTGCTCTCTGTCTCAAGGTTACCTCTCCTATTTTCTTTTCTATAGCATGCGGCGTTATTCTATATCATGCAGTGCGTGTACCAGTTGCTCTGAACATTGGAATAATGTTAGGATGATGAATTTTAATGGCGCATGGGCAGCTTTGGCCTAAGAGCACCATAGCACAAGGCATTTTTCTTTCCACAAAACAGGGTCAGACACCCACTTTTTAAGCATTTCACCTCTGTGAACCAGAGCACCAGGCCAGGGTAAAGCTTTCAAAGTAGTGGAAATTTCATAAATGGGGACACTTGAAGTTAGTTATTGGACAGGGGCCTCTTGCAAGAGGTACGATCTGGCAGAGTGGGACCACTTGACAGAAGGGACCATTTGGAACGTACTGGTTTAAAAAATCATTGGAAATTTCGGTTGGAACCAACTGATTTTTCCAGTCAATTCCAATCGGTTCAGGTTTATGTTTATGGGTTTAGTGTTCCAAAGCGACTCGGGCTATGAGGAATGCCGTGGTGGAGGGCTCCGGAAAATGTTGACCACCTGCGGTTCCTTAACGTGCTCTGACAACGCACAGTGCATGGGCCTCAAGCATTTCGAAAACCTCTATCGAAGTGGGACCACCATGGCCAGGGTCGAATCCGCATCTGTCAGACCAGCAGCCGAGCACCGTAACCAATGAGCCAAGGTTCAAATTGAGTTTTGAAATTGGTTCCAGTCTTTTGATGCCTTTAATCATCTTACATATTATTAAGCTTCAAAGGGAAAACTTATTTGTGAGGACTGCAGGGCAACGCCCAGCTTGGTACCAACATTTTCACAGGAGAATGGAAACAGAATTGTATATGCTCTCATGGAAACGAGGACAGGCTCACAAGAAACATACTGTAGTCGGGCTCTAATAACATACTAGCTGCATGTATACATCCACAAAGCACACTTCTGTCCCATATACAGGGCGTTTCACCTAGGATTTTACACAATTAAAAAAGAAAGGCCTTTTGAGTTAGACGAGCACTTTTCTCTTGATGGCATTGTCAGCTGTGTAGCACATCAGAAAACAGCTCAGATGTGCTAACTAGCAGGTTGGTTAACTATCATAGTTAGGCTCCGTAATTATTGAGAAGCATGTGGCCCACCGTAAGCAATATTCATATCTGTTTTTAGAATTTCGAAGATGCGGTTGCCCTCGGCACTGTGGCCCGACAAAGTTTGGCTACATCGCGCCAAAATGCATGCGCTTTTGAGAAGTTTGCGGACAAAACGATCTCTTCTCTGATCGTAATTCGTCGAAACAGCTGAAATTTGTTGGGCCACAGCGCTGAGGGTAACTGTATTTTCGAAATTGTACAAACTGACATGGATATTGCTTACAGTGGGCTACACGCCTCTCAGAGGAGCCTAACAATTGCAGTTACAAAGTTAACTGTTCAATATTAGTTAACCAGCCTTCTAGACAGCATGTCTTAACTGTATTCTAATGATGCCAAAAGCAGCGCTCTTCTAACCCAAACAACCTATTTTAAAAATCGTGTAAAGTCTTGGGTGAAACACCCTATGTATACCCTAGTTGTGAGACTCCTGTACAGAGGTCAGTGGCCAGAGGTCAGAATTTTGATGCCTTTGACCTGTATAATGGAACGGAAGATTTCGTTCACTGCTGTGTGAAGCACCTTGTGGGCCATAGACCATTGTTGCACATTGCTGTTTAAGTAGTAATAGTAGTGCCCTTAGCTATTGTACATCATAAGGAGGAGAGTTATTGCCACCTGCCAGGGATTTGGGGTGCTGGGAGTGATGCAAGTTGCAATATGTGGCCCAGAAGCAAACCCAATGGCATGGAAGCTTTTGAAAAGGACAGCACACCATGGTGTAGATTTCAGAACTCACTATATTTCTCAATAGATGCAATTGGTTTCAACAAACTCTCTGGATGTCTTTAAAAGTTCCTCATGGGACATTCCTTCCTGTAGTTGCACAATGTGCTGCACAGTACTCTCAAACACTGTGGCGGCGTCCGTGCTGCGATCCAAACTCGGCACCAGAGTTCTGAGGGTGTCGCAAGCGTACTTAATCCGGGCTCGACGCTTTCGTTCCACATCGTTATGGCGCGCTCGTCTGTCTTCTGGTACTTCTGAGCTAGACGCGCTGCTTGCTTCCGGTGATGTGCCTTCCTGATCACTTGTGGTCGTCGTAGTATCGCCAGCATCGAAGCCGTCCAGGTTAAGGTAGACCGCATCCGCTTCGTAAACGACTTCAAATGTCGGGTCCGTCGTCGCAGTACCAAGACCTTCGGCACCAGTCTCGCCCAGGGGCTGTATTACGTACGCTGCACCAACTTCACCAACATACTGCAATTGCTGATTACTGTCCATCGTGAAATTTCCTCGCGCACAGAATGAAGCCTCACTTTTGCTGCTGCCGTTGGGGTGTGCTGCTGCTGCTACAGCTTCCGGTTCTCACCAAAGTGGTGTGGGTGAAATGTGATTAGTTCCGGTCGGCATCCTAGCGGTCCCTGATCGCAGCTGCTAGGTGAAATCCCCTTTGCAGATCTTGTCATCGTCATGGCACAAATGACTTGTCTGGTACCGACGTGAAACTGCTCAAGCAAAAAAAAAACCATAGGGAATTTTATTAGTCTTATAAAAATTAGTATTGGTGCTATAGTTTCTCCTCTGGTTGTATCTGCTTTTGTACTGGGCCAAAACAGAAACCGATACTATACCGATATGTCTTATAGGCTATGCATGGTACTGGCTGCACTTGTCAATGGCCCCTGCAAAAGCGGTCGGTTGGTGGTTCTAGGCGAAATCCTAGAGGCCTGTGTGCTGTGCGATGTCAGTGCACGTTAAAGAACTCCAGGTGGTCGGAATTTCCGAAAGCCCTTCATTACGGCGTTTCTCATAGCCTGAGTGGCTTTGGGGCGTTAAACCCCCATGAACCAAACCAAACCTAGTTGTTATTCATTGCTTCGATCCTCATTCAGCTCAGGCTCTGATCTCAAAATCAACACATGCCGATCCTATGGCGCTTATGAGGCATTGCAGTAACGTAAAATTATTTGCCACATTAAGAATAAAGTACGCTGAGGCATACAGAAAAACTGCCGCCTGAAGTTCCAGAGGATCCGGCGCGCAAGTAAATTTGAGTTTGACGCCACAAGCCGCGGACAACGCGGTGCCGGCCGCGGAGGTAGAGGGACAAGTGACACATTGGGGAAGGAACACATTTTTTCTCTCTCCTCAAGCCAGAAAGAAAGCAAAACAAGAAAGAAAATTGACCACATATTGTGGTTGTCCGCATGCCGCTTCTACAAGGTAGGACTGGGTAGGACCCTATAATTAATCCGAGGAAACCTTTTTTTTCTTCTATTTTTCGGTCTAGTGGCCAAAAGCGCATATTGAGACCACAGTATCACTTTTAGTGTTACTAGCACACTTTTTTTTCAGTTGTCGACTGAGTATTATGTTGATTTAGGGAAGTGTTAGCGAAAGCGTAGACGAAGGAGGGCAACGTTGGATATTTGTTTTGATTTTTTCACATTGCTTCTGCGTGCGTCAGCTGTGAAGTTTGTCGCGGTGTGCGCTGCCCTGAATTCAAAGTTCTGCAAGACGCTTCTCGTGGATATCAACGTTCGAGTGCTAGTTCGGCTTTTAGTGAGGTCCGTGTGCATGAGTTACAACCGCCGGCAGCGGTTGTTATGCTCTTTGCGCTGCGGCGTTGCGTTGCTAATGGCCGTTGCCACGCGAACAAATGAATTTGAATCGCGCCGTATGATGAAATTAATATGGGGGAGAGTTTTAGTATTTTAGGCACGATTTCTTGATAGGAGTATCTCAGGTTTTTAACCTTAATTTTGCTTTCTACTGTGCTGCTATGTTTCTTCCTCAAGTGGCGAGTCGTGCCCCGGCGGCTCAGCACTGCTGATTGTACTGGTGCAGTCGTTGCTGTTGTTGCCTTAAAGATGATGGCACATACTTACGGTGGGGGATTGGCCAGGATTTGTTGCAGATCCAGGGGTGCAGTCAAAAGCAAATGGAAGGCGCGAGAGAGTGGCAAACAGTGTTGTAGCGCTTTCTAACGCCGGCTCTGGTAACTGATTAAAACTCGGTCGCCAGCAAGCATCGCGCGCTATCAACCGACCCTTATCTGGAGCGTACGGACATCACTTTTGGAAGCTCGAACGGATGCTTGTTGCTTTTCAATTACGGCACCACGGATTTCTTTGGCGCTACTTGCGAAGTCTTTGAAGAGCGATTCGCGCCGTTTGATAGTACTCAGCAGCGAGCACTGCCACGACTGTTTAGTTATGCTTTTGCCGTGAGCGGCGTGTCGAGGGGCGTTTTTTTTTTGTTCTTAGGTTTACATGGTATATCGTGGCTTCCCCAGTGTCCGCTCAAGAAATGAGGACCAGCAATGATCAGCCCTCGCTTTTTTGCTCCCTTCATTTTGTTTATTGTAACTTGCGCACATACCCCCGTGTGTATAAGAACGAATACGCACAAAGTAATCAAAAGGGCACGATGCTGGTTTAGTCTGTGTGCTGTGTGTAACAGTTGATGAAGTAAAATACGCGAAATGCATGCATTTCGAACTGGTCAGGTAGTAACGCACGATCAGCACGTCGAACGCAACAACGGGAATCTTTATTTTTCTTAGTAGATAGAATTTCATCGAGTTAGTTCCACAAGAACAAAAAATACAAGGTGCAAAAATCAAACGTGGTTCAGAGGCGCGTGAGACTGCCCTTAACGCGAATGGTTGCTTCCATGCGCCGGTGCAGAGAATCGCACACAGATTGTACAAACTCGCGGTATCCCTTAATGCAGTCCCATTCCACTGCAACAGCGAACCACAATGCTTTTTTGCTTGTTGCACCCAAGCTCGTGTTTGCCAAGTTGGATTTGAGAAATCCCCACACATTTTCTATAACGTTGAAGTCCGCGCCCTTTGGCACCCATTTCAGCTGTCAAACTCCTCACTCTTCATGAAAGTCTTGGACGACTTTAGCTTTGTGGATGGGGCTGTGGTCCTGGTGAAGCCAGTAAAAGCCATCTTTAAAGGGCCCGTCTAGGGCGAACGGGACGAGGTAGCTGTCAAGGACATCGCAGTAGGACGCCGCGTTAATCATCGCTCGAAGCTGCACAAGTGGGGCCAGTCCATCTCTGCAGACGGCTCCCCATTCACAGCCGTGCCACCACTGCTAAGCACAGTGTGCATGTACCCGGGCTGATACCTACGTGCAAACAAAAACAAAATGTTATAGTTAGAAATGTGGGCAAGCGCCCTTCTAGAACTCGTTTTGCTGACGTGCGGACGTGATCTCTAGCTTCCAGACAAAGCTAAAGGCCTCTTGAACAAATTCCCAAATGCCCACTCGAGCATTGCACACAGAAAAACGGCATCCGGATTATCGCCCTTATCGCTCCGCCGTCGCATTGCCAGCCTGTCTTTATTTCACAAATTCTTCGACAGCCCTATCCACATCCCACCTTGTAATCTTCCCCCAGAATGCATATCTCATCGCACCAGCCATCACCTACAAGTTTTTGTCCACGGTCACACACCGTCACTTTTTCGAATTCCTTCTTTCTTCGTGCAGCCGCAGGCTGGAACGGCTTTCCAAACAACGTTGCCATCATCACTTGCCCAAGTCTTTTCGCTAAAAATGTAAAAACTTTCTTGCTGTTGTGAATTTGTGCTTTTAATTCTTTCCACCCCTTATGTAAAACGCCCTTTTTAGGGCCTTTAATGTAATAAAATGAAATGGAATGAAAGTATTCACCCACGCTGAAAATATAGCGCTGGCAATTGCAAAGCATGATATCATTGAGAGAATGTAGTTACATCTTACCTGCAGTTGTACGGGCGCCATAGTCGGCGCTGTTGACCCATCTTGAGGTTACAGTAGACTCGTCAATAAATATGACCTCACCCCAATCGACTACCGACCATTCTTCATGGGCTCGCGCGAAGCCCGGTCGGGCGCGCTTCTGCTGATCTGTTAAGTAAAGTAGGGTCTCTGAGCGACCACGCTTCCGCTCAGTCCTGCTTCATGCAAGCGCCGGCAGATTGTAGCCACACTGATGTTCAGAGATAGGGTCTCTCGAATTTCCCGCGTACTGTCGAATGGATCAGCCACCACCGCTACCACGATGAGTTCGTCGACTTCTGTCGATGTGGATCGTGGTCTCCCTGAACTGGGGGCATCTTCAATGCAGGCATCCTCATCTCGATGTGCCTGCAAATCCTATTCACAGCGCCGATCGATCGGTCAACTCGGCGACTTATAGTGTGCTGAGGAACAGCTTCAATAGAGAGGCGAATTATGTTGCGCCATTTATCTTCAGGTATTCTGGTGCAATCAATCCCTCCCACTGAACTGAGCACAAGAAATAAAATGAGTGCTCCACAGCACGCCGCTCACGGCAGGAACATAAATAAACAGTCGTGGCAGTGCTCGCTGCTGAGTATTATCAAACGGCGCGAATCTGTCATCAAACAAATCGCATGTAGCGCCAGAGAAATCCTTAGTGTCGCATTTGAAAAGCACCAAGCATCCGTCCGAGCTGTCAAAAGTGATGACCGGAAACGCTCTAGATAATGGTCCGTTCATAGCGCGCGCTGCTTGTTGGAAACCGAGCTAGTCAATTACCAGAGCCGGCGTTAGAAAGTGGTGCCGCACGGTTTGCCACGCTCTCGCACCTTCTGCTTACTTTTGACTGCACGTGTACGTCTTGTCTGGCCCATTTTGTATTTCGCATAATCACTAGAGTCAAAGTAACGCCCGTTTTGCCGGCGTGCCAGATGCTAAGCGTTCGCCGAGTCTCGCTTCATTCTTGGGTCATTTTTGGGATGCGCGAGCTACAGCTCAGCAGTTACCTCGTTGGCGTTGCTCCGCCAGCCCTCCCTCCCTCCCTTCACCCGGTACGCATCCATATAATGTCTTGCTGTGGCTTTTTAAGATTTGGGCACACCTCTGCGAGACGATTACACCGACTGTCGAGGTTCGGGGGATGCTCTACTTTTGATTCCAAAGCGATTATCATCCCGCCGGCGGTCGCCGGTAGCGCACGCCGCCTCGGAGGTCGACAGCCGGTGTAATCAGCTGGCACAGGTGCGTTCCAAGCTTAAAAGTCGTATCAAGAGACTATATCGACGCATATTCGCGTATCAGATCATGGTACGCGAAGCATGCCGAGCCACGCGCGTTACCGACGACCGTAGCTTGCGCATAGTCTCATTGAAGCTGAAAGCAGAATGGACAGGGCTTTTTCCAGGCTCATTTGCCTGCCAGAGCTTTCAAACAGTTCTTCCAAACATACGTTGCCATCACCAGGAGAGACCAGTGGTGTGTTGACCTGGCATTGATTGGAGATGTTTCTTCTTTTTAATGCACCAAGGAATTTACATGCATGCATCAGTGGCATGTCACTGCTGTACAGTTGGAAGTACCAATTGTTTGTACGAGTGGTGCAGTGTCCTGTCCTTGTGATCATTTTTTTTTTGCAGACTGCAATGTGCTTTTTTTATTTCTGATGTGCCCTAGGTTTGGCAAGACTGCATCAATGGGCCAGAGCTCACAGTCCCAGCTCTACTTGCAGTCAAAGTTTTGGCGATGTTCCATTATGAGCTGCTGCTCTCATTGTGTATTAAACTGTGTATACGTGAAACTGTTGCCTAACTCTCCATTCCTGGAACTTCTGAACCCTGGCGGGACAAGGAAAATTGCTGTCCATACCGTCCAGAAATCTGAACCAGTAGACACAAAGAGACCCATACACCATTAAAACTACAAGACAGTTAGGAAACCAGTAGCCTATGAGATTACTGACAGCTATGGGCATGTCAGCGTACTGGCCTTATTGGCGTGTTGGTATATACCAAACACTATTTCAAAGAGTGCACATTTTGCGACGGCCCGCCCTGTGCAGGCACGGTGCTGCCGTGCGCGCATCACCTCGTGTGGACATGTCCTCTGCGCACACAGTTGAAATCGAGATGGTAGCTAGGTTTTTCATACTCAGTTCAACTCGTAACAGCTGGCTTGTGTCCTCTGCAGGACATAAACGTACCCCAGTTCTCTCCCTCCAAGAATCGCTATCCTCCGCGGCCACTGTATTCCAGGCGGCTTTTTGAACTCGTGCTCTTCCAAGTCCATTTTCTTCTTAATTTCCAAATTTTTGCCCTAATTCACATTGCTCTCTGTCTCAAGGTTACCTCTCCTATTTTCTTTTCTATAGCATGCTGCGTTATTCTATATCATGCAGTGCGTGTACCAGTTGCTCTGAACATTGGAATAATGTTAGGATGATGAATTTTAATGGCGCATGGGCAGCTTTGGCCTAAGAGCACCATAGCACAAGGCATTTTTCTTTCCACAAAACAGGGTCAGACACCCACTTTTTAAGCATTTCACCTCTGTGAACCAGAGCACCAGGCCAGGGTAAAGCTTTCAAAGTAGTGGAAATTTCATAAATGGGGACACTTGAAGTGAGTTATTGGACAGGGGCCTCTTGCAAGAGGTACGATCTGGCAGAGTGGGACCACTTGACAGAAGGGACCATTTGGAACGTACTGGTTTAAAAAATCATTGGAAATTTCGGTTGGAACCAACTGATTTTTCCAGTCAATTCCAATCGGTTCAGGTTTATGTTTATGGGTTTAGTGTTCCAAAGCGACTCGGGCTATGAGGAATGCCGTGGTGGAGGGCTCCGGAAAATGTTGACCACCTGCGGTTCCTTAACGTGCTCTGACAACGCACAGTGCATGGGCCTCAAGCATTTCGAAAACCTCTATCGAAGTGGGACCACCATGGCCAGGGTCGAATCCGCATCTGTCAGACCAGCAGCCGAGCACCGTAACCAATGAGCCAAGGTTCAAATTGAGTTTTGAAATTGGTTCCAGTCTTTTGATGCCTTTAATCATCTTACATATTATTAAGCTTCAAAGGGAAAACTTATTTGTGAGGACTGCAGGGCAACGCCCAGCTTGGTACCAACATTTTCACAGGAGAATGGAAACAGAATTGTATATGCTCTCATGGAAACGAGGACAGGCTCACAAGAAACATACTGTAGTCGGGCTCTAATAACATACTAGCTGCATGTATACATCCACAAAGCACACTTCTGTCCCATATACAGGGCGTTTCACCATGGATTTTACACAATTAAAAAAGAAAGGCCTTTTGAGTTAGACGAGCACTTTTCTCTTGATGGCATTGTCAGCTGTGTAGCACATCAGAAAACAGCTCAGATGTGCTAACTAGCAGGTTGGTTAACTATCATAGTTAGGCTCCGTAATTATTGAGAAGCATGTGGCCCACCGTAAGCAATATTCATATCTGTTTTTAGAATTTCGAAGATGCGGTTGCCCTCGGCACTGTGGCCCGACAAAGTTTGGCTACATCGCGCCAAAATGCATGCGCTTTTGAGAAGTTTGCGGACAAAACGATCTCTTCTCTGATCGTAATTCGTCGAAACAGCTGAAATTTGTTGGGCCACAGCGCTGAGGGTAACTGTATTTTCGAAATTGTACAAACTGACATGGATATTGCTTACAGTGGGCTACACGCCTCTCAGAGGAGCCTAACAATTGCAGTTACAAAGTTAACTGTTCAATATTAGTTAACCAGCCTTCTAGACAGCATGTCTTAACTGTATTCTAATGATGCCAAAAGCAGCGCTCTTCTAACCCAAACAACCTATTTTAAAAATCGTGTAAAGTCTTGGGTGAAACACCCTATGTATACCCTAGTTGTGAGACTCCTGTACAGAGGTCAGTGGCCAGAGGTCAGAATTTTGATGCCTTTGACCTGTATAATGGAACGGAAGATTTCGTTCACTGCTGTGTGAAGCACCTTGTGGGCCATAGACCATTGTTGCACATTGCTGTTTAAGTAGTAATAGTAGTGCCCTTAGCTATTGTACATCATAAGGAGGAGAGTTATTGCCACCTGCCAGGGATTTGGGGTGCTGGGAGTGATGCAAGTTGCAATATGTGGCCCAGAAGCAAACCCAATGGCATGGAAGCTTTTGAAAAGGACAGCACACCATGGTGTAGATTTCAGAACTCACTATATTTCTCAATAGATGCAATTGGTTTCAACAAACTCTCTGGATGTCTTTAAAAGTTCCTCATGGGACATTCCTTCCTGTAGTTGCACAATGTGCTGCACAGTACTCTCAAACACTGTGGCGGCGTCCGTGCTGCGATCCAAACTCGGCACCAGAGTTCTGAGGGTGTCGCAAGCGTACTTAATCCGGGCTCGACGCTTTCGTTCCACATCGTTATGGCGCGCTCGTCTGTCTTCTGGTACTTCTGAGCTAGACGCGCTGCTTGCTTCCGGTGATGTGCCTTCCTGATCACTTGTGGTCGTCGTAGTATCGCCAGCATCGAAGCCGTCCAGGTTAAGGTAGACCGCATCCGCTTCGTAAACGACTTCAAATGTCGGGTCCGTCGTCGCAGTACCAAGAACTTCGGCACCAGTCTCGCCCAGGGGCTGTATTACGTACGCTGCACCAACTTCACCAACATACTGCAATTGCTGATTACTGTCCATCGTGAAATTTCCTCGCGCACAGAATGAAGCCTCACTTTTGCTGCTGCCGTTGGGGTGTGCTGCTGCTGCTACAGCTTCCGGTTCTCACCAAAGTGGTGTGGGTGAAATGTGATTAGTTCCGGTCGGCATCCTGGCGGTCCCTGATCGCAGCTGCTAGGTGAAATCCCCTTAGCAGATCTTGTCATCGTCATGGCACAAATGACTTGTCTGGTACCGACGTGAAACTGCTCAAGCAAAAAAAAAAACCATAGGGAATTTTATTAGTCTTATAAAAATTAGTATTGGTGCTATAGTTTCTCCTCTGGTTGTATCTGCTTTTGTACTGGGCCAAAACAGAAACCGATACTATACCGATATGTTTTATAGGCTATGCATGGTACTGGCTGCACTTGTCAATGGCCCCTGCAAAAGCGGTCGGTTGGTGGTTCTAGGCGAAATCCTAGAGGCCTGTGTGCTGTGCGATGTCAGTGCACGTTAAAGAACTCCAGGTGGTCGGAATTTCCGAAAGCCCTTCATTATGGCGTTTCTCATAGCCTGAGTGGCTTTGGGGCGTTAAACCCCCATGAACCAAACCAAACCTAGTTGTTATTCATTGCTTCGATCCTCATTCAGCTCAGGCTCTGATCTCAAAATCAACACATGCCGATCCTATGGCGCTTATGAGGCATTGCAGTAACGTAAAATTATTTGCCACATTAAGAATAAAGTACGCTGAGGCATACAGAAAAACTGCCGCCTGAAGTTCCAGAGGATCCGGCGCGCAACTAAGTTTGAGTTTGACGCCACAAGCCGCGGACAACGCGGTGCCGGCCGCGGAGGTAGAGGGACAAGTGACACATTGGGGAAGGAACACATTTTTTCTCTCTCCTCAAGCCAGAAAGAAAGCAAAACAAGAAAGAAAATTGACCACATATTGTGGTTGTCCGCATGCCGCTTCTACAAGGTAGGACTGGGTAGGACCCTATAATTAATCCGAGGAAACCTTTTTTTTCTTCTATTTTTCGGTCTAGTGGCCAAAAGCGCATATTGAGACCACAGTATCACTTTTAGTGTTACTAGCACACTTTTTTTTCAGTTGTCGACTGAGTATTATGTTGATTTAGGGAAGTGTTAGCGAAAGCGTAGACGAAGGAGGGCAACGTTGGGTATTTGTTTTGATTTTTTCACATTGCTTCTGCGTGCGTCAGCTGTGAAGTTTGTCGCGGTGTGCGCTGCCCTGAATTCAAAGTTCTGCAAGACGCTTCTCGTGGATATCAACGTTCGAGTGCTAGTTCGGCTTTTAGTGAGGTCCGTGTGCATGAGTTACAACCGCCGGCAGCGGTTGTTATGCTCTTTGCGCTGCGGCGTTGCGTTGCTAATGGCCGTTGCCACGCGAACAAATGAATTTGAATCGCGCCGTATGATGAAATTAATATGGGGGAGAGTTTTAGTATTTTAGGCACGATTTCTTGATAGGAGTATCTCAGGTTTTTAACCTTAATTTTGCTTTCTACTGTGCTGCTATGTTTCTTCCTCAAGTGGCGAGTCGTGCCCCGGCGGCTCAGCACTGCTGATTGTACTGGAGCAGTCGTTGCTGTTGTTGCCTTAAAGATGATGGCACATACTTACGGTGGGGGATTGGCCAGGATTTGTTGCAGATCCAGGGGTGCAGTCAAAAGCAAATGGAAGGCGCGAGAGAGTGGCAAACAGTGTTGTAGCGCTTTTCTAACGCCGGCTCTGGTAACTGATTAAAACTCGGTCGCCAGCAAGCATCGCGCGCTATCAACCGACCCTTATCTGGAGCGTACGGACATCACTTTTGGAAGCTCGAACGGATGCTTGTTGCTTTTCAATTACGGCACCACGGATTTCTTTGGCGCTACTTGCGAAGTCTTTGAAGAGCGATTCGCGCCGTTTGATAGTACTCAGCAGCGAGCACTGCCACGACTGTTTAGTTATGCTTTTGCCGTGAACGGCGTGTCGAGGGGGCGTTTTTTTTGTTCTTAGGTTTACATGGTATATCGTGGCTTCCCCAGTGTCCGCTCAAGAAATGAGGACCAGCAATGATCAGCCCTCGCTTTTTGCTCCCTTCATTTTGTTTATTGTAACTTGCGCACATACCCCCGTGTGTATAAGAACGAATACGCACAAAGTAATCAAAAGGGCACGATGCTGGTTTAGTCTGTGTGCTGTGTGTAACAGTTGATGAAGTAAAATACGCGAAATGCATGCATTTCGGAACTGGTCAGGTAGTAACGCACGATCAGCACGTCGAACGCAACAACGGGAATCTTTATTTTTCTTAGTAGATAGAATTTCATCGAGTTAGTTCCACAAGAACAAAAAATACAAGGTGCAAAAATCAAACGTGGTTCAGAGGCGCGTGAGACTGCCCTTAACGCGAATGGTTGCTTCCATGCGCCGGTGCAGAGAATCGCACACAGAATTGTACAAACTCGCGGTATCCCTTAATGCAGTCCCATTCCACTGCAACAGCGAACCACAATGCTTTTTTGCTTGTTGCACCCAAGCTCGTGTTTGCCAAGTTGGATTTGAGAAAACCCCACACATTTTCTATAACGTTGAAGTCCGCGCCCTTTGGCACCCATTTCAGCTGTCAAACTCCTCACTCTTCATGAAAGTCTTGGACGACTTTAGCTTTGTGGATGGGGCTGTGGTCCTGGTGAAGCCAGTAAAAGCCATCTTTAAAGGGCCCGTCCAGGGCGAACGGGACGAGGTAGCTGTCAAGGACATCGCAGTAGGACGCCGCGTTAATCATCGCTCGAAGCTGCACAAGTGGGGCCAGTCCATCTCTGCAGACGGCTCCCCATTCACAAGCCGTGCCACCACTGCTAAGCACAGTGTGCATGTACCCGGGCTGATACCTACGTGCAAACAAAAACGAAATGTTATAGTTAGAAATGTGGGCAAGCGCCCTTCTAGAACTCGTTTTGCTGACGTGCGGACGTGGATCTTTAGCTTCCAGACAAAGCTAAAGGCCTCTTGAACAAATTCCCAAATGCCCACTCGAGCATTGCACACAGAAAAACGGCATCCGGATTATCGCCCTTATCGCTCCGCCGTCGCATTGCCAGCCTGTCTTTATTTCACAAATTCTTCGACAGCCCTATCCACATCCCACCTTGTAATCTTCCCCCAGAATGCATATCTCATCGCACCAGCCATCACCTACAAGTTTTTGTCCACGGTCACACACCGTCACTTTCTCGAATTCCTTCTTTCTTCGTGCAGCCGCAGGCTGGAACGGCTTTCCAAACAACGTTGCCATCATCACTTGCCCAAGTCTTTTCGCTAAAAATGTAAAAACTTTCTTGCTGTTGTGAATTGGGCTTTTAATTCTTTCCACCCCTTATGTAAAACGCCCTTTTTAGGGCCTTTAATGTAATAAAATGAAATGGAATGAAAGTATTCACCCACGCTGAAAATATAGCGCTGGCAATTGCAAAGCATGATATCATTGAGAGAATGTAGTTACATCTTACCTGCAGTTGTACGGGCGCCATAGTCGGCGCTGTTGACCCATCTTGAGGTTACAGTAGACTCGTCAATAAATATGACCTCACCCCAATCGACTACCGACCATTCTTCATGGGCTCGCGCGAAGCCCGGTCGGGCGCGCTTCTGCTGATCTGTTAAGTAAAGTAGGGTCTCTGAGCGACCACGCTTCCGCTCAGTCCTGCTTCATGCAAGCGCCGGCAGATTGTAGCCACACTGATGTTCAGAGATAGGGTCTCTCGAATTTCTCGCGTACTCTCGAATGGATCAGCCCACCACCGCTACCACGATGAGTTCGTCGACTTCTGTCGATGTGGATCGTGGTCTCCCTGAACTGGGGGCATCTTCAATGCAGGCATCCTCATCTCGATGTGCCTACAAATCCTATTCACAGCGCCGATCGATCGGTCAACTCGGCGACTTATAGTGTGCTGAGAACAGCTTCAATAGAGAGGCGAATTATGTTGCGCCATTTATCTTCAGGTATTCTGGTGCAATCAATCCCTCCCTCTGACCTGAGCACAAGAAATAAAATGAGTGCTCCACAGCACGCCGCTCACGTCAGGAACATAAATAAACAGTCGTGGCAGTGCTCGCTGCTGAGTATTATCAAACGGCGCGAATCTGTCATCAAACAAATCGCATGTAGCGCCAGAGAAATCCTTAGTGTCGCATTTGAAAAGCAACAAGCATCCGTCCGAGCTGTCAAAAGTGATGACCGGAAACGCTCTAGATAATGGTCCCGCTCATAGCGCGCGCTGCTTGTTGGAAACCGAGCTAGTCAATTACCAGAGCCGGCGTTAGAAAGTGGTGCCGCACGGTTTGCCACGCTCTCGCACCTTCTGCTTACTTTTGACTTCACGTGTACGTCTTGTCTTGCCCATTTTGTATTTCGCATAATCACTAGAGTCAAAGTAACGCCCGTTTTGCCGGCGTGCCAGATGCTAAGCGTTCGCCGAGTCTCGCTTCATTCTTGGGTCATTTTTGGGATGCGCGAGCTACAGCTCAGCAGTTACCTCGTTGGCGTTGCTCCGCCAGCCCTCCCTCCCTCCCTTCACCCGGTACGCATCCATATAATGTCTTGCTGTGGCTTTTTAAGATTTGGCACACCTCTGCGAGACGATTACACCGACTGTCGAGGTTCGGGGGATGCTCTACTTTTGATTCCAAAGCGATTATCATCCGCCGGCGGTCGCCGGTAGCGCACGCCGCCTCGGAGGTCGACAGCCGGTGTAATCAGCTGGCACAGGTGCGTTCCAAGCTTAAAAGTCGTATCAAGAGACTATATCGACGCATATTCGCGTATCAGATCGTGGTACGCGAAGCATGCGAGCCACGCGCGTTACCGACGACCGTAGCTTGCGCATAGTCTCATTGAAGCTGAAAGCAGAATGGACAGGGCTTTTTCCAGGCTCATTTGCCTGCCAGAGCTTTCAAACAGTTCTTCCAAACATACGTTGCCATCACCAGGAGAGACCAGTGGTGTGTTGACCTGGCATTGATTGGAGATGTTTCTTCTTTTTAATGCACCAAGGAATTTACATGCATGCATCAGTGGCATGTCACTGCTGTACAGTTGGAAGTACCAATTGTTTGTACAAGTGGTGCAGTGTCCTGTCCTTGTGATCATTTTTTTTTTTTTGCAGACTGCAATGTGCTTTTTTTATTTCTGATGTGCCCTAGGTTTGGCAAGACTGCATCAATGGGCCGGAGCTCACAGTCCCAGCTCTACTTGCAGTCAAAGTTTTGGCGATGTTCCATTATGAGCTGCTGCTCTCCTTGTGTATTAAACTGTGTATACGTGAAACTGTTGCCTAACTCTCCATTCCTGGAACTTCTGAACCCTGGCGGGACAAGGAAAATTGCTGTCCATACCGTCCAGAAATCTGAACCAGTAGACACAAAGAGACCCATACACCATTAAAACTACAAGACAGTTAGGAAACCAGTAGCCTATGAGATTACTGACAGCTATGGGCATGTCAGCGTACTGGCCTTATTGGCGTGTTGGTATATACCAAACACTATTTCAAAGAGTGCACATTTTGCGACGGCCCGCCCTGTGCAGGCACGGTGCTGCCGTGCGCGCATCACCTCGTGTGGACATGTCCTCTGCGCACACAGTTGAAATCGAGATGGTAGCTAGGTTTTTCATACTCAGTTCAACTCGTAACAGCTGGCTTGTGTCCACTGCAGGACAAAAACGTACCCCAGTTCTCTCCCTCCAAGAATCGCTATCCTCCGCGGCCACTGTATTCCAGGCGGCTTTTTGAACTCGTGCTCTTCCAAGTCCATTTTCTTCTTAATTTCCAATTTTTGCCCTAATTCACATTGCTCTCTGTCTCAAGGTTACCTCTCCCATTTTCTTTTCTATAGCATGCTGCGTTATTCTATATCATGCAGTGCGTGTACCAGTTGCTCTGAACATTGGAATAATGTTAGGATGATGAATTTTAATGGCGCATGGGCAGCTTTGGCCTAAGAGCACCATAGCACAAGGCATTTTTCTTTCCACAAAACAGGGTCAGACACCCACTTTTTAAGCATTTCACCTCTGTGAACCAGAGCACCAGGCCAGGGTAAAGCTTTCAAAGTAGTGGAAATTTCATAAATGGGGACACTTGAAGTGAGTTATTGGACAGGGGCCTCTTGCAAGAGGTACGATCTGGCAGAGTGGGACCACTTGACAGAAGGGACCATTTGGAACGTACTGGTTTAAAAAATCATTGGAAATTTCGGTTGGAACCAACTGATTTTTCCAGTCAATTCCAATCGGTTCAGGTTTATGTTTATGGGTTTAGTGTTCCAAAGCGACTCGGGCTATGAGGAATGCCGTGGTTGAGGGCTCCGGAAAATGTTGACCACCTGCGGTTCCTTAACGTGCTCTGACAACGCACAGTGCATGGGCCTCAAGCATATCGAAAACCTCTATCGAAGTGGGACCACCATGGCCAGGGTCGAATCCGCATCTGTCAGACCAGCAGCCGAGCACCGTAACCAATGAGCCAAGGTTCAAATTGGGTTTTGAAATTGGTTCCAGTCTTTTGATGCCTTTAATCATCTTACATATTATTAAGCTTCAAAGGGAAAACTTATTTGTGAGGACTGCAGGGCAACGCCCAGCTTGGTACCAACATTTTCACAGGAGAATGCAAACAGAATTGTATATGCTCTCATGGAAACGAGGACAGGCTCACAAGAAACATACTGTAGTCGGGCTCTAATAACATACTAGCTGCATGTATACATCCACAAAGCACACTTCTGTCCCATATACAGGGCGTAACTATCATAGTTAGGCTCCGTAATTATTGAGAAGCATGTGGCCCACCGTAAGCAATATTCATATCTGTTTTTAGAATTTCGAAGATGCGGTTGCCCTCGGCACTGTGGCCCGACAAAGTTTGGCTACATCGCGCCAAAATGCATGCGCTTTTGAGAAGTTTGCGGACAAAACGATCTCTTCTCTGATCGTAATTCGTCGAAACAGCTGAAATTTGTTGGGCCACAGCGCTGAGGGTAACTGTATTTTCGAAATTGTACAAACTGACATGGATATTGCTTACAGTGGGCTACACGCCTCTCAGAGGAGCCTAACAATTGCAGTTACAAAGTTAACTGTTCAATATTAGTTAACCAGCCTTCTAGACAGCATGTCTTAACTGTATTCTAATGATGCCAAAAGCAGCGCTCTTCTAACCCAAACAACCTATTTTAAAAATCGTGTAAAGTCTTGGGTGAAACACCCTATGTATACCCTAGTTGTGAGACTCCTGTACAGAGGTCAGTGGCCAGAGGTCAGAATTTTGATGCCTTTGACCTGTATAATGGAACGGAAGATTTCGTTCACTGCTGTGTGAAGCACCTTGTGGGCCATAGACCATTGTTGCACATTGCTGTTTAAGTAGTAATAGTAGTGCCCTTAGCTATTGTACATCATAAGGAGGAGAGTTATTGCCACCTGCCAGGGATTTGGGGTGCTGGGAGTGATGCAAGTTGCAATATGTGGCCCAGAAGCAAACCCAATGGCATGGAAGCTTTTGAAAAGGACAGCACACCATGGTGTAGATTTCAGAACTCACTATATTTCTCAATAGATGCAATTGGTTTCAACAAACTCTCTGGATGTCTTTAAAAGTTCCTCATGGGACATTCCTTCCTGTAGTTGCACAATGTGCTGCACAGTACTCTCAAACACTGTGGCGGCGTCCGTGCTGCGATCCAAACTCGGCACCAGAGTTCTGAGGG
Source organism: Amblyomma americanum (assembly GCF_052857255.1). Lineage (NCBI taxonomy): Eukaryota > Metazoa > Arthropoda > Arachnida > Ixodida > Ixodidae > Amblyomma > Amblyomma americanum. The sequence continues at coordinate 297,400,025 of NC_135497.1, read as the reverse complement.
TGTCGCAAGCGTACTTAATCCGGGCTCGACGCTTTCGTTCCACATCGTTATGGCGCGCTCGTCTGTCTTCTGGTACTTCTGAGCTAGACGCGCTGCTTGCTTCCGGTGATGTGCCTTCCTGATCACTTGTGGTCGTCGTAGTATCGCCAGCATCGAAGCCGTCCAGGTTAAGGTAGACCGCATCCGCTTCGTAAACGACTTCAAATGTCGGGTCCGTCGTCGCAGTACCAAGACCTTCGGCACCAGTCTCGCCCAGGGGCTGTATTACGTACGCTGCACCAACTTCACCAACATACTGCAATTGCTGATTACTGTCCATCGTGAAATTTCCTCGCGCACAGAATGAAGCCTCACTTTTGCTGCTGCCGTCGGGGTGTGCTGCTGCTGCTACAGCTTCCGGTTCTCACCAAAGTGGTGTGGGTGAAATGTGATTAGTTCCGGTCGGCATCCTGGCGGTCCCTGATCGCAGCTGCTAGGTGAAATCCCCTTTGCAGATCTTGTCATCGTCATGGCACAAATGACTTGTCTGGTACCGACGTGAAACTGCTCAAGCAAAAAAAAACCCCATAGGGAATTTTATTAGTCTTATAAAAATTAGTATTGGTGCTATAGTTTCTCCTCTGGTTGTATCTGCTTTTGTACTGGGCCAAAACAGAAACCGATACTATACCGATATGTCTTATAGGCTATGCATGGTACTGGCTGCACTTGTCAATGGCCCCTGCAAAAGCGGTCGGTTGGTGGTTCTAGGCGAAATCCTAGAGGCCTGTGTGCTGTGCGATGTCAGTGCACGTTAAAGAACTCCAGGTGGTCGGAATTTCCGAAAGCCCTTCATTACGGCGTTTCTCATAGCCTGAGTGGCTTTGGGGCGTTAAACCCCCATGAACCAAACCAAACCTAGTTGTTATTCATTGCTTCGATCCTCATTCAGCTCAGGCTCTGATCTCAAAATCAACACATGCCGATCCTATGGCGCTTATGAGGCATTGCAGTAACGTAAAATTATTTGCCACATTAAGAATAAAGTACGCTGAGGCATACAGAAAAACTGCCGCCTGAAGTTCCAGAGGATCCGGCGCGCAACTAAGTTTGAGTTTGACGCCACAAGCCGCGGACAACGCGGTGCCGGCCGCGGAGGTAGAGGGACAAGTGACACATTGGGGAAGGAACACATTTTTTCTCTCTCCTCAAGCCAGAAAGAAAGCAAAACAAGAAAGAAAATTGACCACATATTGTGGTTGTCCGCATGCCGCTTCTACAAGGTAGGACTGGGTAGGACCCTATAATTAATCCGAGGAAACCTTTTTTTTCTTCTATTTTTCGGTCTAGTGGCCAAAAGCGCATATTGAGACCACAGTATCACTTTTAGTGTTACTAGCACACTTTTTTTTCAGTTGTCGACTGAGTATTATGTTGATTAGGGAAGTGTTAGCGAAAGCGTAGACGAAGGAGGGCAACGTTGGGTATTTGTTTTGATTTTTTCACATTGCTTCTGCGTGCGTCAGCTGTGAAGTTTGTCGCGGTGTGCGCTGCCCTGAATTCAAAGTTCTGCAAGACGCTTCTCGTGGATATCAACGTTCGAGTGCTAGTTCGGCTTTTAGTGAGGTCCGTGTGCATGAGTTACAACCGCCGGCAGCGGTTGTTATGCTCTTTGCGCTGCGGCGTTGCGTTGCTAATGGCCGTTGCCACGCGAACAAATGAATTTGAATCGCGCCGTATGATGAAATTAATATGGGGGAGAGTTTTAGTATTTTAGGCACGATTTCTTGATAGGAGTATCTCAGGTTTTTAACCTTAATTTTGCTTTCTACTGTGCTGCTATGTTTCTTCCTCAAGTGGCGAGTCGTGCCCCGGCGGCTCAGCACTGCTGATTGTACTGGTGCAGTCGTTGCTGTTGTTGCCTTAAAGATGATGGCACATACTTACGGTGGGGGATTGGCCAGGATTTGTTGCAGATCCAGGGGTGCAGTCAAAAGCAAATGGAAGGCGCGAGAGAGTGGCAAACAGTGTTGTAGCGCTTTCTAACGCCGGCTCTGGTAACTGATTAAAACTCGGTCGCCAGCAAGCATCGCGCGCTATCAACCGACCCTTATCTGGAGCGTACGGACATCACTTTTGGAAGCTCGAACGGATGCTTGTTGCTTTTCAATTACGGCACCACGGATTTCTTTGGCGCTACTTGCGAAGTCTTTGAAGAGCGATTCGCGCCGTTTGATAGTACTCAGCAGCGAGCACTGCCACGACTGTTTAGTTATGCTTTTGCCGTGAACGGCGTGTCGAGGGGCGTTTTTTTTTGTTCTTAGGTTTACATGGTATATCGTGGCTTCCCCAGTGTCCGCTCAAGAAATGAGGACCAGCAATGATCAGCCCTCGCTTTTTTGCTCCCTTCATTTTGTTTATTGTAACTTGCGCACATACCCCCGTGTGTATAAGAACGAATACGCACAAAGTAATCAAAAGGGCACGATGCTGGTTTAGTCTGTGTGCTGTGTGTAACAGTTGATGAAGTAAAATACGCGAAATGCATGCATTTCGAACTGGTCAGGTAGTAACGCACGATCAGCACGTCGAACGCAACAACGGGAATCTTTATTTTTCTTAGTAGATAGAATTTCATCGAGTTAGTTCCACAAGAACAAAAAATACAAGGTGCAAAAATCAAACGTGGTTCAGAGGCGCGTGAGACTGCCCTTAACGCGAATGGTTGCTTCCATGCGCCGGTGCAGAGAATCGCACACAGATTGTACAAACTCGCGGTATCCCTTAATGCAGTCCCATTCCACTGCAACAGCGAATCACAATGCTTTTTTGCTTGTTGCACCCAAGCTCGTGTTTGCCAAGTTGGATTTGAGAAATCCCCACACATTTTCTATAACGTTGAAGTCCGCGCCCTTTGGCACCCATTTCAGCTGTCAAACTCCTCACTCTTCATGAAAGTCTTGGACGACTTTAGCTTTGTGGATGGGGCTGTGGTCCTGGTGAAGCCAGTAAAAGCCATCTTTAAAGGGCCCGTCCAGGGCGAACGGGACGAGGCAGCTGTCAAGGACATCGCAGTAGGACGCCGCGTTAATCATCGCTCGAAGCTGCACAAGTGGGGTCAGTCCATCTCTGCAGACGGCTCCCCATTCACAGCCGTGCCACCACTGCTAAGCACAGTGTGCATGTACCCGGGCTGATACCTACGTGCAAACAAAAACAAAATGTTATAGTTAGAAATGTGGGCAAGCGCCCTTCTAGAACTCGCTTTGCTGACGTGCGGACGTGATGTCTGGCTTCCAGACAAAGCTAAAGGCCTCTTGAACAAATTCCCAAATGCCCACTCGAGCATTGCACACAGAAAAACGGCATCCGGATTATCGCCCTTATCGCTCCGCCGTCGCATTGCCAGCCTGTCTTTATTTCACAAATTCTTCGACAGCCCTATCCACATCCCACCTTGTAATCTTCCCCCAGAATGCATATCTCATCGCACCAGCCATCACCTACAAGTTTTTGTCCACGGTCACACACCGTCACTTTTTCGAATTCCTTCTTTCTTCGTGCAGCCGCAGGCTGGAACGGCTTTCCAAACAACGTTGCCATCATCACTTGCCCAAGTCTTTTCGCTAAAAATGTAAAAACTTTCTTGCTGTTGTGAATTTGTGCTTTTAATTCTTTCCACCCCTTATGTAAAACGCCCTTTTTAGGGCCTTTAATGTAATAAAATGAAATGGAATGAAAGTATTCACCCACGCTGAAAATATAGCGCTGGCAATTGCAAAGCATGATATCATTGAGAGAATGTAGTTACATCTTACCTGCAGTTGTACGGGCGCCATAGTCGGCGCTGTTGACCCATCTTGAGGTTACAGTAGACTCGTCAATAAATATGACCTCACCCCAATCGACTACCGACCATTCTTCATGGGCTCGCGCGAAGCCCGGTCGGGCGCGCTTCTGCTGATCTGTTAAGTAAAGTAGGGTCTCTGAGCGACCACGCTTCCGCTCAGTCCTGCTTCATGCAAGCGCCGGCAGATTGTAGCCACACTGATGTTCAGAGATAGGGTCTCTCGAATTTCTCGCGTACTCTCGAATGGATCAGCCACCACCGCTACCACGATGAGTTCGTCGACTTCTGTCGATGTGGATCGTGGTCTCCCTGAACTGGGGGCATCTTCAATGCAGGCATCCTCATCTCGATGTGCCTGCAAATCCTATTCACAGCGCCGATCGATCGGTCAACTCGGCGACTTATAGTGTGCTGAGGAACAGCTTCAATAGAGAGGCGAATTATGTTGCGCCATTTATCTTCAGGTATTCTGGTGCAATCAATCCCTCCCTCTGACCTGAGCACAAGAAATAAAATGAGTGCTCCACAGCACGCCGCTCACGGCAGGAACATAAATAAACAGTCGTGGCAGTGCTCGCTGCTGAGTATTATCAAACGGCGCGAATCTGTCATCAAACAAATCGCATGTAGCGCCAGAGAAATCCTTAGTGTCGCATTTGAAAAGCAACAAGCATCCGTCCGAGCTGTCAAAAGTGATGACCGGAAACGCTCTAGATAATGGTCCGCTCATAGCGCGCGCTGCTTGTTGGAAACCGAGCTAGTCAATTACCAGAGCCGGCGTTAGAAAGTGGTGCCGCACGGTTTGCCACGCTCTCGCACCTTCTGCTTACTTTTGACTTCACGTGTACGTCTTGTCTGGCCCATTTTGTATTTCGCATAATCACTAGAGTCAAAGTAACGCCCGTTTTGCCGGCGTGCCAGATGCTAAGCATTCGCCGAGTCTCGCTTCATTCTTGGGTCATTTTTGGGATGCGCGAGCTACAGCTCAGCAGTTACCTCGTTGGCGTTGCTCCGCCAGCCCTCCCTCCCTCCCTTCACCCGGTACGCATCCATATAATGTCTTGCTGTGGCTTTTTAAGATTTGGGCACACCTCTGCGAGACGATTACACCGACTGTCGAGGTTCGGGGGATGCTCTACTTTTGATTCCAAAGCGATTATCATCCCGCCGGCGGTCGCCGGTAGCGCACGCCGCCTCGGAGGTCGACAGCCGGTGTAATCAGCTGGCACAGGTGCGTTCCAAGCTTAAAAGTCGTATCAAGAGACTATATCGACGCATATTCGCGTATCAGATCGTGGTACGCGAAGCATGCCGAGCCACGCGCGTTACCGACGACCGTAGCTTGCGCATAGTCTCATTGAAGCTGAAAGCAGAATGGACAGGGCTTTTTCCAGGCTCATTTGCCTGCCAGAGCTTTCAAACAGTTCTTCCAAACATACGTTGCCATCACCAGGAGAGACCAGTGGTGTGTTGACCTGGCATTGATTGGAGATGTTTCTTCTTTTTAATGCACCAAGGAATTTACATGCATGCATCAGTGGCATGTCACTGCTGTACAGTTGGAAGTACCAATTGTTTGTACAAGTGGTGCAGTGTCCTGTCCTTGTGATCATTTTTTTTTTTGCAGACTGCAATGTGCTTTTTTTATTTCTGATGTGCCCTAGGTTTGGCAAGACTGCATCAATGGGCCGGAGCTCACAGTCCCAGCTCTACTTGCAGTCAAAGTTTTGGCGATGTTCCATTATGAGCTGCTGCTCTCCTTGTGTATTAAACTGTGTATACGTGAAACTGTTGCCTAACTCTCCATTCCTGGAACTTCTGAACCCTGGCGGGACAAGGAAAATTGCTGTCCATACCGTCCAGAAATCTGAACCAGTAGACACAAAGAGACCCATACACCATTAAAACTACAAGACAGTTAGGAAACCAGTAGCCTATGAGAGTACTGACAGCTATGGGCATGTCAGCGTACTGGCCTTATTGGCGTGTTGGTATATACCAAACACTATTTCAAAGAGTGCACATTTTGCGACGGCCCGCCCTGTGCAGGCACGGTGCTGCCGTGCGCGCATCACCTCGTGTGGACATGTCCTCTGCGCACACAGTTGAAATCGAGATGGTAGCTAGGTTTTTCATACTCAGTTCAACTCGTAACAGCTGGCTTGTGTCCACTGCAGGACAAAAACGTACCCCAGTTCTCTCCCTCCAAGAATTGCTATCCTCCGCGGCCACTGTATTCCAGGCAGCTTTTTGAACTCGTGCTCTTCCAAGTCCATTTTCTTCTTAATTTCCAAATTTTTGCCCTAATTCACATTGCTCTCTGTCTCAAGGTTACCTCTCCTATTTTCTTTTCTATAGCATGCTGCGTTATTCTATATCATGCAGTGCGTGTACCAGTTGCTCTGAACATTGGAATAATGTTAGGATGATGAATTTTAATGGCGCATGGGCAGCTTTGGCCTAAGAGCACCATAGCACAAGGCATTTTTCTTTCCACAAAACAGGGTCAGACACCCACTTTTTAAGCATTTCACCTCTGTGAACCAGAGCACCAGGCCAGGGTAAAGCTTTCAAAGTAGTGGAAATTTCATAAATGGGGACACTTGAAGTTAGTTATTGGACAGGGGCCTCTTGCAAGAGGTACGATCTGGCAGAGTGGGACCACTTGACAGAAGGGACCATTTGGAACCTACTGGTTTAAAAAATCATTGGAAATTTCGGTTGGAACCAACTGATTTTTCCAGTCAATTCCAATCGGTTCAGGTTTATGTTTATGGGTTTAGTGTTCCAAAGCGACTCGGGCTATGAGGAATGCCGTGGTGGAGGGCTCCGGAAAATGTTGACCACCTGCGGTTCCTTAACGTGCTCTGACAACGCACAGTGCATGGGCCTCAAGCATTTCGAAAACCTCTATCGAAGTGGGACCACCATGGCCAGGGTCGAATCCGCATCTGTCAGACCAGCAGCCGAGCACCGTAACCAATGAGCCAAGGTTCAAATTGGGTTTTGAAATTGGTTCCAGTCTTTTGATGCCTTTAATCATCTTACATATTATTAAGCTTCAAAGGGAAAACTTATTTGTGAGGACTGCAGGGCAACGCCCAGCTTGGTACCAACATTTTCACAGGAGAATGGAAACAGAATTGTATATGCTCTCATGGAAACGAGGACAGGCTCACAAGAAACATACTGTAGTCGGGCTCTAATAACATACTAGCTGCATGTATACATCCACAAAGCACACTTCTGTCCCATATACATGGCGTTTCACCTAGGATTTTACACAATTAAAAAAGAAAGGCCTTTTGAGTTAGACGAGCACTTTTCTCTTGATGGCATTGTCAGCTGTGTAGCACATCAGAAAACAGCTCAGATGTGCTAACTAGCAGGTTGGTTAACTATCATAGTTAGGCTCCGTAATTATTGAGAAGCATGTGGCCCACCGTATGCAATATTCATATCTGTTTTTAGAATTTCGAAGATGCGGTTGCCCTCGGCACTGTGGCCCGACAAAGTTTGGCTACATCGCGCCAAAATGCATGCGCTTTTGAGAAGTTTGCGGACAAAACGATCTCTTCTCTGATCGTAATTCGTCGAAACAGCTGAAATTTGTTGGGCCACAGCGCTGAGGGTAACTGTATTTTCGAAATTGTACAAACTGACATGGATATTGCTTACAGTGGGCTACACGCCTCTCAGAGGAGCCTAACAATTGCAGTTACAAAGTTAACTGTTCAATATTAGTTAACCAGCCTTCTAGACAGCATGTCTTAACTGTATTCTAATGATGCCAAAAGCAGCGCTCTTCTAACCCAAACAACCTATTTTAAAAATCGTGTAAAGTCTTGGGTGAAACACCCTATGTATACCCTAGTTGTGAGACTCCTGTACAGAGGTCAGTGGCCAGAGGTCAGAATTTTGATGCCTTTGACCTGTATAATGGAACGGAAGATTTCGTTCACTGCTGTGTGAAGCACCTTGTGGGCCATAGACCATTGTTGCACATTGCTGTTTAAGTAGTAATAGTAGTGCCCTTAGCTATTGTACATCATAAGGAGGAGAGTTATTGCCACCTGCCAGGGATTTGGGGTGCTGGGAGTGATGCAAGTTGCAATATGTGGCCCAGAAGCAAACCCAATGGCATGGAAGCTTTTGAAAAGGACAGCACACCATGGTGTAGATTTCAGAACTCACTATATTTCTCAATAGATGCAATTGGTTTCAACAAACTCTCTGGATGTCTTTAAAAGTTCCTCATGGGACATTCCTTCCTGTAGTTGCACAATGTGCTGCACAGTACTCTCAAACACTGTGGCGGCGTCCGTGCTGCGATCCAAACTCGGCACCAGAGTTCTGAGGGTGTCGCAAGCGTACTTAATCCGGGCTCGACGCTTTCGTTCCACATCGTTATGGCGCGCTCGTCTGTCTTCTGGTACTTCTGAGCTAGACGCGCTGCTTGCTTCCGGTGATGTGCCTTCCTGATCACTTGTGGTCGTCGTAGTATCGCCAGCATCGAAGCCGTCCAGGTTAAGGTAGACCGCATCCGCTTCGTAAACGACTTCAAATGTCGGGTCCGTCGTCGCAGTACCAAGACCTTCGGCACCAGTCTCGCCCAGGGGCTGTATTACGTACGCTGCACCAACTTCACCAACATACTGCAATTGCTGATTACTGTCCATCGTGAAATTTCCTCGCGCACAGAATGAAGCCTCACTTTTGCTGCTGCCGTTGGGGTGTGCTGCTGCTGCTACAGCTTCCGGTTCTCACCAAAGTGGTGTGGGTGAAATGTGATTAGTTCCGGTCGGCATCCTGGCGGTCCCTGATCGCAGCTGCTAGGTGAAATCCCCTTGCAGATCTTGTCATCGTCATGGCACAAATGACTTGTCTGGTACCGACGTGAAACTGCTCAAGCAAAAAAAAAACCATAGGGAATTTTATTAGTCTTATAAAAATTAGTATTGGTGCTATAGTTTCTCCTCTGGTTGTATCTGCTTTTGTACTGGGCCAAAACAGAAACCGATACTATACCGATATGTCTTATAGGCTATGCATGGTACTGGCTGCACTTGTCAATGGGCCCTGCAAAAGCGGTCGGTTGGTGGTTCTAGGCGAAATCCTAGAGGCCTGTGTGCTGTGCGATGTCAGTGCACGTTAAAGAACTCCAGGTGGTCGGAATTTCCGGAGCCCTTCATGACGGCGTTTCTCATAGCCTGAGTGGCTTTGGGGCGTTAAACCCCCATGAACCAAACCAAACCTAGTTGTTATTCATTGCTTCGATCCTCATTCAGCTCAGGCTCTGATCTCAAAATCAACACATGCCGATCCTATGGCGCTTATGAGGCATTGCAGTAACGTAAAATTATTTGCCACATTAAGAATAAAGTACGCTGAGGCATACAGAAAAACTGCCGCCTGAAGTTCCAGAGGATCCGGCGCGCAACTAAGTTTGAGTTTGACGCCACAAGCCGCGGACAACGCGGTGCCGGCCGCGGAGGTAGAGGGACAAGTGACACATTGGGGAAGGAACACATTTTTTCTCTCTCCTCAAGCCAGAAAGAAAGCAAAACAAGAAAGAAAATTGACCACATATTGTGGTTGTCCGCATGCCGCTTCTACAAGGTAGGACTGGGTAGGACCCTATAATTAATCCGAGGAAACCTTTTTTTTCTTCTATTTTTCGGTCTAGTGGCCAAAAGCGCATATTGAGACCACAGTATCACTTTTAGTGTTACTAGCACACTTTTTTTCCAGTTGTCGACTGAGTATTATGTTGATTTAGGGAAGTGTTAGCGAAAGCGTAGACGAAGGAGGGCAACGTTGGGTATTTGTTTTCATTTTTTCACATTGCTTCTGCGTGCGTCAGCTGTGAAGTTTGTCGCGGTGTGCGCTGCCCTGAATTCAAAGTTCTGCAAGACGCTTCTCGTGGATATCAACGTTTGAGTGCTAGTTCGGCTTTTAGTGAGGTCCGTGTGCATGAGTTACAACCGCCGGCAGCGGTCGTTATGCTCTTTGCGCTGCGGCGTTGCGTTGCTAATGGCCGTTGCCACGCGAACAAATGAATTTGAATCGCGCCGTATGATGAAATTAATATGGGGGAGAGTTTTAGTATTTTAGGCACGATTTCTTGATAGGAGTATCTCAGGTTTTTAACCTTAATTTTGCTTTCTACTGTGCTGCTATGTTTCTTCCTCAAGTGGCGAGTCGTGCCCCGGCGGCTCAGCACTGCTGATTGTACTGGTGCAGTCGTTGCTGTTGTTGCCTTAAAGATGATGGCACATACTTACGGTGGGGGATTGGCCAGGATTTGTTGCAGATCCAGGGGTGCAGTCAAAAGCAAATGGAAGGCGCGAGAGAGTGGCAAACAGTGTTGTAGCGCTTTCTAACGCCGGCTCTGGTAACTGATTAAAACTCGGTCGCCAGCAAGCATCGCGCGCTATCAACCGACCCTTATCTGGAGCGTACGGACATCACTTTTGGAAGCTCGAACGGATGCTTGTTGCTTTTCAATTACGGCACCACGGATTTCTTTGGCGCTACTTGCGAAGTCTTTGAAGAGCGATTCGCGCCGTTTGATAGTACTCAGCAGCGAGCACTGCCACGACTGTTTAGTTATGCTTTTGCCGTGAACGGCGTGTCGAGGGGCGTTTTTTTTTGTTCTTAGGTTTACATGGTATATCGTGGCTTCCCCAGTGTCCGCTCAAGAAATGAGGACCAGCAATGATCAGCCCTCGCTTTTTTGCTCCCTTCATTTTGTTTATTGTAACTTGCGCACATACCCCCGTGTGTATAAGAACGAATACGCACAAAGTAATCAAAAGGGCACGATGCTGGTTTAGTCTGTGTGCTGTGTGTAACAGTTGATGAAGTAAAATACGCGAAATGCATGCATTTCGAACTGGTCAGGTAGTAACGCACGATCAGCACGTCGAACGCAACAACGGGAATCTTTATTTTTCTTAGTAGATAGAATTTCATCGAGTTAGTTCCACAAGAACAAAAAATACAAGGTGCAAAAATCAAACGTGGTTCAGAGGCGCGTGAGACTGCCCTTAACGCGAATGGTTGCTTCCATGCGCCGGTGCAGAGAATCGCACACAGATTGTACAAACTCGCGGTATCCCTTAATGCAGTCCCATTCCACTGCAACAGCGAACCACAATGCTTTTTTGCTTGTTGCACCCAAGTTCGTGTTTGCCAAGTTGGATTTGAGAAATCCCCACACATTTTCTATAACGTTGAAGTCCGCGCCCTTTGGCACCCATTTCAGCTGTCAAACTCCTCACTCTTCATGAAAGTCTTGGACGACTTTAGCTTTGTGGATGGGGCTGTGGTACTGGTGAAGCCAGTAAAAGCCATCTTTAAAGGGCCCGTCCAGGGCGAACGGGACGAGGTAGCTGTCAAGGACATCGCAGTAGGACGCCGCGTTAATCATCGCTCGAAGCTGCACAAGTGGGGCCAGTCCATCTCTGCAGACGGCTCCCCATTCACAGCCGTGCCACCACTGCTAAGCACAGTGTGCATGTACCCGGGCTGATACCTACGTGCAAACAAAAACAAAATGTTATAGTTAGAAATGTGGGCAAGCGCCCTTCTAGAACTCGTTTTGCTGACGTGCGGACGTGATCTTTAGCTTCCAGACAAAGCTAAAGGCCTCTTGAACAAATTCCCAAATGCCCACTCGAGCATTGCACACAGAAAAACGGCATCCGGATTATCGCCCTTATCGCTCCGCCGTCGCATTGCCAGCCTGTCTTTATTTCACAAATTCTTCGACAGCCCTATCCACATCCCACCTTGTAATCTTCCCCCAGAATGCATATCTCATCGCACCAGCCATCACCTACAAGTTTTTGTCCACGGTCACACACCGTCACTTTCTCGAATTCCTTCTTTCTTCGTGCAGCCGCAGGCTGGAACGGCTTTCCAAACAACGTTGCCATCATCACTTGCCCAAGTCTTTTCGCTAAAAATGTAAAAACTTTCTTGCTGTTGTGAATTTGGGCTTTTAATTCTTTCCACCCCTTATGTAAAACGCCCTTTTTAGGGCCTTTAATGTAATAAAATGAAATGGAATGAAAGTATTCACCCACGCTGAAAATATAGCGCTGGCAATTGCAAAGCATGATATCATTGAGAGAATGTAGTTACATCTTACCTGCAGTTGTACGGGCGCCATAGTCGGCGCTGTTGACCCATCTTGAGGTTACAGTAGACTCGTCAATAAATATGACTTCACCCCAATCGACTACCGACCATTCTTCATGGGCTCGCGCGAAGCCCGGTCGGGCGCGCTTCTGCTGATCTGTTAAGTAAAGTAGGGTCTCTGAGCGACCACGCTTCCGCTCAGTCCTGCTTCATGCAAGCGCCGGCAGATTGTAGCCACACTGATGTTCAGAGATAGGGTCTCTCGAATTTGTCGCGTACTCTCGAATGGATCAGCCACCACCGCTACCACGATGAGTTCGTCGACTTCTGTCGATGTGGATCGTGGTCTCCCTGAACTGGGGGCATCTTCAATGCAGGCATCCTCATCTCGATGTGCCTGCAAATCCTATTCACAGCGCCGATCGATCGGTCAACTCGGCGACTTATAGTGTGCTGAGGAACAGCTTCAATAGAGAGGCGAATTATGTTGCGCCATTTATCTTCAGGTATTCTGGTGCAATCAATCCCTCCCTCTGACCTGAGCACAAGAAATAAAATGAGTGCTCCACAGCACGCCGCTCACGTCAGGAACATAAATAAACAGTCGTGGCAGTGCTCGCTGCTGAGTATTATCAAACGGCGCGAATCTGTCATCAAACAAATCGCATGTAGCGCCAGAGAAATCCTTAGTGTCGCATTTGAAAAGCAACAAGCATCCGTCCGAGCTGTCAAAAGTGATGACCGGAAACGCTTTAGATAATGGTCCGCTCATAGCGCGCGCTGCTTGTTGGAAACCGAGCTAGTCAATTACCAGAGCCGGCGTTAGAAAGTGGTGCCGCACGGTTTGCCACGCTCTCGCACCTTCTGCTTACTTTTGACTTCACGTGTACGTCTTGTCTGGCCCATTTTGTATTTCGCATAATCACTAGAGTCAAAGTAACGCCCGTTTTGCCGGCGTGCCAGATGCTAAGCGTTCGCCGAGTCTCGCTTCATTCTTGGGTCATTTTTGGGATGCGCGAGCTACAGCTCAGCAGTTACCTCGTTGGCGTTGCTCCGCCAGCCCTCCCTCCCTCCCTTCACCCGGTACGCATCCATATAATGTCTTGCTGTGGCTTTTTAAGATTTGGGCACACCTCTGCGAGACGATTACACCGACTGTCGAGGTTCGGGGGATGCTCTACTTTTGATTCCAAAGCGATTATCATCCCGCCGGCGGTCGCCGGTAGCGCACGCCGCCTCGGAGGTCGACAGCCGGTGTAATCAGCTGGCACAGGTGCGTTCCAAGCTTAAAAGTCGTATCAAGAGACTATATCGACGCATATTCGCGTATCAGATCGTGGTACGCGAAGCATGCCGAGCCACGCGCGTTACCGACGACCGTAGCTTGCGCATAGTCTCATTGAAGCTGAAAGCAGAATGGACAGGGCTTTTTCCAGGCTCATTTGCCTGCCAGAGCTTTCAAACAGTTCTTCCAAACATACGTTGCCATCACCAGGAGAGACCAGTGGTGTGTTGACCTGGCATTGATTGGAGATGTTTCTTCTTTTTAATGCACCAAGGAATTTACATGCATGCATCAGTGGCATGTCACTGCTGTACAGTTGGAAGTACCAATTGTTTGTACAAGTGGTGCAGTGTCCTGTCCTTGTGATCATTTTTTTTTTGCAGACTGCAATGTGCTTTTTTTATTTCTGATGTGCCCTAGGTTTGGCAAGACTGCATCAATGGGCCGGAGCTCACAGTCCCAGCTCTACTTGCAGTCAAAGTTTTGGCGATGTTCCATTATGAGCTGCTGCTCTCCTTGTGTATTAAACTGTGTATACGTGAAACTGTTGCCTAACTCTCCATTCCTGGAACTTCTGAACCCTGGCGGGACAAGGAAAATTGCTGTCCATACCGTCCAGAAATCTGAACCAGTAGACACAAAGAGACCCATACACCATTAAAACTACAAGACAGTTAGGAAACCAGTAGCCTATGAGATTACTGACAGCTATGGGCATGTCAGCGTACTGGCCTTATTGGCATGTTGGTATATACCAAACACTATTTCAAAGAGTGCACATTTTGCGACGGCCCGCCCTGTGCAGGCACGGTGCTGCCGTGCGCGCATCACCTCGTGTGGACATGTCCTCTGCGCACACAGTTGAAATTGAGATGGTAGCTAGGTTTTTCATACTCAGTTCAACTCGTAACAGCTGGCTTGTGTCCACTGCAGGACAAAAACGTACCCCAGTTCTCTCCCTCCAAGAATCGCTATCCTCCGCGACCACTGTATTCCAGGCGGCTTTTTGAACTCGTGCTCTTCCAAGTCTATTTTCTTCTTAATTTCCAAATTTTTGCCCTAATTCACATTGCTCTCTGTCTCAAGGTTACCTCTCCTATTTTCTTTTCTATAGCATGCTGCGTTATTCTATATCATGCAGTGCGTGTACCAGTTGCTCTGAACATTGGAATAATGTTAGGATGATGAATTTTAATGGCGCATGGGCAGCTTTGGCCTAAGAGCACCATAGCACAAGGCATTTTTCTTTCCACAAAACAGGGTCAGACACCCACTTTTTAAGCATTTCACCTCTGTGAACCAGAGCACCAGGCCAGGGTAAAGCTTTCAAAGTAGTGGAAATTTCATAAATGGGGACACTTGAAGTTAGTTATTGGACAGGGGCCTCTTGCAAGAGGTACGATCTGGCAGAGTGGGACCACTTGACAGAAGGGACCATTTGGAACGTACTGGTTTAAAAAATCATTGGAAATTTCGGTTGGAACCAACTGATTTTTCCAGTCAATTCCAATCGGTTCAGGTTTATGTTTATGGGTTTAGTGTTCCAAAGCGACTCGGGCTATGAGGAATGCCGTGGTGGAGGGCTCCGGAAAATGTTGACCACCTGCGGTTCCTTAACGTGCTCTGACAACGCACAGTGCATGGGCCTCAAGCATATCGAAAACCTCTATCGAAGTGGGACCACCATGGCCAGGGTCGAATCCGCATCTGTCAGACCAGCAGCCGAGCACCGTAACCAATGAGCCAAGGTTCAAATTGGGTTTTGAAATTGGTTCCAGTCTTTTGATGCCTTTAATCATCTTACATATTATTAAGCTTCAAAGGGAAAACTTATTTGTGAGGACTGCAGGGCAACGCCCAGCTTGGTACCAACATTTTCACAGGAGAATGGAAACAGAATTGTATATGCTCTCATGGAAACGAGGACAGGCTCACAAGAAACATACTGTAGTCGGGCTCTAATAACATACTAGCTGCATGTATACATCCACAAAGCACACTTCTGTCCCATATACAGGGCGTTTCACCTAGGATTTTACACAATTAAAAAAGAAAGGCCTTTTGAGTTAGACGAGCACTTTTCTCTTGATGGCATTGTCAGCTGTGTAGCACATCAGAAAACAGCTCAGATGTGCTAACTAGCAGGTTGGTTAACTATCATAGTTAGGCTCCGTAATTATTGAGAAGCATGTGGCCCACCGTAAGCAATATTCATATCTGTTTTTAGAATTTCGAAGATGCGGTTGCTCTCGGCACTGTGGCCCGACAAAGTTTGGCTACATCGCGCCAAAATGCATGCGCTTTTGAGAAGTTTGCGGACAAAACGATCTCTTCTCTGATCGTAATTCGTCGAAACAGCTGAAATTTGTTGGGCCACAGCGCTGAGGGTAACTGTATTTTCGAAATTGTACAAACTGACATGGATATTGCTTACAGTGGGCTACACGCCTCTCAGAGGAGCCTAACAATTGCAGTTACAAAGTTAACTGTTCAATATTAGTTAACCAGCCTTCTAGACAGCATGTCTTAACTGTATTCTAATGATGCCAAAAGCAGCGCTCTTCTAACCCAAACAACCTATTTTAAAAATCGTGTAAAGTCTTGGGTGAAACACCCTATGTATACCCTAGTTGTGAGACTCCTGTACAGAGGTCAGTGGCCAGAGGTCAGAATTTTGATGCCTTTGACCTGTATAATGGAACGGAAGATTTCGTTCACTGCTGTGTGAAGCACCTTGTGGGCCATAGACCATTGTTGCACATTGCTGTTTAAGTAGTAATAGTAGTGCCCTTAGCTATTGTACATCATAAGGAGGAGAGTTATTGCCACCTGCCAGGGATTTGGGGTGCTGGGAGTGATGCAAGTTGCAATATGTGGCCCAGAAGCAAACCCAATGGCATGGAAGCTTTTGAAAAGGACAGCACACCATGGTGTAGATTTCAGAACTCACTATATTTCTCAATAGATGCAATTGGTTTCAACAAACTCTCTGGATGTCTTTAAAAGTTCCTCATGGGACATTCCTTCCTGTAGTTGCACAATGTGCTGCACAGTACTCTCAAACACTGTGGCGGCGTCCGTGCTGCGATCCAAACTCGGCACCAGAGTTCTGAGGGTGTCGCAAGCGTACTTAATCCGGGCTCGACGCTTTCGTTCCACATCGTTATGGCGCGCTCGTCTGTCTTCTGGTACTTCTGAGCTAGACGCGCTGCTTGCTTCCGGTGATGTGCCTTCCTGATCACTTGTGGTCGTCGTAGTATCGCCAGCATCGAAGCCGTCCAGGTTAAGGTAGACCGCATCCGCTTCGTAAACGACTTCAAATGTCGGGTCCGTCGTCGCAGTACCAAGACCTTCGGCACCAGTCTCGCCCAGGGGCTGTATTACGTACGCTGCACCAACTTCACCAACATACTGCAATTGCTGATTACTGTCCATCGTGAAATTTCCTCGCGCACAGAATGAAGCCTCACTTTTGCTGCTGCCGTTGGGGTGTGCTGCTGCTGCTACAGCTTCCGGTTCTCACCAAAGTGGTGTGGGTGAAATGTGATTAGTTCTGGTCGGCATCCTGGCGGTCCCTGATCGCAGCTGCTAGGTGAAATCCCCTTTGCAGATCTTGTCATCGTCATGGCACAAATGACTTGTCTGGTACCGACGTGAAACTGCTCAAGCAAAAAAAAAAACCATAGGGAATTTTATTAGTCTTATAAAAATTAGTATTGGTGCTATAGTTTCTCCTCTGGTTGTATCTGCTTTTGTACTGGGCCAAAACAGAAACCGATACTATACCGATATGTCTTATAGGCTATGCATGGTACTGGCTGCACTTGTCAATGGGCCCTGCAAAAGCGGTCGGTTGGTGGTTCTAGGCGAAATCCTAGAGGCCTGTGTGCTGTGCGATGTCAGTGCACGTTAAAGAACTCCAGGTGGTCGGAATTTCCGGAGCCCTTCATGACGGCGTTTCTCATAGCCTGAGTGGCTTTGGGGCGTTAAACCCCCATGAACCAAACCAAACCTAGTTGTTATTCATTGCTTCGATCCTCATTCAGCTCAGGCTCTGATCTCAAAATCAACACATGCCGATCCTATGGCGCTTATGAGGCATTGCAGTAACGTAAAATTATTTGCCACATTAAGAATAAAGTACGCTGAGGCATACAGAAAAACTGCCGCCTGAAGTTCCAGAGGATCCGGCGCGCAACTAAGTTTGAGTTTGACGCCACAAGCCGCGGACAACGCGGTGCCGGCCGCGGAGGTAGAGGGACAAGTGACACATTGGGGAAGGAACACATTTTTTCTCTCTCCTCAAGCTAGAAAGAAAGCAAAACAAGAAAGAAAATTGACCACATATTGTGGTTGTCCGCATGCCGCTTCTACAAGGTAGGACTGGGTAGGACCCTATAATTAATCCGAGGAAACCTTTTTTTTTCTTCTATTTTTCGGTCTAGTGGCCAAAAGCGCATATTGAGACCACAGTATCACTTTTAGTGTTACTAGCACACTTTTTTTTCAGTTGTCGACTGAGTATTATGTTGATTTAGGGAAGTGTTAGCGAAAGCGTAGACGAAGGAGGGCAACGTTGGGTATTTGTTTTGATTTTTTCACATTGCTTCTGCGTGCGTCAGCTGTGAAGTTTGTCGCGGTGTGCGCTGCCCTGAATTCAAAGTTCTGCAAGACGCTTCTCGTGGATATCAACGTTCGAGTGCTAGTTCGGCTTTTAGTGAGGTCCGTGTGCATGAGTTACAACCGCCGGCAGCGGTTGTTATGCTCTTTGCGCTGCGGCGTTGCGTTGCTAATGGCCGTTGCCACGCGAACAAATGAATTTGAATCGCGCCGTATGATGAAATTAATATGGGGGAGAGTTTTAGTATTTTAGGCACGATTTCTTGATAGGAGTATCTCAGGTTTTTAACCTTAATTTTGCTTTCTACTGTGCTGCTATGTTTCTTCCTCAAGTGGCGAGTCGTGCCCCGGCGGCTCAGCACTGCTGATTGTACTGGTGCAGTCGTTGCTGTTGTTGCCTTAAAGATGATGGCACATACTTACGGTGGGGGATTGGCCAGGATTTGTTGCAGATCCAGGGGTGCAGTCAAAAGCAAATGGAAGGCGCGAGAGAGTGGCAAACAGTGTTGTAGCGCTTTCTAACGCCGGCTCTGGTAACTGATTAAAACTCGGTCGCCAGCAAGCATCGCGCGCTATCAACCGACCCTTATCTGGAGCGTACGGACATCACTTTTGGAAGCTCGAACGGATGCTTGTTGCTTTTCAATTACGGCACCACGGATTTCTTTGGCGCTACTTGCGAAGTCTTTGAAGAGCGATTCGCGCCGTTTGATAGTACTCAGCAGCGAGCACTGCCACGACTGTTTAGTTATGCTTTTGCCGTGAACGGCGTGTCGAGGGGCGTTTTTTTTTGTTCTTAGGTTTACATGGTATATCGTGGCTTCCCCAGTGTCCGCTCAAGAAATGAGGACCAGCAATGATCAGCCCTCGCTTTTTTGCTCCCTTCATTTTGTTTATTGTAACTTGCGCACATACCCCCGTGTGTATAAGAACGAATACGCACAAAGTAATCAAAAGGGCACGATGCTGGTTTAGTCTGTGTGCTGTGTGTAACAGTTGATGAAGTAAAATACGCGAAATGCATGCATTTCGAACTGGTCAGGTAGTAACGCACGATCAACACGTTGAACGCAACAACGGGAATCTTTATTTTTCTTAGTAGATAGAATTTCATCGAGTTAGTTCCACAAGAACAAAAAATACAAGGTGCAAAAATCAAACGTGGTTCAGAGGCGCGTGAGACTGCCCTTAACGCGAATGGTTGCTTCCATGCGCCGGTGCAGAGAATCGCACACAGATTGTACAAACTCGCGGTATCCCTTAATGCAGTCCCATTCCACTGCAACAGCGAACCACAATGCTTTTTTGCTTGTTGCACCCAAGTTCGTGTTTGCCAAGTTGGATTTGAGAAATCCCCACACATTTTCTATAACGTTGAAGTCCGCGCCCTTTGGCACCCATTTCAGCTGTCAAACTCCTCACTCTTCATGAAAGTCTTGGACGACTTTAGCTTTGTGGATGGGGCTGTGGTCCTGGTGAAGCCAGTAAAAGCCATCTTTAAAGGGCCCGTCCAGGGCGAACGGGACGAGGTAGCTGTCAAGGACATCGCAGTAGGACGCCGCGTTAATCATCGCTCGAAGCTGCACAAGTGGGGCCAGTCCATCTCTGCAGACGGCTCCCCATTCACAGCCGTGCCACCACTGCTAAGCACAGTGTGCATGTACCCGGGCTGATACCTACGTGCAAACAAAAACAAAATGTTATAGTTAGACATGTGGGCAAGCGCCCTTCTAGAACTCGTTTTGCTGACGTGCGGACGTGATCTCTAGCTTCCAGACAAAGCTAAAGGCCTCTTGAACAAATTCCCAAATGCCCACTCGAGCATTGCACACAGAAAAACGGCATCCGGATTATCGCCCTTATCGCTCCGCCGTCGCATTGCCAGCCTGTCTTTATTTCACAAATTCTTCGACAGCCCTATCCACATCCCACCTTGTAATCTTCCCCCAGAATGCATATCTCATCGCACCAGCCATCACCTACAAGTTTTTGTCCACGGTCACACACCGTCACTTTTTCGAATTCCTTCTTTCTTCGTGCAGCCGCAGGCTGGAACGGCTTTCCAAACAACGTTGCCATCATCACTTGCCCAAGTCTTTTCGCTAAAAATGTAAAAACTTTCTTGCTGTTGTGAATTTGTGCTTTTAATTCTTTCCACCCCTTATGTAAAACGCCCTTTTTAGGGCCTTTAATGTAATAAAATGAAATGGAATGAAAGTATTCACCCACGCTGAAAATATAGCGCTGGCAATTGCAAAGCATGATATCATTGAGAGAATGTAGTTACATCTTACCTGCAGTTGTACGGGCGCCATAGTCGGCGCTGTTGACCCATCTTGAGGTTACAGTAGACTCGTCAATAAATATGACCTCACCCCAATCGACTACCGACCATTCTTCATGGGCTCGCGCGAAGCCCGGTCGGGCGCGCTTCTGCTGATCTGTTAAGTAAAGTAGGGTCTCTGAGCGACCACGCTTCCGCTCAGTCCTGCTTCATGCAAGCGCCGGCAGATTGTAGCCACACTGATGTTCAGAGATAGGGTCTCTCGAATTTCTCGCGTACTCTCGAATGGATCAGCCACCACCGCTACCACGATGAGTTCGTCGACTTCTGTCGATGTGGATCGTGGTCTCCCTGAACTGGGGTCATCTTCAATGCAGGCATCCTCATCTCGATGTGCCTGCAAATCCTATTCACAGCGCCGATCGATCGGTCAACTCGGCGACTTATAGTGTGCTGAGGAACAGCTTCAATAGAGAGGCGAATTATGTTGCGCCATTTATCTTCAGGTATTCTGGTGCAATCAATCCCTCCCTCTGACCTGAGCACAAGAAATAAAATGAGTGCTCCACAGCACGCCGCTCACGGCAGGAACATAAATAAACAGTCGTGGCAGTGCTCGCTGCTGAGTATTATCAAACGGCGCGAATCTGTCATCAAACAAATCGCATGTAGCGCCAGAGAAATCCTTAGTGTCGCATTTGAAAAGCAACAAGCATCCGTCCGAGCTGTCAAAAGTGATGACCGGAAACGCTCTAGATAATGGTCCGCTCATAGCGCGCGCTGCTTGTTGGAAACCGAGCTAGTCAATTACCAGAGCCGGCGTTAGAAAGTGGTGCCGCACGGTTTGCCACGCTCTCGCACCTTCTGCTTACTTTTGACTTCACGTGTACGTCTTGTCTGGCCCATTTTGTATTTCGCATAATCACTAGAGTCAAAGTAACGCCCGTTTTGCCGGCGTGCCAGATGCTAAGCGTTCGCCGAGTCTCGCTTCATTCTTGGGTCATTTTTGGGATGCGCGAGCTACAGCTCAGCAGTTACCTCGTTGGCGTTGCTCCGCCAGCCCTCCCTCCCTCCCTTCACCCGGTACGCATCCATATAATGTCTTGCTGTGGCTTTTTAAGATTTGGGCACACCTCTGCGAGACGATTACACCGACTGTCGAGGTTCGGGGGATGCTCTACTTTTGATTCCAAAGCGATTATCATCCCGCCGGCGGTCGCCGGTAGCGCACGCCGCCTCGGAGGTCGACAGCCGGTGTAATCAGCTGGCACAGGTGCGTTCCAAGCTTAAAAGTCGTATCAAGAGACTATATCGACGCATATTCGCGTATCAGATCGTGGTACGCGAAGCATGCCGAGCCACGCGCGTTACCGACGACCGTAGCTTGCGCATAGTCTCATTGAAGCTGAAAGCAGAATGGACAGGGCTTTTTCCAGGCTCATTTGCCTGCCAGAGCTTTCAAACAGTTCTTCCAAACATACGTTGCCATCACCAGGAGAGACCAGTGGTGTGTTGACCTGGCATTGATTGGAGATGTTTCTTCTTTTTAATGCACCAAGGAATTTACATGCATGCATCAGTGGCATGTCACTGCTGTACAGTTGGAAGTACCAATTGTTTGTACAAGTGGTGCAGTGTCCTGTCCTTGTGATCATTTTTTTTTTGCAGACTGCAATGTGCTTTTTTTATTTCTGATGTGCCCTAGGTTTGGCAAGACTGCATCAATGGGCCGGAGCTCACAGTCCCAGCTCTACTTGCAGTCAAAGTTTTGGCGATGTTCCATTATGAGCTGCTGCTCTCCTTGTGTATTAAACTGTGTATACGTGAAACTGTTGCCTAACTCTCCATTCCTGGAACTTCTGAACCCTGGCGGGACAAGGAAAATTGCTGTCCATACCGTCCAGAAATCTGAACCAGTAGACACAAAGAGTCCCATACACCATTAAAACTACAAGACAGTTAGGAAACCAGTAGCCTATGAGATTACTGACAGCTATGGGCATGTCAGCGTACTGGCCTTATTGGCGTGTTGGTATATACCAAACACTATTTCAAAGAGTGCACATTTTGCGACGGCCCGCCCTGTGCAGGCACGGTGCTGCCGTGCGCGCATCACCTCGTGTGGACATGTCCTCTGCGCACACAGTTGAAATCGAGATGGTAGCTAGGTTTTTCATACTCAGTTCAACTCGTAACAGCTGGCTTGTGTCCACTGCAGGACAAAAACGTACCCCAGTTCTCTCCCTCCAAGAATCGCTATCCTCCGCGGCCACTGTATTCCAGGCAGCTTTTTGAACTCGTGCTCTTCCAAGTCCATTTTCTTCTTAATTTCCAAATTTTTGCCCTAATTCACATTGCTCTCTGTCTCAAGGTTACCTCTCCTATTTTCCTTTCTATAGCATGCTGCGTTATTCTATATCATGCAGTGCGTGTACCAGTTGCTCTGAACATTGGAATAATGTTAGGATGATGAATTTTAATGGCGCATGGGCAGCTTTGGCCTAAGAGCACCATAGCACAAGGCATTTTTCTTTCCACAAAACAGGGTCAGACACCCACTTTTTAAGCATTTCACCTCTGTGAACCAGAGCACCAGGCCAGGGTAAAGCTTTCAAAGTAGTGGAAATTTCATAAATGGGGACACTTGAAGTGAGTTATTGGACAGGGGCCTCTTGCAAGAGGTACGATCTGGCAGAGTGGGACCACTTGACAGAAGGGACCATTTGGAACGTACTGGTTTAAAAAATCATTGGAAATTTCGGTTGGAACCAACTGATTTTTCCAGTCAATTCCAATCGGTTCAGGTTTATGTTTATGGGTTTAGTGTTCCAAAGCGACTCGGGCTATGAGGAATGCCGTGGTGGAGGGCTCCGGAAAATGTTGACCACCTGCGGTTCCTTAACGTGCTCTGACAACGCACAGTGCATGGGCCTCAAGCATTTCGAAAACCTCTATCGAAGTGGGACCACCATGGCCAGGGTCGAATCCGCATCTGTCAGACCAGCAGCCGAGCACCGTAACCAATGAGCCAAGGTTCAAATTGGGTTTTGAAATTGGTTCCAGTCTTTTGATGCCTTTAATCATCTTACATATTATTAAGCTTCAAAGGGAAAACTTATTTGTGAGGACTGCAGGGCAACGCCCAGCTTGGTACCAACATTTTCACAGGAGAATGGAAACAGAATTGTATATGCTCTCATGGAAACGAGGACAGGCTCACAAGAAACATACTGTAGTCGGGCTCTAATAACATACTAGCTGCATGTATACATCCACAAAGCACACTTCTGTCCCATATGCAGGGCGTTTCACCTAGGATTTTACACAATTAAAAAAGAAAGGCCTTTTGAGTTAGACGAGCACTTTTCTCTTGATGGCATTGTCAGCTGTGTAGCACATCAGAAAACAGCTCAGATGTGCTAACTAGCAGGTTGGTTAACTATCATAGTTAGGCTCCGTAATTATTGAGAAGCATGTGGCCCACCGTAAGCAATATTCATATCTGTTTTTAGAATTTCGAAGATGCGGTTGCCCTCGGCACTGTGGCCCGACAAAGTTTGGCTACATCGCGCCAAAATGCATGCGCTTTTGAGAAGTTTGCGGACAGAACGATCTCTTCTCTGATCGTAATTCGTCGAAACAGCTGAAATTTGTTGGGCCACAGCGCTGAGGGTAACTGTATTTTCGAAATTGTACAAACTGACATGGATATTGCTTACAGTGGGCTACACGCCTCTCAGAGGAGCCTAACAATTGCAGTTACAAAGTTAACTGTTCAATATTAGTTAACCAGCCTTCTAGACAGCATGTCTTAACTGTATTCTAATGATGCCAAAAGCAGCGCTCTTCTAACCCAAACAACCTATTTTAAAAATCGTGTAAAGTCTTGGGTGAAACACCCTATGTATACCCTAGTTGTGAGACTCCTGTACAGAGGTCAGTGGCCAGAGGTCAGAATTTTGATGCCTTTGACCTGTATAATGGAACGGAAGATTTCGTTCACTGCTGTGTGAAGCACCTTGTGGGCCTTAGACCATTGTTGCACATTGCTGTTTAAGTAGTAATAGTAGTGCCCTTAGCTATTGTACATCATAAGGAGGAGAGTTATTGCCACCTGCCAGGGATTTGGGGTGCTGGGAGTGATGCAAGTTGCAATATGTGGCCCAGAAGCAAACCCAATGGCATGGAAGCTTTTGAAAAGGACAGCACACCATGGTGTAGATTTCAGAACTCACTATATTTCTCAATAGATGCAATTGGTTTCAACAAACTCTCTGGATGTCTTTAAAAGTTCCTCATGGGACATTCCTTCCTGTAGTTGCACAATGTGCTGCACAGTACTCTCAAACACTGTGGCGGCGTCCGTGCTGCGATCCAAACTCGGCACCAGAGTTCTGAGGGTGTCGCAAGCGTACTTAATCCGGGCTCGACGCTTTCGTTCCACATCGTTATGGCGCGCTCGTCTGTCTTCTGGTACTTCTGAGCTAGACGCGCTGCTTGCTTCCGGTGATGTGCCTTCCTGATCACTTGTGGTCGTCGTAGTATCGCCAGCATCGAAGCCGTCCAGGTTAAGGTAGACCGCATCCGCTTCGTAAACGACTTCAAATGTCGGGTCCGTCGTCGCAGTACCAAGACCTTCGGCACCAGTCTCGCCCAGGGGCTGTATTACGTACGCTGCACCAACTTCACCAACATACTGCAATTGCTGATTACTGTCCATCGTGAAATTTCCTCGCGCACAGAATGAAGCCTCACTTTTGCTGCTGCCGTTGGGGTGTGCTGCTGCTGCTACAGCTTCCGGTTCTCACCAAAGTGGTGTGGGTGAAATGTGATTAGTTCCGGTCGGCATCCTGGCGGTCCCTGATCGCAGCTGCTAGGTGAAATCCCCTTTGCAGATCTTGTCATCGTCATGGCACAAATGACTTGTCTGGTACCGACGTGAAACTGCTCAAGCAAAAAAAAAAAAAAACCATAGGGAATTTTATTAGTCTTATAAAAATTAGTATTGGTGCTATAGTTTCTCCTCTGGTTGTATCTGCTTTTGTACTGGGCCAAAACAGAAACCGATACTATACCGATATGTCTTATAGGCTATGCATGGTACTGGCTGCACTTGTCAATGGCCCCTGCAAAAGCGGTCGGTTGGTGGTTCTAGGCGAAATCCTAGAGGCCTGTGTGCTGTGCGATGTCAGTGCACGTTAAAGAACTCCAGGTGGTCGGAATTTCCGAAAGCCCTTCATTACGGCGTTTCTCATAGCCTGAGTGGCTTTGGGGCGTTAAACCCCCATGAACCAAACCAAACCTAGTTGTTATTCATTGCTTCGATCCTCATTCAGCTCAGGCTCTGATCTCAAAATCAACACATGCCGATCCTATGGCGCTTATGAGGCATTGCAGTAACGTAAAATTATTTGCCACATTAAGAATAAAGTACGCTGAGGCATACAGAAAAACTGCCGCCTGAAGTTCCAGAGGATCCGGCGCGCAACTAAGTTTGAGTTTGACGCCACAAGCCGCGGACAACGCGGTGCCGGCCGCGGAGGTAGAGGGACAAGTGACACATTGGGGAAGGAACACATTTTTTCTCTCTCCTCAAGCCAGAAAGAAAGCAAAACAAGAAAGAAAATTGACCACATATTGTGGTTGTCCGCATGCCGCTTCTACAAGGTAGGACTGGGTAGGACCCTATAATTAATCCGAGGAAACCTTTTTTTTCTTCTATTTTTCGGTCTAGTGGCCAAAAGCGCATATTGAGACCACAGTATCACTTTTAGTGTTACTAGCACACTTTTTTTTCAGTTGTCGACTGAGTATTATGTTGATTTAGGGAAGTGTTAGCGAAAGCGTAGACGAAGGAGGGCAACGTTGGGTATTTGTTTTGATTTTTTCACATTGCTTCTGCGTGCGTCAGCTGTGAAGTTTGTCGCGGTGTGCGCTGCCCTGAATTCAAAGTTCTGCAAGACGCTTCTCGTGGATATCAACGTTCGAGTGCTAGTTCGGCTTTTAGTGAGGTCCGTGTGCATGAGTTACAACCGCCGGCAGCGGTTGTTATGCTCTTTGCGCTGCGGCGTTGCGTTGCTAATGGCCGTTGCCACGCGAACAAATGAATTTGAATCGCGCCGTATGATGAAATTAATATGGGGGAGAGTTTTAGTATTTTAGGCACGATTTCTTGATAGGAGTATCTCAGGTTTTTAACCTTAATTTTGCTTTCTACTGTGCTGCTATGTTTCTTCCTCAAGTGGCGAGTCGTGCCCCGGCGGCTCAGCACTGCTGATTGTACTGGTGCAGTCGTTGCTGTTGTTGCCTTAAAGATGATGGCACATACTTACGGTGGGGGATTGGCCAGGATTTGTTGCAGATCCAGGGGTGCAGTCAAAAGCAAATGGAAGGCGCGAGAGAGTGGCAAACAGTGTTGTAGCGCTTTCTAACGCCGGCTCTGGTAACTGATTAAAACTCGGTCGCCAGCAAGCATCGCGCGCTATCAACCGACCCTTATCTGGAGCGTACGGACATCACTTTTGGAAGCTCGAACGGATGCTTGTTGCTTTTCAATTACGGCAGCACGGATTTCTTTGGCGCTACTTGCGAAGTCTTTGAAGAGCGATTCGCGCCGTTTGATAGTACTCAGCAGCGAGCACTGCCACGACTGTTTAGTTATGCTTTTGCCGTGAACGGCGTGTCGAGGGGCGTTTTTTTTTGTTCTTAGGTTTACATGGTATATCGTGGCTTCCCCAGTGTCCGCTCAAGAAATGAGGACCAGCAATGATCAGCCCTCGCTTTTTTGCTCCCTTCATTTTGTTTATTGTAACTTGCGCACATACCCCCGTGTGTATAAGAACGAATACGCACAAAGTAATCAAAAGGGCACGATGCTGGTTTAGTCTGTGTGCTGTGTGTAACAGTTGATGAAGTAAAATACGCGAAATGCATGCATTTCGAACTGGTCAGGTAGTAACGCACGATCAGCACGTCGAACGCAACAACGGGAATCTTTATTTTTCTTAGTAGATAGAATTTCATCGAGTTAGTTCCACAAGAACAAAAAATACAAGGTGCAAAAATCAAACGTGGTTCAGAGGCGCGTGAGACTGCCCTTAACGCGAATGGTTGCTTCCATGCGCCGGTGCAGAGAATCGCACACAGATTGTACAAACTCGCGGTATCCCTTAATGCAGTCCCATTCCACTGCAACAGCGAACCACAATGCTTTTTTGCTTGTTGCACCCAAGCTCGTGTTTGCCAAGTTGGATTTGAGAAATCCCCACACATTTTCTATAACGTTGAAGTCCGCGCCCTTTGGCACCCATTTCAGCTGTCAAACTCCTCACTCTTCATGAAAGTCTTGGACGACTTTAGCTTTGTGGATGGGGCTGTGGTCCTGGTGAAGCCAGTAAAAGCCATCTTTAAAGGGCCCGTCCAGGGCGAACGGGACGAGGTAGCTGTCAAGGACATCGCAGTAGGACGCCGCGTTAATCATCGCTCGAAGCTGCACAAGTGGGGTCAGTCCATCTCTGCAGACGGCTCCCCATTCACAGCCGTGCCACCACTGCTAAGCACAGTGTGCATGTACCCGGGCTGATACCTACGTGCAAACAAAAACAAAATGTTATAGTTAGAAATGTGGGCAAGCGCCCTTCTAGAACTCGTTTTGCTGACGTGCGGACGTGATCTTTAGCTTCCAGACAAAGCTAAAGGCCTCTTGAACAAATTCCCAAATGCCCACTCGAGCATTGCACACAGAAAAACGGCATCCGGATTATCGCCCTTATCGCTCCGCCGTCGCATTGCCAGCCTGTCTTTATTTCACAAATTCTTCGACAGCCCTATCCACATCCCACCTTGTAATCTTCCCCCAGAATGCATATCTCATCGCACCAGCCATCACCTACAAGTTTTTGTCCACGGTCACACACCGTCACTTTTTCGAATTCCTTCTTTCTTCGTGCAGCCGCAGGCTGGAACGGCTTTCCAAACAACGTTGCCATCATCACTTGCCCAAGTCTTTTCGCTAAAAATGTAAAAACTTTCTTGCTGTTGTGAATTTGTGCTTTTAATTCTTTCCACCCCTTATGTAAAACGCCCTTTTTAGGGCCTTTAATGTAATAAAATGAAACGGAATGAAAGTATTCAC
This sequence comes from Amblyomma americanum, assembly GCF_052857255.1. Lineage (NCBI taxonomy): Eukaryota > Metazoa > Arthropoda > Arachnida > Ixodida > Ixodidae > Amblyomma > Amblyomma americanum. The sequence continues at coordinate 297,371,728 of NC_135497.1, read as the reverse complement.
CCACGCTGAAAATATAGCGCTGGCAATTGCAAAGCATGATATCATTGAGAGAATGTAGTTACATCTTACCTGCAGTTGTACGGGCGCCATAGTCGGCGCTGTTGACCCATCTTGAGGTTACAGTAGACTCGTCAATAAATATGACCTCACCCCAATCGACTACCGACCATTCTTCATGGGCTCGCGCGAAGCCCGGTCGGGCGCGCTTCTGCTGATCTGTTAAGTAAAGTTGGGTCTCTGAGCGACCACGCTTCCGCTCAGTCCTGCTTCATGCAAGCGCCGGCAGATTGTAGCCACACTGATGTTCAGAGATAGGGTCTCTCGAATTTCTCGCGTACTCTCGAATGGATCAGCCACCACCGCTACCACGATGAGTTCGTCGACTTCTGTCGATGTGGATCGTGGTCTCCCTGAACTGGGGGCATCTTCAATGCAGGCATCCTCATCTCGATGTGCCTGCAAATCCTATTCACAGCGCCGATCGATCGGTCAACTCGGCGACTTATAGTGTGCTGAGGAACAGCTTCAATAGAGAGGCGAATTATGTTGCGCCATTTATCTTCAGGTATTCTGGTGCAATCAATCCCTCCCTCTGACCTGAGCACAAGAAATAAAATGAGTGCTCCACAGCACGCCGCTCACGGCAGGAACATAAATAAACAGTCGTGGCAGTGCTCGCTGCTGAGTATTATCAAACGGCGCGAATCTGTCATCAAACAAATCGCATGTAGCGCCAGAGAAATCCTTAGTGTCGCATTTGAAAAGCAACAAGCATCCGTCCGAGCTGTCAAAAGTGATGACCGGAAACGCTCTAGATAATGGTCCGCTCATAGCGCGCGCTGCTTGTTGGAAACCGAGCTAGTCAATTACCAGAGCCGGCGTTAGAAAGTGGTGCCGCACGGTTTGCCACGCTCTCGCACCTTCTGCTTACTTTTGACTTCACGTGTACGTCTTGTCTGGCCCATTTTGTATTTCGCATAATCACTAGAGTCAAAGTAACGCCCGTTTTGCCGGCGTGCCAGATGCTAAGCGTTCGCCGAGTCTCGCTTCATTCTTGGGTCATTTTTGGGATGCGCGAGCTACAGCTCAGCAGTTACCTCGTTGGCGTTGCTCCGCCAGCCCTCCCTCCCTCCCTTCACCCGGTACGCATCCATATAATGTCTTGCTGTGGCTTTTTAAGATTTGGGCACACCTCTGCGAGACGATTACACCGACTGTCGAGGTTCGGGGGATGCTCTACTTTTGATTCCAAAGCGATTATCATCCCGCCGGCGGTCGCCGGTAGCGCACGCCGCCTCGGAGGTCGACAGCCGGTGTAATCAGCTGGCACAGGTGCGTTCCAAGCTTAAAAGTCGTATCAAGAGACTATATCGACGCATATTCGCGTATCAGATCGTGGTACGCGAAGCATGCCGAGCCACGCGCGTTACCGACGACCGTAGCTTGCGCATAGTCTCATTGAAGCTGAAAGCAGAATGGACAGGGCTTTTTCCAGGCTCATTTGCCTGCCAGAGCTTTCAAACAGTTCTTCCAAACATACGTTGCCATCACCAGGAGAGACCAGTGGTGTGTTGACCTGGCATTGATTGGAGATGTTTCTTCTTTTTAATGCACCAAGGAATTTACATGCATGCATCAGTGGCATGTCACTGCTGTACAGTTGGAAGTACCAATTGTTTGTACAAGTGGTGCAGTGTCCTTTCCTTGTGATCATTTTTTTTTGCAGACTGCAATGTGCTTTTTTTATTTCTGATGTGCCCTAGGTTTGGCAAGACTGCATCAATGGGCCGGAGCTCACAGTCCCAGCTCTACTTGCAGTCAAAGTTTTGGCGATGTTCCATTATGAGCTGCTGCTCTCCTTGTGTATTAAACTGTGTATACGTGAAACTGTTGCCTAACTCTACATTCCTGGAACTTCTGAACCCTGGCGGGACAAGGAAAATTGCTGTCCATACCGTCCAGAAATCTGAACCAGTAGACACAAAGAGACCCATACACCATTAAAACTACAAGACAGTTAGGAAACCAGTAGCCTATGAGATTACTGACAGCTATGGGCATGTCAGCGTACTGGCCTTATTGGCGTGTTGGTATATACCAAACACTATTTCAAAGAGTGCACATTTTGCGACGGCCCGCCCTGTGCAGGCACGGTGCTGCCGTGCGCGCATCACCTCGTGTGGACATGTCCTCTGCGCACACAGTTGAAATCGAGATGGTAGCTAGGTTTTTCATACTCAGTTCAACTCGTAACAGCTGGCTTGTGTCCACTGCAGGACAAAAACGTACCCCAGTTCTCTCCCTCCAAGAATCGCTATCCTCCGCGGCCACTGTATTCCAGGCAGCTTTTTGAACTCGTGCTCTTCCAAGTCCATTTTCTTCTTAATTTCCAAATTTTTGCCCTAATTCACATTGCTCTCTGTCTCAAGGTTACCTCTCCTATTTTCTTTTCTATAGCATGCTGCGTTATTCTATATCATGCAGTGCGTGTACCAGTTGCTCTGAACATTGGAATAATGTTAGGATGATGAATTTTAATGGCGCATGGGCAGCTTTGGCCTAAGAGCACCATAGCACAAGGCATTTTTCTTTCCACAAAACAGGGTCAGACACCCACTTTTTAAGCATTTCACCTCTGTGAACCAGAGCACCAGGCCAGGGTAAAGCTTTCAAAGTAGTGGAAATTTCATAAATGGGGACACTTGAAGTGAGTTATTGGACAGGGGCCTCTTGCAAGAGGTACGATCTGGCAGAGTGGGACCACTTGACAGAAGGGACCATTTGGAACGTACTGGTTTAAAAAATCATTGGAAATTTCGGTTGGAACCAACTGATTTTTCCAGTCAATTCCAATCGGTTCAGGTTTATGTTTATGGGTTTAGTGTTCCAAAGCGACTCGGGCTATGAGGAATGCCGTGGTGGAGGGCTCCGGAAAATGTTGACCACCTGCGGTTCCTTAACGTGCTCTGACAACGCACAGTGCATGGGCCTCAAGCATATCGAAAACCTCTATCGAAGTGGGACCACCATGGCCAGGGTCGAATCCGCATCTGTCAGACCAGCAGCCGAGCACCGTAACCAATGAGCCAAGGTTCAAATTGGGTTTTGAAATTGGTTCCAGTCTTTTGATGCCTTTAATCATCTTACATATTATTAAGCTTCAAAGGGAAAACTTATTTGTGAGGACTGCAGGGCAACGCCCAGCTTGGTACCAACATTTTCACAGGAGAATGGAAACAATTGTATATGCTCTCATGGAAACGAGGACAGGCTCACAAGAAACATACTGTAGTCGGGCTCTAATAACATACTAGCTGCATGTATACATCCACAAAGCACACTTCTGTCCCATATACAGGGCGTTTCACCTAGGATTTTACACAATTAAAAAAGAAAGGCCTTTTGAGTTAGACGAGCACTTTTCTCTTGATGGCATTGTCAGCTGTGTAGCACATCAGAAAACAGCTCAGATGTGCTAACTAGCAGGTTGGTTAACTATCATAGTTAGGCTCCGTAATTATTGAGAAGCATGTGGCCCACCGTAAGCAATATTCATATCTGTTTTTAGAATTTCGAAGATGCGGTTGCCCTCGGCACTGTGGCCCGACAAAGTTTGGCTACATCGCGCCAAAATGCATGCGCTTTTGAGAAGTTTGCGGACAAAACGATCTCTTCTCTGATCGTAATTCGTCGAAACAGCTGAAATTTGTTGGGCCACAGCGCTGAGGGTAACTGTATTTTCGAAATTGTACAAACTGACATGGATATTGCTTACAGTGGGCTACACGCCTCTCAGAGGAGCCTAACAATTGCAGTTACAAAGTTAACTGTTCAATATTAGTTAACCAGCCTTCTAGACAGCATGTCTTAACTGTATTCTAATGATGCCAAAAGCAGCGCTCTTCTAACCCAAACAACCTATTTTAAAAATCGTGTAAAGTCTTGGGTGAAACACCCTATGTATACCCTAGTTGTGAGACTCCTGTACAGAGGTCAGTGGCCAGAGGTCAGAATTTTGATGCCTTTGACCTGTATAATGGAACGGAAGATTTCGTTCACTGCTGTGTGAAGCACCTTGTGGGCCATAGACCATTGTTGCACATTGCTGTTTAAGTAGTAATAGTAGTGCCCTTAGCTATTGTACATCATAAGGAGGAGAGTTATTGCCACCTGCCAGGGATTTGGGGTGCTGGGAGTGATGCAAGTTGCAATATGTGGCCCAGAAGCAAACCCAATGGCATGAAAGCTTTTGAAAAGGACAGCACACCATGGTGTAGATTTCAGAACTCACTATATTTCTCAATAGATGCAATTGGTTTCAACAAACTCTCTGGATGTCTTTAAAAGTTCCTCATGGGACATTCCTTCCTGTAGTTGCACAATGTGCTGCACAGTATTCTCAAACACTGTGGCGGCGTCCGTGCTGCGATCCAAACTCGGCACCAGAGTTCTGAGGGTGTCGCAAGCGTACTTAATCCGGACTCGACGCTTTCGTTCCACATCGTTATGGCGCGCTCGTCTGTCTTCTGGTACTTCTGAGCTAGACGCGCTGCTTGCTTCCAGTGATGTGCCTTCCTGATCACTTGTGGTCGTCGTAGTATCGCCAGTATCGAAGCCGTCCAGGTTAAGGTAGACCGCATCCGCTTCGTAAACGACTTCAAATGTCGGGTCCGTCGTCGCAGTACCAAGACCTTCGGCACCAGTCTCGCCCAGGGGCTGTATTACGTACGCTGCACCAACTTCACCAACATACTGCAATTGCTGATTACTGTCCATCGTGAAATTTCCTCGCGCACAGAATGAAGCCTCACTTTTGCTGCTGCCGTTGGGGTGTGCTGCTGCTGCTACAGCTTCCGGTTCTCACCAAAGTGGTGTGGGTGAAATGTGATTAGTTCCGGTCGGCATCCTGGCGGTCCCTGATCGCAGCTGCTAGGTGAAATCCCCTTTGCAGATCTTGTCATCGTCATGGCACAAATGACTTGTCTGGTACCGACGTGAAACTACTCAAGCAAAACAAAAACCATAGGGAATTTTATTAGTCTTATAAAAATTAGTATTGGTGCTATAGTTTCTCCTCTGGTTGTATCTGCTTTTGTACTGGGCCAAAAAAAAACCGATACTATACCGATATGTCTTATAGGCTATGCATGGTACTGGCTGCACTTGTCAATGGGCCCTGCAAAAGCGGTCGGTTGGTGGTTCTAGGCGAAATCCTAGAGGCCTGTGTGCTGTGCGATGTCAGTGCACGTTAAAGAACTCCAGGTGGTCGGAATTTCCGGAGCCCTTCATTACGGCGTTTCTCATAGCCTGAGTGGCTTTGGGGCGTTAAACCCCCATGAACCAAACCAAACCTAGTTGTTATTCATTGCTTCGATCCTCATTCAGCTCAGGCTCTGATCTCAAAATCAACACATGCCGATCCTATGGCGCTTATGAGGCATTGCAGTAACGTAAAATTATTTGCCACATTAAGAATAAAGTACGCTGAGGCATACAGAAAAACTGCCGCCTGAAGTTCCAGAGGATCCGGCGCGCAACTAAGTTTGAGTTTGACGCCACAAGCCGCGGACAACGCGGTGCCGGCCGCGGAGGTAGAGGGACAAGTGACACATTGGGGAAGGAACACATTTTTTCTCTCTCCTCAAGCCAGAAAGAAAGCAAAACAAGAAAGAAAATTGACCACATATTGTGGTTGTCCGCATGCCGCTTCTACAAGGTAGGACTGGGTAGGACCCTATAATTAATCCGAGGAAACCTTTTTTTTCTTCTATTTTTCGGTCTAGTGGCCAAAAGCGCATACTGAGACCACAGTATCACTTTTAGTGTTACTAGCACACTTTTTTTTCAGTTGTCGACTGAGTATTATGTTGATTTAGGGAAGTGTTAGCGAAAGCGTAGACGAAGGAGGGCAACGTTGGGTATTTGTTTTGATTTTTTCACATTGCTTCTGCGTGCGTCAGCTGTGAAGTTTGTCGCGGTGTGCGCTGCCCTGAATTCAAAGTTCTGCAAGACGCTTCTCGTGGATATCAACGTTCGAGTGCTAGTTCGGCTTTTAGTGAGGTCCGTGTGCATGAGTTACAACCGCCGGCAGCGGTTGTTATGCTCTTTGCGCTGCGGCGTTGCGTTGCTAATGGCCGTTGCCACGCGAACAAATGAATTTGAATCGCGCCGTATGATGAAATTAATATGGGGGAGAGTTTTAGTATTTTAGGCACGATTTCTTGATAGGAGTATCTCAGGTTTTTAACCTTAATTTTGCTTTCTACTGTGCTGCTATGTTTCTTCCTCAAGTGGCGAGTCGTGCCCCGGCGGCTCAGCACTGCTGATTGTACTGGTGCAGTCGTTGCTGTTGTTGCCTTAAAGATGATGGCACATACTTACGGTGGGGGATTGGCCAGGATTTGTTGCAGATCCAGGGGTGCAGTCAAAAGCAAATGGAAGGCGCGAGAGAGTGGCAAACAGTGTTGTAGCGCTTTCTAACGCCGGCTCTGGTAACTGATTAAAACTCGGTCGCCAGCAAGCATCGCGCGCTATCAACCGACCCTTATCTGGAGCGTACGGACATCACTTTTGGAAGCTCGAACGGATGCTTGTTGCTTTTCAATTACGGCACCACGGATTTCTTTGGCGCTACTTGCGAAGTCTTTGAAGAGCGATTCGCGCCGTTTGATAGTACTCAGCAGCGAGCACTGCCACGACTGTTTAGTTATGCTTTTGCCGTGAACGGCGTGTCGAGGGGCGTTTTTTTTTTGTTCTTAGGTTTACATGGTATATCGTGGCTTCCCCAGTGTCCGCTCAAGAAATGAGGACCAGCAATGATCAGCCCTCGCTTTTTTGCTCCCTTCATTTTGTTTATTGTAACTTGCGCACATACCCCCGTGTGTATAAGAACGAATACGCACAAAGTAATCAAAAGGGCACGATGCTGGTTTAGTCTGTGTGCTGTGTGTAACAGTTGATGAAGTAAAATACGCGAAATGCATGCATTTCGAACTGGTCAGGTAGTAACGCACGATCAGCACGTCGAACGCAACAACGGGAATCTTTATTTTTCTTAGTAGATAGAATTTCATCGAGTTAGTTCCACAAGAACAAAAAATACAAGGTGCAAAAATCAAACGTGGTTCAGAGGCGCGTGAGACTGCCCTTAACGCGAATGGTTGCTTCCATGCGCCGGTGCAGAGAATCGCACACAGATTGTACAAACTCGCGGTATCCCTTAATGCAGTCCCATTCCACTGCAACAGCGAACCACAATGCTTTTTTGCTTGTTGCACCCAAGCTCGTGTTTGCCAAGTTGGATTTGAGAAATCCCCACACATTTTCTATAACGTTGAAGTCCGCGCCCTTTGGCACCCATTTCAGCTGTCAAACTCCTCACTCTTCATGAAAGTCTTGGACGACTTTAGCTTTGTGGATGGGGCTGTGGTCCTGGTGAAGCCAGTAAAAGCCATCTTTAAAGGGCCCGTCCAGGGCGAACGGGACGAGGTAGCTGTCAAGGACATTGCAGTAGGACGCCGCGTTAATCTTCGCTCGAAGCTGCACAAGTGGGGCCAGTCCATCTCTGCAGACGGCTCCCCATTCACAGCCGTGCCACCACTGCTAAGCACAGTGTGCATGTACTCGGGCTGATACCTACGTGCAAACAAAAACAAAATGTTATAGTTAGAAATGTGGGCAAGCGCCCTTCTAGAACTCGTTTTGCTGACGTGCGGACGTGATCTTTAGCTTCCAGACAAAGCTAAAGGCCTCTTGAACAAATTCCCAAATGCCCACTCGAGCATTGCACACAGAAAAACGGCATCCGGATTATCGCCCTTATCGCTCCGCCGTCGCATTGCCAGCCTGTCTTTATTTCACAAATTCTTCGACAGCCCTATCCACATCCCACCTTGTAATCTTACCCCAGAATGCATATCTCATCGCACCAGCCATCACCTACAAGTTTTTGTCCACGGTCACACACCGTCACTTTTTCGAATTCCTTCTTTCTTCGTGCAGCCGCAGGCTGGAACGGCTTTCCAAACAACGTTGCCATCATCACTTGCCCAAGTCTTTTCGCTAAAAATGTAAAAACTTTCTTGCTGTTGTGAATTTGTGCTTTTAATTCTTTCCACCCCTTATGTAAAACGCCCTTTTTAGGGCCTTTAATGTAATAAAATGAAATGGAATGAAAGTATTCACCCACGCTGAAAATATAGCGCTGGCAATTGCAAAGCATGATATCATTGAGAGAATGTAGTTAATCTTACCTGCAGTTGTACGGGCGCCATAGTCGGCGCTGTTGACCCATCTTGAGGTTACAGTAGACTCGTCAATAAATATGACCTCACCCCAATCGACTACCGACCATTCTTCATGGGCTCGCGCGAAGCCCGGTCGGGCGCGCTTCTGCTGATCTGTTAAGTAAAGTAGGGTCTCTGAGCGACCACGCTTCCGCTCAGTCCTGCTTCATGCAAGCGCCGGCAGATTGTAGCCACACTGATGTTCAGAGATAGGGTCTCTCGAATTTCTCGCGTACTCTCGAATGGATCAGCCACCACCGCTACCACGATGAGTTCGTCGACTTCTGTCGATGTGGATCGTGGTCTCCCTGAACTGGGGGCATCTTCAATGCAGGCATCCTCATCTCGATGTGCCTGCAAATCCTATTCACAACGCCGATCGATCGGTCAACTCGGCGACTTATAGTGTGCTGAGGAACAGCTTCAATAGAGAGGCGAATTATGTTGCGCCATTTATCTTCAGGTATTCTGGTGCAATCAATCCCTCCCTCTGACCTGAGCACAAGAAATAAAATGAGTGCTCCACAGCACGCCGCTCACGGCAGGAACATAAATAAACAGTCGTGGCAGTGCTCGCTGCTGAGTATTATCAAACGGCGCGAATCTGTCATCAAACAAATCGCATGTAGCGCCAGAGAAATCCTTAGTGTCGCATTTGAAAAGCAACAAGCATCCTTCCGAGCTGTCAAAAGTGATGACCGGAAACGCTCTAGATAATGGTCCGCTCATAGCGCGCGCTGCTTGTTGGAAACCGAGCTAGTCAATTACCAGAGCCGGCGTTAGAAAGTGGTGCCGCACGGTTTGCCACGCTCTCGCACCTTCTGTTTACTTTTGACTTCACGTGTACGTCTTGTCTGGCCCATTTTGTATTTCGCATAATCACTAGAGTCAAAGTAACGCCCGTTTTGCCGGCGTGCCAGATGCTAAGCGTTCGCCGAGTCTCGCTTCATTCTTGGGTCATTTTTGGGATGCGCGAGCTACAGCTCAGCAGTTACCTCGTTGGCGTTGCTCCGCCAGCCCTCCCTCCCTCCCTTCACCCGGTACGCATCCATATAATGTCTTGCTGTGGCTTTTTAAGATTTGGGCACACCTCTGCGAGACGATTACACCGACTGTCGAGGTTCGGGGGATGCTCTACTTTTGATTCCAAAGCGATTATCATCCCGCCGGCGGTCGCCGGTAGCGCACGCCGCCTCGGAGGTCGACAGCCGGTGTAATCAGCTGGCACAGGTGCGTTCCAAGCTTAAAAGTCGTATCAAGAGACTATATCGACGCATATTCGCGTATCAGATCGTGGTACGCGAAGCATGCCGAGCCACGCGCGTTACCGACGACCGTAGCTTGCGCATAGTCTCATTGAAGCTGAAAGCAGAATGGACAGGGCTTTTTCCAGGCTCATTTGCCTGCCAGAGCTTTCAAACAGTTCTTCCAAACATACGTTGCCATCACCAGGAGAGACGAGTGGTGTGTTGACCTGGCATTGATTGGAGATGTTTCTTCTTTTTAATGCACCAAGGAATTTACATGCATGCATCAGTGGCATGTCACTGCTGTACAGTTGGAAGTACCAATTGTTTGTACAAGTGGTGCAGTGTCCTGTCCTTGTGATCATTTTTTTTTGCAGACTGCAATGTGCTTTTTTTATTTCTGATGTGCCCTAGGTTTGGCAAGACTGCATCAATGGGCCAGAGTTCACAGTCCCAGCTCTACTTGCAGTCAAAGTTTTGGCGATGTTCCATTATGAGCTGCTGCTCTCATTGTGTATTAAACTGTGTATACGTGAAACTGTTGCCTAACTCTCCATTCCTGGAACTTCTGAACCCTGGCGGGACAAGAAAAATTGCTGTCCATACCGTCCAGAAATCTGAACCAGTAGACACAAAGAGACCCATACACCATTAAAACTACAAGACAGTTAGGAAACCAGTAGCCTATGAGATTACTGACAGCTATGGGCATGTCAGCGTACTGGCCTTATTGGCGTGTTGGTATATACCAAACACTATTTCAAAGAGTGCACATTTTGCGACGGCCCGCCCTGTGCAGGCACGGTGCTGCCGTGCGCGCATCACCTCGTGTGGACATGTCCTCTGCGCACACAGTTGAAATCGAGATGGTAGCTAGGTTTTGCATACTCAGTTCAACTCGTAACAGCTGGCTTGTGTCCACTGCGGGACAAAAACGTACCCCAGTTCTCTCCCTCCAAGAATCGCTATCCTCCGCGGCCACTGTATTCCAGGCAGCTTTTTGAACTCGTGCTCTTCCAAGTCCATTTTCTTCTTAATTTCCAAATTTTTGCCCTAATTCACATTGCTCTCTGTCTCAAGGTTACCTCTCCTATTTTCCTTTCTATAGCATGCTGCGTTATTCTATATCATGCAGTGCGTGTACCAGTTGCTCTGAACATTGGAATAATGTTAGGATGATGAATTTTAATGGCTCATGGGCAGCTTTGGCCTAAGAGCACCATAGCACAAGGCATTTTTCTTTCCACAAAACAGGGTCAGACACCCACTTTTTAAGCATTTCACCTCTGTGAACCAGAGCACCAGGCCAGGGTAAAGCTTTCAAAGTAGTGGAAATTTCATAAATGAGGACACTTGAAGTGAGTTATTGGACAGGGGCCTCTTGCAAGAGGTACGATCTGGCAGAGTGGGACCACTTGACAGAAGGGACCATTTGGAACGTACTGGTTTAAAAAATCATTGGAAATTTTGGTTGGAACCAACTGATTTTTCCAGTCAATTCCAATCGGTTCAGGTTTATGTTTATGGGTTTAGTGTTCCAAAGCGACTCGGTCTATGAGGAATGCCGTGGTGGAGGGCTCCGGAAAATGTTGACCACCTGCGGTTCCTTAACGTGCTCTGACAACGCACAGTGCATGGGCCTCAAGCATTTCGAAAACCTCTATCGAAGTGGGACCACCATGGCCAGGGTCGAATCCGCATCTGTCAGACCAGCAGCCGAGCACCGTAACCAATGAGCCAAGGTTCAAATTGGGTTTTGAAATTGGTTCCAGTCTTTTGATGCCTTTAATCATCTTACATACTATTAAGCTTCAAAGGGAAATCTTATTTGTGAGGACTGCAGGGCAACGCCCAGCTTGGTACCAACATTTTCACAGGAGAATGGAAACAGAATTGTATATGCTCTCATGGAAACGAGGACAGGCTCACAAGAAACATACTGTAGTCGGGCTCTAAT